>NW_027397063.1:130492662-130495565 GCF_003265705.2 Callorhinus ursinus | reverse complement strand
GAGGGTTCCCCTTTCTCCATATCCTTGCCGACATCTGTGATTTCTTGTGTTGTTGATTTAGCCATTCTGAAGGGTGTGAGGTGCTATCTCATTGAGGTTTTGATTTGCATTTCCCTGATGATGAGTGATGTGGAGCATCTTTTCATGTGTCTTGGCCATCTCTATGTCTTCTTTGGAGACATGTCTGTTCATGGCTCCTGCCCATTTGTTATTTGGATTATTTGTTTTTGGGGTATTGAGTTTTATAAGTTCTTCATATATTTTTGAAAGTAACCCTTTATCAGATATGTCATTTGCAAATATCTTCTTCCATTCTGTAGGCTGCCTTTTAGTTTTGTTGATTTTTCCTTCACTGTGCAGTGCTTATTACTGCTCTATTCATAGGTTCCCTTGCACACCCAGGAATCATCACATTAACCTTCTGAAATGCTTCTCTTCATTCAAAGCCCAACTCACAAGCTGCCTTCTTTTGAAGTCTTCCTAACTTCCCATCCCACATTGAAATGCTTTATTCTTCCCTCTGCACCATCAGAATACTTTACTTATTCCTGTGTTAAAGTGTTTAAGCACCTGGCAAGCATTTTGATAAATAATTTTTGTATTAATGGATGGATGGAGCAAACCAAAATTTCATCTAGTGGCAAAGGGACACATCTCAAGTACTGGTTTGGGTATCATCTTGCTGGGTTTATAAAACCAACACAATTCAGTCATATCTGAATGGTTCACCAGATCTATGAAATTCAGAATATTGCAGAAGCCCGAAGGTTTTTTTATCTTATGGATTCAAATCCTTATGAATGTTAGGTTGTAAAGATAAATATATGACAAAGGCCAAAATTAATTATTAAGATTTTAGATGAACATTATCCCTGAAAACTTAATTTCTGGAATATTTAGTGATTAGGCAGAGAGAATAAATCTTAAAAGCCAAAGAAAGGTTTAATTTAAGTCATAATTAACAGACTTTGCCATCTGCTGAGACGTCCACTTGAGTTGAGGTTCAATCTGCTTCATATAGAATTTGGCCTTCCTTCATCTGTTTTTCTTGCTTTGGCATGGATCCTAATGCAAGCTACGTAGCTTCTCTTTGAGAACATATCTTTTCCTTGACATGCTCTAAAATACCACTCAATAAAATACAGACTACACATTCCCAATTCTGTTTGAATATGAACAAGCAAGCAAACTAAAATATCTTCCTTTTGTTTCCAGTTCAATTCTGTCCTGTTTGCTTATTGGGATTAATCAGCTATTAATGAATTTATTTTCAATTGCACACTTGCCACCAAATGTTGTGTGAATTGGGGCAGCTCAGTTTTTGAGAGTTGTTTCCTCCTCTTTTCAAATGAGGACATTAGCCTAAACCACCTTGAGGTGTTAACATTCTATGGTCTTCTGTTTCCAAGTATGCCATTCCTTGGTTATGCTTTTATATGTTTAGAAAAATTCTTGGAACTGAAAAGTGCATGATTCAGAAAATAACTAAATGTTTACAAATACTTTTAGGGCAAATAAAAGGATAGGGCATGGTAATGTATGCACTTGATTATCTCAAAGCTGGGAGTTCAGGATAAAGTACACAAGATCAAAAAGGTTTTAAAAATGCACAAGTTCTAGAGCTTAAAATAAGTCTGTAAGGAACCTGAAATATGTACAGAATACTCAGTCACTTTACAAGCACTTCTATGGTAAGTGCTCAATAAGTGGTAATGAATGTAACTTTTCTCTTTGTATTTTACCGTTCCTTATCTTGAGGGACTGTTCTCTTCAGGCAACTGTTGTGTGTGGATGATGAACATCTATTAATGTCTTCATTCACTCATTTAACAATGATTTATGAAGTGCCTAGTAAAAGCTGCACTGGGCTTGATACAGCAGATATAATGGCAAGTTGTAGAACATGGTTCTTGCCATCATTTAGCTTTCAAGCTTGCCATTGTGAAGTATTAAAAAATATATATTGGAATAGAAGGCATTAGTTCTCTTTTTAAGCGAGAATACATACTGCCATCTTTATGCCTGTTCTTAAATTCATATGGATATTCTTTCAGCAACTACTTTTAATACCCTTTAAGCTTTTTCCTTATAAAAATAAATCATAATGAAATACTACTCAGCAATAAAAATGAACAAAACATGAATACGTACAACACAGAAGTAAAATAAAATAAGTCAGATATTCCGTTTGTATGGAATTCTAGAAAAGGTGACATTACAATGACAGAAAGGAGATCAGTGGTTACCTAGACCTGGGTGTCTGGGGATGGGATCCCCAGAGAAGGAGCCTGAGGGAACTTTTTGGCAGAATGGACCTCCTGTTCAGTATCTTGATTGTAGTAGTTTTTAAATGATTATATGTTATCAAAATTCATCAAAATATATACTTACGAAGGCTAAATTTTATGGGTTGTAAGTTGTACCTGAATAAAGCTAAAAAAAAATCCCATAAATTTTTATCCATTTCCTAAAAACCGTTCACATGCAAGAAGTTATATTAGAGAAAAACAGTAGAAAGAAATGGTCTCATTCATTTCTATAGTCAGAAATGACTTTATTCTCAAAATAAGTTATATGCCTCAATCATATTTGCTTTGCTTTTCACAGAAAATGTCTTAAAAAGATATACCATAATCATATCCTTCATTTTATCAAAGGATGACAATAAGAAATCACTATGAACAATATTTCTGCATTTTCAGGGATCTCACTATTGAAGGCAAAGTCTATTAAGTTCTTTAAAGTTCCTTAGATATTGATCCAAATCATTTGATACTAGAAAGTAAGCTGTGAATTGTGTAAGACTGTTGAATCACAGTCCTGTACCTCTGAAACAAATAATACATTATATGTGAAGAAGAAGAAGAAGAAGAAGAAGAAGAAGAAGAAGAAGAAGAAGAAGA
>NW_027397063.1:130423811-130492262 GCF_003265705.2 Callorhinus ursinus | reverse complement strand
TTGATTTCTGTTTTTTCCATAATCTTTTTTTAGATATAATTAACATACAATATTATGTAAATTTAAGGCGTATGACATATTGATTTGACAGATTTATACTGCAATATGACTGCCATTGTGGCATTAGCTAACATCTCTATCACATCATATAATTATTATTTCTTCTAGTGGTAGGAACAATTAAGTTCTAGTCCCTTAGCAAGTTTAATGTTTATAATACAGTTTTGTTGTCTGTAAGCCCTGTACTGTGTATTAGATATCTAGGACTTATTTATCTACTAGTTGCAAAGCCTTGATTTTTAGTATCATTGTCGCCTACCTTTTTATTGGTGTTCTATGATTGTATGAGTGTCTTTTTAAAAAAATCTTACCCACTTTAGAATAATACAGAGTAAAAATCATAGAAATCCAGAAGTGCTCTGACAAAGTCAGCTATAAAATTGAATTTTCTCTAAGTATAATTCTTTAGGAAGAGAACAAAGTGGCTCTATCATATGCCCAAAGGAATTCAAGTTGGATACCCCAGGCCAATAAAGGATCCTGGGATTAGTCAGAGAGGAAAAATTAGAACAGTCTGGGGACAGATGGGCATTAATTTGGATAGCTTAAAAAATAGCTAAACTTCACAGAATAAGAAGAAGGGTAGGGGGTAAATCCATTACATAGAGCCTCTTGGGCCTTGGGCTGCAGCCATTGTACAGCTGCCCCTGGATGCTTTCTGCACTGGCTAGCCCTGCCTCTGGAGTAACACCTTATTAGTGGGATTCACCCTGTTGATGAATTACACTAATGCATCATTAGAATGACAGGCCACACTGGTGATGTATTGCCAAGTAACTTAATGAGAGCAATAGCTCATTCTGATTATACTCTCCTTAAAGGAGGGCTCCGTCTTCAGAAGAACTCATCTACAAGCCGATTCTGCTTAATTACAGGATACAACATACTCTAATAGTAATGTCAAGATGTGCTTTGGCACCAAGTTTTTGGCACTGATCAAAATATAATTTATGGCTCTGCTCTGTACACTTGCAAACACTTACACAGGATACACAGTCTCAAGTTGTGAAATAAGATACCCTGGAATCCACTTGGTTTCTAGGCTGGAAAAAAACAAAATTTCACTGTAGATCTCTAAATAGGTGCCTGAAAGACACAAGTTTGAGTACTGTTGTTGATCAAGTTGTCGTGGACGCTGCATGTGCTTCGAAAGAGATGGGGGATGAAGAGGAGAAACAGGGTGTCTTGGCTTTAAGACTGACAGGGGCTGTTTATTATACAAATTGTATCTTCACAAAGACAGATTACCTTCATACTGGTTAGACCTAAGAATAAACCCACCAATGTCTCAGGAGTGTGCATGCTGGGATCAGCCTAAGAAAGCAATAAACACATGATGATGAAGAGGAAGAGGAAGTTTATTTATTAAACTTCTAATAATAATCATTACCATGAATTATGAGTCTACTTTGTGTCAGGCAAGGTACTAGACACTTTTCACGTGGTACTCTTAATCCTGAGAGCAACATCGCAAAGCTCAATTATCCCTACTGTGCAGGTAAGGGGAGTGAGGGTCTGAGAGTTTCTATGATTTGCCTAAGGTCTAATGAAGGGAGGGGATAATTCAGAACTTGAACTGGCCGGAATCATCCACCGCACATCAGCCATCAGAAAGATACTGTCTGGGGCCAGAAAAGAGAATGCTGATCATCAAAGGTTGGAAACAGGGTTTTTAAGACAGAGATCATAGTATATCTTTAATTCTGGATAACACATGCTCAATGCCAAAAGAATAGAAAACTGACAAAGAACAATTAGAAAAGGCCTGGAAATGGGTTGAATAAAGACTGGCAACAGGGAGTGGGACTGTTTGTCTGTAAGAAAACAAGACTTGACTGAGGACGAGTAGAACTCTTTTCAAATATTTGAAGGGCAGCTACCTGAAAGAGGGAGCTGACTTATCCTCTCTTTTCTCAGCTCTGTAGAATAGGGGTGAGTAGGAGAATTTACTGGGAGGCAGAGTTCAGCTCAGCGTAAGGAAGAACTTTTTAACTACTGGATCAGGGAACCAGATCAGGGCGCCTGCTACCAAAGTACCAACCTCCCCCCAATGAAAAGAGCACAACAATGACTAGGGCTGGGGGCGGGGGATGGTTATTGTGCATGACGGATGCAGAAGAGATTTCTACTTTCAGTGCATGTTCTGACAAGCTAGACATTAGGGACATTTGCAACCCTGGGGATAAAATAGGTCATTCATTCTTACTTGAAACCACTGGGGCTGGATGTATTTGTGAATTCATAATTTTTTTAGAGTTTAGAAAGGTAATTTAGAGCATATGCCATTTGTTATGTATGATCCCCAACAGAGTCTGGGGCAGCACTCCATAACCAAACACATTTCTCCCAACAGTTGAAAGACTATGAAGATCCTTACATCAGCTCAGGTCAGGTTACACTTGAGTTTCAGGGGAGAGATTTTTGTCCAATGAGTTATGAGAAGTAGTTGTGGATTCTGGAAATGGGGATTTTTAGAGTTGTAGGTAAGTGAGAGTAGAAGCGTAAGAACAGATATGTGTTGATTTCTGTCTCTATGGCAGCTACTGTACCTGTGGGAGAGCAACTCTGCAAGTTGGAGTTGGCCATCCCCTTCTGCAGATGGGAAGACTCAGGAATGGATATACCCTGTGACTTTCCCACAGCTATGCAATAAACGCCAAAGCTTGGAAACAAACTCCTGTCTGTGTGGCTCTGTCCCATGAAGGATGCACCCTCTAAGACTTCATGAGTCTATAGGGTGAACATTTTGCCTCAGCTTGAACCTGAGTGTACATTTGAATTTGGCAATAATCTGGATTATTTTTCCATTTCTTAGTGTCACCTCTAAGGTCCAGATACCACTGACAGAATCCAGAACAAAAATTAAAGATACAGTTATTTATATATAACAGTTATTAATACAACTCAGGGCTAGGATCATTTCCGGAGTATACGAATACAGACACGTCAGGCACACGTGTGCCCATCATGTGATACAGAAATGTCATGAAAGCACAGGACTTAAATTCTTCTAGGACATTTTCCACTCATTCAAAATATGGACATAGCACTAGAAAGGTGGTTTTTATTTAACAATGTTCTAAAAGAGGTTTGAGCAAGACCAATTCACAAAGAATCAACTGGAGATGCGGTAACATTTTATCTAAGGAGGTACCTTAATAAAGAAAGATCCTTGTTTCCTAAAAAAGTATTAAGTAACGAACTATGAAGACTATTTCTTAAATAAGAGACAGTGTAAGGACAAAAAAGTTCCCACAACCAGACTGGGAGAAGCATGCAAGAAGTGTGTTTTTCCTTTTGTCCTGACTGCTATGAAGATAATTTTTCTTGCCATTATTACCTGGTTGCTGTTCATATATCATTTTCTGATCGATTCTATTATATTGGTGTCTCGTATCATAAGACAGTGTAAAAAATTTCTTGCAAGTAGACCATAAATTACAACTGAAAAAAGTAAATTTGCAAAGCTGTTGACTGTTTGTGTGTTTGTGTGCGTGTGAAGAAAAACAAAACCTAAAGGACAACAATGTCTTATTATCTATTGCTTTACACTCTTGCAGGTGCTATATACTCATCTCACTTGACCTGCATCAGCGACCCCATTAGACAGTCAAGAGCATGAATGACTAACCCTACTTAATAGATGACTGTCCAATATCACAGAAGGTCTAAGTGGTTGAGTTAGCTTTTGAACGAACGAGGAGCTTGTAACCTCAAGATCAGTTTTTTCTCTTTCTCTTACACACTGCTTTCTCCAAATGAATCACAATACTAATCAAAAGACTTCTGATGACTGTTAAGTATATTGGTTAAAACTATAACAGCTAAGCTGTTGCAAGATGAATTCTCGTATACAGAAAAAAAAACTGTTCTGTTTTTTAAACAGAAGAAAATTGTCTCTTAGTTGGTGTCTGTTGAATCATGCAGTGAGGGCAATACAACTGTCAGACTGACTGGTTGAGCTGAAGTTACAGTGAAAAGTCCAAAGGCAGTGCAATGACAATATTCAATTAACGGTTGCACATGAGGGTTTTGCAAAACACGTTAAGCAGTGGATTTTTTGTTGTTGTTGTTATGTAAGATGATACTGATGCATTCTTTAAGCTAATCCTACATATATGCCTATTTGATAATTCTCTATAGAAAAAAATGCATTCAAATCAGCACATTTTTCTCAAATGTCTTACTCTGAACATAGCAACACAGTTTTTTTAAAATGAGGTATGTGTGCCATGCTATGTAGATTTGCTTCTATTTTTTTTAAAGATTTTATTTATTTATTTGACAGAGAGAGACACAGCGAGAGAGGGAACACAAGCAGGGGGAGTGGGAGAGGGAGAAGCAGGTTTCTCGCTGAGCAGGGAGCCCGATGCGGGGCTCGATCCCAGGACCCCGGGATCATGACCTGAGCCGAAGGCAGATGCTTAACGACTGAGCTATGCAGGTGCCCCTTGCTTCTATTTTTGACTCCAAATTATTTTTTCACCATTTCAAGGATCACATTTGACTCTCTTTGTATCAGCCTAAAACTCTTCATGTAGCTGGCAGGGTAAGTATGTAGGAGCCTGCATTGCAAAACCATTCAGGAATACAGCTCTTTGATAAGCTTAACAGGACTTCTGGAAGCCTTGAAGTTGTGGTATGAGACCCAATACGATTGTCCAGAAAATAGCATTTCTGAAAAAAAAGAGTGAGCATATGCTTTATCTGAAGATACTGATAAAACAGAGTTCAGGCCTGGAAGTGGGGGAGGGCAGTTTATCAGCACGTGTGATAGAAAAATAACAAAGGGACCAACGTCCCTGTAGACCTCAGTTTTGGCACCAAAAGGTGCGATATGTTCTAGTAGACCCTAAACAACATAGTAGTGTTACTTCAAATTGGAAAGACAAAACGGCTCAGGCACAAAAACAACTCAGAGCTGTTGGGTACTTATTCTCAACTTTCTGCTTGGACATTCTCTTCCTTTTTTTCTCATCAAAGCAGTCAGAAAATGAGAAGTTACCTTGAGATTTCCTTACTCTTTGCCACAAGATGATGTATGGATACGTATTTTTTTTTTTAACCCAGAGACCATCCTTTTTATTAATTTCAATATAGAGAATCGTTTTTGCACTTGTCCGCATGGCACTCTGGAAGTATTTGGTTCTCTCCTAACAGGGTCACAGTGCTTGAATACATACTAGGCGCTGAGTACACACTTGCAGGTGAATGAATGGGCTGCTTCATGACAGGCCGACTGCAAGGGAAACTGATAAGATTCGCGGCCTGCATCAGTTGGAAGTTCAAGTGCAGAGGCCAGGAGCCATCCCACCAGAGGAGCAAGGTGTGTGTGTGAAGGTAGGAAGTCACACTGCCTGAGATAAGTAGATACCCAGGTTGGGGCAGCACAGAGACCACTGGATGAGAAGTAAGGATAACTGAGCATTAGTCCCGGCTCTAGCAGCTCTGTGACCTTGAGTCACCTCTCTGAGCCTCAGTTTTCTCTTTTATAAACTTGGAAAGAAGCACCTCCTTAACTTTCTTCAGTATTGTTGCAAGTACCACAGGCAAAAGTGCTCTTGAACATCTCTGCATTGATACAATCAAACCCTATGGCAATATAAGGTCTTAGCAAATGACTTCCTGCTTCTCTCATGAAAAAACATCGACGTGTTGATAAAGTTTTATGTTACTATGGCAGAATGCCCCAGAATCCTCCTTGTCTACTGGATAGAGGTCATCCAGGCTGGGTAAACCACTGGTTGGGATGTGCCTAGCTGCATCTGGTTTCAGTTACAGCTTTCCCAGGGAGAAGTGCCTTTTCTTTGGAAACAAATGGCAATTTCTAAACATGTTTATATTTTATGATGATATGTTCTCACAAATGAAAAGGAGTAACTTGGGAAAACATAGAACAGCACACTGGGAGTTTAAAGGGGTCTTGGGGGAAACAAATAAGTAACATAAGTGGTGGTGGCTGTGGTGTGTGGTGTGTGGTGTATGTGTGTGTGTGTGTTGGGGGGGCACGTAGAGGGAGTGCACAGCTGACAACTGTCACAGCATCTCTGAAATGCAGCCAGAGAAAACTGTCCTACCTAGAAGCTGGAGTCCTTCCCACTAGCCCCAGGCCGAGGTGCCCAGGTGTCTGACTGGGAAGCCCACGGCGCTCTGGCTAAAGACGATCCTTTTTAAAAGTTGGAGAGGCTGGTTTGTGTTATAGTAAAGGGCTCCTAGGAATTACCAGTTAACTTTCCTCAGAAAACATAGGGAATGAAAATAAATTTTGTCGAATAATGAAAAATTTCTTCAGGTAGAGGCAAGAAAGGGCAAGAAGGAGAAAAAGAACTACACGTACCGGTGGGCTGAAATCTTTGAACAACCTCTTCCAAAGGGATGACCCCATTGTCCAGGTGTTTTCGTTCCTGATAACCTCAGGCCCAGCTGGGCCTCTGCTCTCAGACTCAGTACATCCCCAGAGCGGTGCTTTTCAGAGGTCAGGAAAGAGAAGGAACTTGTATCCCATCCCTACCACCTGTTGGGCCCTGGGCCTGGTGCTTTGTGTGCATTCTCAGTGAATGCACAGAGCTAAGGCAAAAGCTGCTCCTTTCACTTTTACAGATGAGGAAAGAGTCTCAGAGAGGCTTAGGAAGAGATACAAGGCCACACAGCTAGGAAGTGACAGGACTCAGATTCAAACCCAGGTCTCCTCCCAGTGGATGCTGAAAATGTGGGCTGGCTCCGCTCTGCCACCTTCCTTTCCTTACGTCCTATAACATTCCGGGGCCAGAAAGGAGGGGGAGAACCCTTCAGGCCCTGTCTGTCTTCTAGCCACCATTCCTGGGGCTAATAGCTGTTCGACCATAGCTGTAACCATTGTAAGCAGAGAGAATCAGTGGCTACTTCCAAGACAAACACAGGAAATTAGATAGTATGTAACTCTTGAGGAAAATGTCACCACCACCTAAGAAGATGCCTTCCCCCAAACAACCAAAAGTGAATGTGATTGAACCCTTTAGATTCAACTACTGATTCACAAGGAGTGCAGAGGCCAACGAAAGATGTGAAGCCACACAGTGGGAACACAACCTGCAAAATACAGGCTGAGGCAAACTGTACAGAGATGAAATGTCATCTTCAATAAACCGTCATGAAGTAAAAACGAAATTAAGGGGCAACCCTATAGATTAAAAGAGATCTAAATGAATAATTAAAAAATAAAATTGTTAACTCTGATGTTTGAAGATGTAAATTTGGGTAATCAAAATATCTGAAAAAAAAAAGCACATAAAGTTGATTACCATCAAAATTAGGATAGTGGTTCCTCTGGGTGGGGAGGGTTGTGTTTGGGAAGAGGCAGGCAGAGGGCTCTTGTGGCATTGGGAAAAATCTAGCTTCTTCCATGGGTGGTGGTTATAACTATGCTACAAGTTGTGTTACTATGAATTTTTAGGTAAAACTGTGTGTGTGAGAGAGACTGACAGAGAGACACAGAGAAAGAGAGGGAGGGAGGGACTGAGAGAGAGACTGTGCCTCCCTGACTTGCCTCAAGTATACATTTTCAAGTGGTAGTTTAGGGCTCTGAGCTCTGAAAGAGTTAGGCCATGTCCTCAAGTATAAAATGCACTTCTGAGGAGAATGCCTTTTAAAACCTGACTAAAATGAAAATTCTAAGATTCTGTCTTCTTTACCAACGGTCAGCTCCAGTTTGATTTAACAAATACTAGAGACTCATACCCAAATGTCAGGAATGACTTTCTTCCATCCCAGAGCTTCTCCATTTGTAGAAGAGTCCAGGGAACAGTCTTGGGCCTGCAGACCCTGAGACCCAGGTGGCCCCTTCCTGTTCCACCCTTAGGTACCACTGGCTTCTCAGCACCCCATGTTTCCTTCCCACAGCCCGCAGGCCAGAGGGACTGTGATGGTCCAGTCATCAGGAAAGCCTGGCTTCCAATCTTGTCACATAAAGAAAATTCTCTCCTTCATAGCCTGCAACAGGCCCTGTCTCCCCCTCCCCCTCGCCACCACGGACCAGGTGTCCAATTACTTTCATAAATTATGTTTGCCATTTATCTCTTCATTAACGTGCCATATATAGAACAGTTTGCAGTTCGTCAAACCCTTCCACAGATACGCTTCCATTTTCATGCTTTCTTTAAAAAATCACGTTCATGATTTAGATTTAATTGCTCAGTCTACAAAGGCATTGAATCTCAATCTGCGGTTCTCAACCCTGGCTGCAGAGAATCACCTGGGAAGCGCTTCAAACACACTGCTTCTGGGGCTTCATCCTAAACCAAAGGAAACAGAAGCGGGGCTACTGGAGTCTGGGCCTTGGGTGATTGATTGACAACCACTGGCTGGGAGCTTTACCAATTTGGCTGAAATCGATCTGTTCCGTCTGATAGGTGGGTTTTTTTTTTTTTTTTCCTTTTCAGATTTCCCATTTGGTATTCACTGTGCATCTGTCCCACCTGCCATTTTCTTCTTCCCTGAGTCATTTCTATTGTGGTTGTTGTGGCTTACACGCACCCCCAGAAACAGCCCCTGCAAATCCCCCGACTTAAGAGTGGGATAACGGGAAAGGACTTGGTGAAGGCCACAGCTCTGCTACCTCTTAGCCACAGGACCTTGGGAAAGTGGCTTAGCCTCAGTTCCTGCATCTATAAAATGGGAATGGTGATGTTTTCCTTTCAGGGTTATTGTGAAGATAAGAAGTGATCATCAGAAAGAAACTGGCCTGTAGTCAAGAGCACAAAACATGGGAACTTGGAATCTTATAAACTTGTGCCAGACTCACTTGAGCCTGGAAGTTCTTTCAAGTGCGTTCTAGAATATCCTGTCACAGAGTTCAGGATTCTTCAGTAGGGAGACTTCTTTTGCAGTCATGTGAATTCAATGTGAAAAATATGTAAGACTTAAACACATCAGTATTTATATCATAAATTTATATTTCAAGTCATATCTACTTAGATATATATATTTTTAAAGATTTTATTTATTTATTTGACAGAGAGAGATACAGCGAGAGAGGGAACACAAGCAGGGGGAGTGGGAGAGGGAGAAGCAGGCTTCCCGCAGAGCAGGGAGCCCGATGTGGGGCTCGATCCCAGGACACTGGGATCATGACCTGAGCCGAAGGCAGACGCTTAACGACTGAGCCACCCAGGCGCCCCTAGATATTATTTTAAATGAACAAAAAAGCTACTGAACCCCATGACCTCAGCGATCGTCTTCCTGCATGTGACTGACATACATATTATAAGCACTAGTACCCCTCTGAGTTAGCAAGGTGCTCCCCATTAGCAAGAACCCCTCCTGGCGCAGAATGCTTCCAGACAGCCCATTTGCTCATTGCAGGAGAATGCCTCCAGGGGCACTTCCTGTACCTGGGGAGAGGCGCTGTCTTTGAAGTCAGCAAGAGCTCTGCCAATGCGGAAGATCAAGAAAGCAAAGGAGCCAAGGATAGGGCCCCATTAAAGAGCTTCCTCCCAGCAGTGACGGCACACACCTTTATGCCAGAGTTCAGAGTTCTGAACTTCTGAACTTCTCCTACGCTTGGAGACCTTAAAGCCTCCATAGATCAAGGTCTTCTGTCCTGACTACAAAATCATAATCAAAATAGTGCAACTTCACAGAATTATACGAAACACTCTATATGCATAGTTTTACTGAGTTGGCTCCTCTGGCTTCCTAAACAGTCACAGTTTTTACTAGTATATCTTTGCTCTGATAAGCCAACAGTTTAGAAATATATCATAGAACTCGTCAATTTATTTCCCAAAGAAAGAGTGGATCATACTGGAAAACGAGGGGTAGCAAAAATGACTTCTAAGAAGAGAAGTTTATCAGTATAAGAGTGGAGACTTCAAAAATGATGGTCACATTATCAAAGGTGTCATTTCTTGCCATTGAAAACAGAAGGGATTGGGGTGCCTGGGTGGCTCAGTCGGTTAAGCATCAGACTCCTGATTTCGGCTCAGGTCATGATCTCAGGGTCATGAGATCGAGCCCTGCCTTGGGCTCCATGCCGGGCGTGGAGCCTGCTTAAGATTCTCTCTCTCTCTGACGATGGACCCTGAAAAGCAAACTGAGGGTTCTAGAGGGGAGGGGGGTGGGGGGAGGGGTTGGCCTGGTGATGGGTATTAAAGAGGGCACGTATTGGATGGAGCACTGGGTGTTATACACAAACAATGAATCATGGAACACTACATCAAAAACTAATGATGTAATGTATGGTGATTAACATAACAAAGGATTCTCTTTCTCTGCCTCTCCCCCGCCCCCCCACCCCCCTCACGCATGCTCTCTCTAAAAAGCTAAACAAAACAAAAACCAGAAGTGATTAACCATGTTTTGACATTCTTGGCAAGTCAAAGTCAACACAATTAAAATCGATTACCGCTGCTCCGCCACAGTACAGCAACGCTTCTCTGCTAAACAGCCCCGGTTCTGAGCACTCTTAAATGTCACTCTAGCTCTCACTGTTGCCAGCTGCACCCCTGCCTGTAGCAGGACTGACTTCTAATCTGTTTAAGAATGGCTGTGAGCTCCAGGAAGGGGCTGGGTAAAAACGACTAAAGCTGAGCATATTCATACGCCATGACTCAGCAGCGTCATTTGTAGGAGTATATTCAGCGGGAATGTGCTTAACGGGTCACCCAAAGACACATACTTAGGAAGTTCATTGCCGCCCTATTGGCGATGGTGCAAGCCTGGAAACTTCCCAGAGGCCCATCGTCAATCAAATAGGTAAATAAACCATGGTGTACTCACATATGACGGAATACCATATGGAAATGAAAAAGAAACAATAGCTATGTGTCACAATATGGACGATCTCCCAAACATAATATTGAGTCAAAGCAGCCAGGCACAAAAGGGCCCAGACTGTGTGATTGCAGCAGGCAAAGTGTAAGAACAGGCCACACAAATCCATCCTGTTAGGAGTCAGGACAGTGGGATTCCTGGGGGCAGTTATGGAAGAGAGAAGAAAAGAGCCCCCAGTACTCCAGGGTACAGGTGAGCTGGTTTTTGACCTGGGTACGGTGACTTGATTGAAATATTTACTTATGATATATATACTTTTTTGTATGTGTATCACACTTCCATAAAAAATTAAAAATAAAAAAACCATGTGAGCAATGGAAAAAAAAGCAAAGAATTCTATTTAAATTAAAACTCTGTGAACACTGAGGAAAGCTTGGGAGGTTGACTGATGAGCCAAGAATGAGAGCCTCAGTTGTCATGATGCTCAGGGACATCCCTTACTTCCTTTCTGTGCCCTAGTTTGCGTTCCCAAGTAAAAAAATCTTCTGGTAATTAAGATTTTACTACACATGGCTTTACCTGGAGTTTCCTAGTTAAATTGCTTTGGTCTTTCAGGTCATGTGGATATGGACTTCAAGCTGATAATCAGAGGTTTTAATATATTTTTTTCTTCCACATTCATAAAAAATTAGGAAATCAAATAGTTGGCACAGTCATAAAAATAGCACCAGACTAAGATCTAATTTGATAGATGCCATGAAGATTTAGTAACATGATGCTCTGGATAGTACACTGTCTCATATTTAATAAGATACTCATTTCTTTAGAAATAAAATCAGTATTTTGAATAAATATCTGTACTCCCATGTTCACTGCAGCATTATTCATAGTAGCCAATATATAGGAACAACTTCGATGTCCATATATGGAAGAAGAGATTTAAAAAGTGGTATTTATATACACATAATACACACACACAGACACACACACACGGAGTAATATTATTCAGCCTTAAAAAAAGAAAATCCTTCCATTTCCAACAACAATGATGAACCGGAAGGGCATTATGGCCAAGTGAAATAGGCCAGCCAAACACAGACACCACAGATTCACTTCTATGTGGAATCTGAAAAAGTTAAACTCATAAAAGCAGAGAGGAAAATGGTGGTTGCCAAGGGCTGGGAGGTCAGGGAAATATTGGTGAAAGGGTTCAGAGGTTCAGCTATGTGGGGTGAATAAGTTTTGTTGATATAATGCGCAGCGTGGTGGTTAATAATAATACTGGATTGTATACTTGGAATTTTCTAAGAGGAAACATTTTAAATTAAATCTCACCACACACACACACACACACACACACACACACACACACACACACACGCATTATGTAGAAGTGATGGATAAGTCATTTAGCTTGATTGTGATCTTTTCATAACGTATGTGTATATATAAAAACATCAAGTTGTATACCTTAAATATACACAACTCTTTATGTCAAAGCTATCTCAAGTGGTTCAAAAAATACACTTTCCTGTATATAACTAAGACACTGTTAAGCAGCAAGATGTTGGAATTATTGATGCTGAGTTGGGCATAAACAGTTTATATCATTGAATTAATTTCTACATTAGTCTTACTTAACTTATGCAGTTTACCCATTCTCCTTTTAGTTCTATTCTCAAAATACGAGACTAAGGAATGGAATTTAAATAAACATTTCAGCCTCAGCCCACTATTGGCTCTTTGTCCATTCATGTTTGACAACTCATTTCAACTTACTAGAAGAAAACAGAAATGCTCATCCTTCCCACCACCCCAACTGCACCGAAATACCTGACAAAACAAATTGAAATTTCGATAGCACAATATGCTTTTTTCCTTCAGGCAGACCTTATAGTCCCTACAAATGAGACTGCCTGAATGGGGGAAATAGGTAGTATAGACAAAATGAGAGAATGACAAAGAGAGTAAAGAGAAAGAAAAAAGTAAATATAATTTGTAATTGTTTAAAATCATAGGTCTGAAAATCATGACCCCTGGGGCAAGATGTTGTTCACCACCCATTTTTATAAATAAAGTTTTATTGGCAGCCATGTTAATTCATTTATGTATAGTTTATAACTGCTTCTATGTGGCAACAGCAGTTGAATAACTGTAACTGAGACCACATGATATACAAAATCAAAAATTCTATCTGGTTCTTTACAGAAAAAGTTGGCCAACTCCTGGTTTAAATGACATTATATACACTTAGATTTCAAATTTCAGGTTTGAACCATGTGAACATGAGCCAGGCAGCTATTTTATTCCTTGATGCTTCAGTTCTCATGCTACGGTAAAATCCATACATCTTCTCCTATGTGCTAGTGATCATTATTAATAAATTTCCACTAGACCATAATGGCTTCTGCAATATATCACAAAATTTAAGTATATGCAGGGCACCATGCCTTTTGCGGCTTTTGCTATTAATCGCCAAGGCACTGTGATGATATATATTCAGAAAATCTTATTTGTCATGTTTTTGTAGGAATGGCTCAAATGTATGTTAACCAAGAGAGCTTATAAAAATTCCTTCCCTCTGCTCAATGCCCACTCCGTTGTCAGGCAGCTTTTAGGATCATGTCCTGTTTCATGTTCTTGTCACAGTGAAATAAAATATTATCAAGTGCCTTGAACATGTCTTGGTCCTTGGTAATATGGCCATATCCTCGGGACCAATAAAACCAATTGATTTAATGAGTAAGAGCTAATATTCCCTGAGTGTTTACTTTGTCCCGGGCGTGGCTCTGAGGACTTTACTAACTAAATTCATCCTTACAACTCGATCTTAGAGGTATGGTTGTCTTCATTTTAACAAGACGGGGAAACTGGTGCAGAAAGGAAATTCACCCAAAGCTACACACTTAATTAGGGTCTGGGCCACAAACTGAATTCATGTTAGTATTAAAAACCAATGTTTATTGCATAGACATTTATGTGGCAGATCTAGAGCAAGGGTTTGCAATTTTTTTTCTACCAAGGGTCAGATAATAAATATTTCAAGCTTTCAGAATCAGATGAGGTCTTTTTACAATTTCTGACCGTGTGGTGTGAAAGTAAGTCATAGACAATACATAAGCCAATGGGCATGGATGGCTGTGTTCCAAAAATATCTTGTTTACAAAAGCAGGATGCCGACTAGATTTGGCCCACAGCTATAATTTTGCCAACCCTTAGTCTAGATAATTCTGCTAACCTACAGAAGTTATTTTTCTTTGTGCCTAATACTGTGCTGGGTATGTTGGATTGAAATGAGGAAAGGTGTGACAATAATTATCTCTGGAATCAACTAATGAATGGTACACTCTGAGAATCCATCCTCAGCCTTCTTATTTCACAAATCTTATCTGCTAGCTAGTATCAAATTCTATTATCACCTGGCCCAAACTGATAACCTGAGAAGTTATGGAGCCTATTCTGAAACCTCATCTTTAGAAAGTAGAACCAGCCCTTCGGGGAACTGTTGGTAAGAGATACGTGAGAAAAATTCATGGGTTAATTTCAGTAGGATGTTGACTCCAGTAATGTACCATCAATGGATTATCAAATTTACCTTGCATATTAAAGAGTTTCTCTCTCTCTCTCTCTTTTTTAAGATTTTATTTATTTGTCAGAGAGAGAGAGAGAGAAAAAGAGCGAGCACAAGCAGGGGGAGAAGCAGGCAGAGGGAGAAGCAGGCTACCTACTGAGCAAGGAGCCCGATGTGGAACTTGATCCCAGGACCCTAGGATCATGACCTGAGCCAAAGGCAGATGCTTAACTGACTGAGCCACCCAGGCATCCCACGAGTTTCTCTTTTTTAACTTGGAAATCAAAGTTGGATGTAGGAAGATGGCAAAGGAGAGCAGTATTTTTAGTCACACCACAGGGCAAACAAGTGTGCAAGGTCCAAATGCATTCTGAGGACAAACTAAACTTTTGCCCACATAAGGGAGAGAGATGCTGTTTGCAGTGCCATTTTAATTTGTTTTGAACAGGACTACACTGTAAGTCTGAGAACTCAGCTGCTTTTAGATTTCCAAAGTGATGTGGTGGGGAACAGATCTAGGGATTGAGAAGTAAAAACACAAGTCCACTCTACACAGTTGGGCATGCTGCTCCCACCAGAAAGGGGGTGTCCAGCTAAGGGGGTACAGAGGAACTGAAAAGCACTCTCCCAGCCATGAATCTGAGTTTCTGCCTCCCTCCAGGCTGTTCCCTTCTTCGGTTCTCACAAAGGCATCCTATGGTTTACCCCCAGTCTGTTACTCATGGGACTTTGGTGAATCTGTGGCTTAATCGTGACTGCATGGCCATGAAGTGTGCTAACACCCTAGGATCCTAGATCCTCGTTGCATCTGTATGCATGTCTGTTATGAACAAACTTTGGGGTGTCTTCAACGCCCCCCCCACCACCACGGAATGACCGTGCACCTAAGAAGGCACTCATGCTTTCAGACAGAGAAGTTAAATGAGGTAATAGTGAGCCAGAAGCAACAAAGGGAGAGTTTGATAACTTCTTCTGGTCTCCAGCGATCTTTGCATAACTCACTTGACTCTGCAGTCTGCAAACAGAACACCGGCTGACTGATGAAGGGGTCAAGTGGCTGGGATACGTAGAAACACCAAGCCAAGTGTGGACTCACTGGTCTGCGGACTCACATATATTCGTGACCGCTTATCACAATGACAGTGAGAACAGGTGACACGTCCTTAGCCTTCTGTTTTCCTTTGAACTTAAAGCCCTCGTCTCAACACAGGGAGCAATGATTCATGTTTGTTTTCAAACATTAGACTGAGCCCAGGGTACTTCACTGCTTACGTATTCTGTGCGGGACACTTTATTAAGTGAAGGGTTCCTTGATAAGAGGAAAGGCCTCTTCATGAACTCCAAGGATAATGAAGCAGGCTGGTGCTTCCCAGGAGGGTGGCTGGCCCTGTGTCCAGGTCACCTTCCCTTGCTGGTTAAGAGAAGGTACAAGTTCAGCAGGCTGGGAAACTGGCAGCCAAGTCTGAAGGGTTCAGTGTGATCTCACTGTTTTGTTTAAGAAAGGAAATACAGTTCTTCTGTAAAACAAATGAGGAAAAGAAGATAAAGATGTCAGGTCAGAGGGCTGGGTGAAATGGATGGTGCAATGGACATCTTGTCTCTTTTCTAAGAAAAAGAGCAAAACAAACGGGGAAAGAAAAATGTATTTCAAGAGAATGGGGATAGAGACACCAAGGAAACTACCAACAAAATGGAAAGGCAACTTACAGAATGGGAGAAAGTGTTGGCAAATCATATATCTGACAAGGGATTAAGATCCAAAATCTATTTAAAAAAATCATACAATGTAACAAAAATTCAATTAAAAAAATGGACAGAGGATCTGATTAGATATCTTTCCTAGACAGACAGATGGACAACAGATACATGAAAAGGTGCTCAAGTCAACATCATTAATCGTCAGGAAAATGCCAGTCAAAGCAACAGAGATATCGCACGTCTACTGGAATGGCTATTATCAAAAAGACAAGAAATAATATGTATTGGCAAGTATGTGGAGAAAAGGCAACCCTTATGTACTGTTGGTGTAAATCAGTGTGGCCAGTGTGGAAAACAGTATGAAGGTTCCTCAAAAAAAAACAAAAAACAAAAAACAAAAAACAAAAAAAACTACCATATAATCCAACAATTCAACTTCTAGGTATTTACCCAAAGGAAACATAATCACTCTCTCAAAAAGATACATGCACCCATGTTCATTGGATCGTTATTTACAATAGCCAAGACATGGAAACAACCTAAGTGTCCACTGAGGGATGAATGGATAAAGAAAATGTACACAGGCACACAAACATTATTTAGCCATAAAATAAAAGGATATCCTGCCATTTGAGACAACATGGATGGACCTTCAGGGTATTATGCTAAGTGGAATCAATCAGAAAGAAACAATACTGTATGGTCTCACTTATATGTGGAATCTTAAAACAAACTCATAGAAACCAAGAGCAGAATTGGTGGTTGCCAGATGCATGGGGAGGGGGTGGGGGAGGTGGAAATGAAGTGGGTGAAATGGGTGGATATGGTCAAGTAATATAAATTTCTAGTTCGAAGGTAAATAAATCCTGGGGATCTAATGTATAGCACAGTGACTAGAGGGGAAAAATGAAAAAAAAAAGAGTGGTGCTGATATTTAGGATGAGACTACATCCTAGACTGGGTGGTCAGGGGTCAGGGGAGCTCTTAAGATGGGCCTTATTTGTAAAATTTTTAAATATAGAAAAAAAAAATGTTAAATGAGAGCAAATGACTTGTCTGAAAAGTCAACAGCAGAAATCCAACTGAGTCACTGACATAAAGCTGAGCAATCAGTATGTAACTGTCAATATGTGGGTAAGCTTTTTGATGAATCATGATCTCCAAAGGGAATTTATTCTGATATCTGATAATTCAGATTTTCAGAGTATTAGAGTAGGAACTTCTTCCTATTGTAAAATTCGCTTCATCTGAAAGAAATATAGATCTTTGGATCCTTAGGATTTAATTCCAAACAATAAAATATACTATATAAAGAGTCTGGATTCCATATATTCACTCATTCAGCAAATATTTACTGAGCACCTTGATGTTGTTCTGTGTGACTGGAGTACCCTCAGGGAATAAAACAGACAAAAATCCTTATTCTTTTGGAGTTTTTGTTCTAGCAGAGGCAGAGGAACAAAATAAATAAGTAAAAGATGATCTGGTATACTAAAAGGTTTTAGAAGTACAGAAAAAATGAAGCAGGCGATAAAAGGCATCCTGACATTTTTATTTTTGTTTGGTAATTTTACTAGTTATCACCACTTGTTAAAAATGAATACTTGTTTTTTTTTCATGTGTTTTGGTACGTATTTTGTGGACTATGTAAGAACATTGAACTGGGAAAGAGGCAACGTGAGTACGTGGGCCAGATCTGCTGTTTTCCTTAAGCAATCTCAAGTTTCTTGTTAGGGTAAGGACACTAAACTTGATCATGTATTTTCAAAGTTCCTTCTCATTTTATCTCATGATTCTGTGACTTGAAGAAAGAAACACTGCTTTCTTAAGAAAGAAGCAAACAACTAGGAAAAGAAAGCTGTCAGGGGCAAATCTCTTCCTTTCATGGAATTCACTGTGATCCACTTATACATGGTTGAGTAGCTCTGAGCCCAAGAACTGTCCCATGCCACATGCCTGGGACTACTACAAAGCCACTAAAAATTGATTCCAACACTCAGGGTAGCCATCAGTCAAGGTGAGTTTGAAATGTGGGTGAGGAAAAGTAAAGCCAGGGTTTGGGGAATCTCCTGAAAGATAAGAGGCATGATTGGGGGGGTCCATATTTTTTCAGGAAGAATAATGGAGTAATTAGGGTCTCTCTAATCTACAGTGATTCCCAACAGAATTTTTGTCTCATTGGGCTTTCATGCTGCATCCAAACACTATTAACACGGTAATCCACTTTTCTTTAAAATGGTTCCTGAAACCCATATGAAGCTTAGAATGAAAAGTTTTCTCAATGGGCACGGGGCTGACCCCTAGAGATTTCTTCAGTTAAGGCTCAAGATAAAAAATATACTTAGTACACCTAAGCTGGAACTATATCCCCAGGCAAATGACCTCATTATTCTCTGACCAACAAGCAAAATATTCAATATAACACATCAGCAATTTATACATTTTTACTCGCGAATGTTAAAATGTGACCTGAATGATTTAGGAGTAAAAACTTGAGTGAGCAATAGAGATTGCCTCTTTAGAATTAGAAATTTCACTTGGAGAAGGCTTAAAATATCAATTTAATAAGGAAAGGACACCCGGAATTTAAATTCCAGAGGGAGGTCTTTTACCGCATGGGCAAATGGGACCAGGGTGGGGGTCATCCAAGATGGAATATTTCCAGGGCTGGTAAAGTAGAGTTGGGCAAACATTTAGCTATAATATTAGCCTATATAGTATATAGATATTTGGGCAATTAGATACACTACAAGAGGCATCTGAGGGTAGCTAGTATCTATGCTGTTTTTAAAATATTTGCAGTGATTCATTCATTTTATAGAGAAATGGCAGGGCGATATTTCTCTGATGATCAAAAGGCTAGGTGGCCACGAATTCAAAATTGCTTCAGCAGATGCTGTCCCTGGAGGTGGGGAGTTGGCCAGAGAGCATCTCAACTCCCTGCGAGAGGGCTTTCTCTGGCCCCCAGCACCCATCTCCACCGTGGGTTTGGGAGCTGGAAATGCTGGGCAATGAGCCTCTTTACTGGAGAACCTCAGTCAGTGGGCTGCTGGGTAAATCATCAAGCTGCTTGCTCCTGGGTGGGGTCACCCAGATGCAGGTTCTACACTGTCTCCCAGAATCCTCCTGAGGAATTAAGTACCAGTTGCCCACATGGTAATTTGTATGATAATGCATATTACCTTGGCTTCCTAATCTTACCAGTGTTAACCTCCACTCCCCTAATTTCCTGCACCACCTAATATAACGAGTTGCCTTCAAATCTTTGTCTCAGAGTCTGTTTCTAAGGGAAGCCAAACTAAGAAGCTGAAAGATACATCTGGAGTTTTTTTTTTTCTTTCCTGGCCCATCAGGGCTCCCCTTGAGTGATGTAATAATAGCGAGGCATAAGAATGTCCCTTAAAAGTCAGGCACTAAGGAGATTTCATCTACAGATATAAGAGATTGTGTAAATCAGAAATTCTATTAATGGTACACCTGATAACCTACTCTACAGGTAGATGCTGACCATGATGAACGGTTTTGAAATGAAGCAAACAGAACAAAGAAAACATAACCACAAAATTCCCCAAGAGCCTTGTTCGCATTAAGTCACTAACCAAATAATTGATTTAAAATCGAGTCACAAATACTGAAACACTGATTCTAGGAAATTAACAGACTGAATATATTTCAGATATATATAGCTTTGAGTATGTTATAGTAGTTGTTTATATTTTGATATTATATCACTATGCATGTTTTATGAAAGCATTATGGTTTTTGCTTTAAATATGTGATCAGATTCACAGAATTTCTATATGTAATTGTAATTTAGGTTTATTTAGCAGCCCCCCCTTTTTCTTTTCGTTCTGGGAATGAAATTGTAATTTCACAATAAGTCAATGGTAAAATACAATTCACCGAATTGAAATTCACCATCAAGTTAAATTTTTAATGCATCTTTGTTCCATAAAAAGCATTTTAAACTCAATGAACTTTATAAGATGTTAAGAAAATGCTTGGAAATTCAGTAAAGATGAAGAGAACAGTAATAGGAATGAAATTTGATAGATTTATCTGGAGTAAATGCAGAAACTGAGTATAATATTAGGGATAACCAAGCTAATGCCACAAGTCTTTTTTTTGAATCATATTAGGAAATATTACTTTAGCATGTTACTACAGAAACCTACCAACCAAATCCAATGATGTTAAAAATCTATTTCCATAGCCCATGAATAAGTAGTATAAAGCTTTTTACAAATTATAGCATCAGAAATTGAGCATAGAAGATATTGCATATTTTTAAGTGACCTGATTCAAAATTAAGGCCCTCATTGATAAGGAATTAATTAGTAGGTATGTAAGAGATAAATATCTACAGGTGAAACTGTTTGGAAAGGAAATTCTCCTATCAAGAACAACAGGGAGAACAGGCAACAGTTGTGTGATGTAATTTCAGTGGTACTACAAAGATCTTTTGTACCAAGAAATATCTCATCTTTGAAATACTGATGCTAAATATGCACTTTTCGAGTTAGATTTTAATATTTTCAGGTAAAACTTGTATTTCTGTTAAAAGATCTAAGGGCTGTTTAAGATAGTTAATCTTATTAGTCACTTGCCCGTTCGTATAAATTAGTATACTTTTCCACCACCCTCCTTCAAGCATGCCTGAATGAGAAGTCAGGAGAATCAGAAGAGAGTAACACTGAGTGTTCAAAGAGGTCCAGACCAGCGCAAACATTGGAACAATTTGATACTGGGGTTCACAGATATCAACAATATCCAGCAGTCTAATCTTAATACATAAATATCTTCCTTCAAATTGCATAGCTAATCATCATTTTACTAACTGGTTAATAACATAAATAATTTTAAATGTTGATATATTTTTTAAAGCTAAGTATATAGTATGTAAATGTCATATAAATACATAAAATGTACACGTTGCGCATGTTTTATATATTCTCCATTTCCCTTTTTCCTTTCCCATCTGATCATTTCCTTTCTTACTCTGAAAAGCAATAATCTACATATATAACTGAAAGAAAATTGTTAAAACATCTCCCTATAAAACATATCACAACAGCTGCTAGCAAGAGAATATATTCCAGAGTAGCAGGAACAGATAGGGGAACAAACACTAACAATGATGAACAACGAAATTTGATTATTTCTACTCTTTTTTTATGACAAATTTATTGCTTAGAATGAAATGCTGACAAGCAATTACAATTGAGTTAATTGAAACATATAAAACAATAAAAAGCACAATCAGATTGCCGTTTGATAGAACAGAGAAGTGATTTCTGAACTTTTTAGGGTCTTAATGTTTTAATGTTCTTAACTTTTCACGCCAGTGCTAACAGATTTATTTTTTGCTTTAAAATAAATTTTTTAAAGACTTCTTTCTACACTGGAACAGTCTTTGCGGTATCTAAACACCCAAGGCAGGATGGTTTCCGTTCTACAAGAGATGAATTTTCTATGGTTTAAGTAGAATGTAAAATCTTGGGTTTAGGGGAAGGTCGGATCAGTGGAAGAGAGAGGAACAATTAAGCCAAAATGGTCAAAATCAAAAGGGGTGGGTTGATTGACCAAGGGCTAGAATGCTTTTCCATTGTGTGGAATGTTGGCTACAACTGGAGGCCCATCTCTGTAACTCAGTTTCCTTTTGCATATTTGATGATATGGTGAATGAAGCTTTACAGGTTGCTTTTTCCATTTACATGGCCTGAAGCAAGATTTATTAGGAGCCCCTTTTTTAGAATGGGTAAGTTTCATGAGGGACTGACTCTGTTTGATTCACATGTATATTCTAAGTGCCTTGAGGAGTGCCTGGTATACAGTCAGTGCTCAGCCAGTGTTTGTCTAATGGACCAGGCACGAAGTCAACCATCCGAGGTTCAGTAAGACCAGTTTATAGACACTTTTATTTCTCAATGGAGGCTGCTTCTTTGATCAGAGCAATTTTTTGTGTGTGGTACAGGATGGTCTGGTGTAGTAAAGATGTTGAACACACTTGGCTGGCACCCATAAGTTGCCAATGGCAGCCCTCAGTTGTAAATGACAAGCCAAAAAAATTCCTACACGTCTCCAAATTCTTTTGCGGGACAGTTCTACCTCCAGTTATGAACCACAGATGGAAAATATAGATGGTAAGGGGAGTCACTAAATGCTAAATCACTAAAGAACATGATAGGTTCTTTACATGAAGCTTTTAAATCTTATTAGAGATGTATTAAAATGTCACATTTAGTGTCTATGTAATATTTTATTGAGTAAATTTATTTTATTGTCAGTAATTTCTCTTCCATTAATCAGGGAGGATTGTTGAGACTTCTGAAGCCCAGATTCCCTTTGCCCTATTTCCGCATAGAAGTGAGATATTCACTGAGTAGACCAGAACATGAAGTTTCAATTACTTCCAATAAAAAGTAAATTTTCAGCAATAATTACATCCTTTAGTCTACCTATAAATACAGATTTATCATGGATTAATCCTCCTACCTACTTTCAAAAAAGGGTAAAATTAGACTGAAGCTGGTTGCCAGAGCAAAATTTTTGAATAAGCTATTTCATTCTTGAAAATTTATCCAAAGAAAATGATTTTTAAAAATGGACATAAGAAGGAGCACCTCGGTGGCTCAAGTCGGTTGAGCATCTGACTCTTGATTTCGGCTCTGGTCATGATCTTGGGGTTGTGGGCTGAGCCCCATGTCAGGCTCCATGCTCAGCATGGAGTCAGCTTGAGATTCTCTCTCTCTCTCCCTCTGCCCCTCCCCCTGCTTGTGTGCACACATCCCCCCCTAAATAAAATCTTTTAAAAAAATGGACATAAGAAAAAATTTGGATGTGAAAGTTATTATTTACTGCATCAGTAGAATAAAATAGAAACCACTTAAATGCTAAAGAGCATATAATAATTTACCTCCACTCCATAGAATGTCATACAGAAACTAAAACAATAATTATGAAGCACATATTATAATAATAAAAGGAAAATTTCTGTAAAAAGAATTTTAAGTGCTTTATATAACATACATAAAATGAACTGAACTAAATCAGAAAACTGGTTGAACAGAGTGAACTGGATGAGAGAGAAAAATGTAATGCACAAGGGCAGGAAATCTGGAAAATGTTCACCATTAGTCCTATATTTAAAGTGAACTACACGGGACGCCTGGGTGGCTTAGTTAGTTAAGCATCTGCCTTCTGCTCAGGTCATGATCCCTGGGTCCTGGGATTGAGTCCAACATGGGGCTCCTTGCTCAGTGGGGAGCCTGCTTCTCCCTCTGCCGTCCGCTCCCCCTGCTTGTGGTCTCTCGGACAAATAAATAAATAAAATCTTAAAAAAAAAAAAAAAGTGAACTACAAAGGTGACTCTAAGCCTTCCAGGAAGCAGCACCAAAAGGGAGATGCGATCACCAAATGAGTCTCCATGGGCATACAGTGATTTTTTTTTTCCTCCCTAGAAACATGACTGTAAGATTGAAAACAGAAAAGATCTTTCCCCTATAATGGCTCATAAAGACAACATTGTTGAATATAGCAAGCAATATCCTCAATAACATTCAATGGAGTAATAAGCAACAGCATGCGATTGTAAGAGAAAGAAAAATAGAACCATAAACAAAAATTGTCTTTGCTTCATGACTACAATGATATAAAACTGTGTATGCATATGGACCAAAACCAAACTTAAAGTGAGGAAAATACAGTTTAACTTTCTAGAGTTACACTTTAGATAAGATTATACTCTGATATATTCTGATGTTCCAATATTGGGACATTGATGAGCTATTTCTATTCAATAAACACATGCACTAAAATAAATTACAGGCTAGAGTATCTAATAATTAACATGAGAAAGTTATCCAAGTTGTAGTGGCTAATGTCTAACTATCTTCATTGTAAATTTAGTCCTTGAAAACAGCTAACTCCCCAATATGATTGACTAATAGTTTTAAAGCAAATTACATTCGTTTCTACCCATCAAGGTTGTTTAAAAGGGTAGCAGGAAATCTGGAGAATCATCAGCTTATGAGGGGCCCCAGGAGGCTACAGTGCTTCCCTCTGTTTGATCTATAAATTATTCAACTATGAGATGTTATTTAGTTGTATTGACAGAATGTTATCAAAAAGGTCTCTGACTCCTATCCTGATATTTACAGTCTCTGGGCAAAAAATACTACCTTTATGTCCTAGATGAGCCAAAGATGAAGAATTATGTAAATATTAGATTTTGAACACTCAAACTCTTAGTCATTGGTGCACTTCTGCAAAGCTGTTTAAATAAGCACCTCCAGACTTTGAATTATGTCAACACTCAGTCTCTTCCCCCAAAAGACTCCACATTCCCTGCCCCCTTCCTTGCTTGTGTTTACATTAAAAGAAAACCTATACATCAGCAAATTTACCACATTCCTTGACTTTGTAATCAGAGACAACATGGGGAAATTTTTCCCTAAAGAGTTGTCATCAAAGCACACTACTGTGCCTTGTTACACTGGATTACAAATAATTTAATCTCCACTGAGAGCCTGTAATTTAAGGAATGCAGAATTCCTGATTGGGAAGGTATCATTTCAAGTCCTTGGGTAGATGGTATAAGTTGATTTAAAGTCTTCTATTGCCCAGCTTAGTTACTGTATGCAATCCAACAAAGTGGTTTAAAAAGCTCAATGTGGATCTTTCCATTTATTCCCCCATGTGCTTTGGGACGAAAATTCACAGTCATCCATTTGGGGATTCTTTCCTTCACTCACCAAAATTAGTTAGACTCTCCCTGGTGAAAGACATCATCTGAAGTGTAGTTGGAGAAAATATGGGACTCGCACTCAACAAGATGACAATTTCATGGGAGGGAAAAATGTTTAAACCGCTAACCACTTAAAAGGTGGAATAGCAAAAATTCTTTATCAGAGATAGAACACTCATGTGGTGAGGGTCCAGAGGAAGTAAAGATGAATTCGGAGGGGAACTTTCATTCAAAAGAGGAGAATATTCGAAGCACCAGCATTGTGCGTGACAGACAGAGTCTATGTGAGAAATAGGATCCCCCGGAGCTTTTCACATTTTCCCCTCCCACCCTTTGGACTAAACGTCCTCTTCCCACATGAGAAAAACATAAAAGTTGTGCTAGGGTCTTTAATAAATGCTAACAACCTCTCATGAGCTTTGTATTTACAGAATTCTTTTTGTCTTCTATGCACTTGAACACAGGGGTAAAGAGAAGAGGAAGAAGATGGGCAAAACCCCAACACAAATCCACGCAAACCAACCAGTCGTCTTCAGGGAATTAATGGATTCTGACTCGATTTATCACAAGTTTCTGAACCGGATGATTTTTTTTTTTTTGATGGCACATCTGGCAACATCATAAAACCTCCAAGTCCCAAGTGATTAGACAGGAATTACTTTTGTAAATCATTTATGACTATTACTGATGTGAGCTCATTCTGAGCAGCGAGCGACAGAAGTAGCCAAGGACAAAGAAAAAAAAATCTGGGGGTAGGGAGATGCTTTCTCTTCAAGATGCCTTTTAGAAAGAGCTGCCATTTATCATCTGAAACTAGAAAATTGCCATCATTAATAGATTGGAATTAATTAAGCATACCTCAAGGAATCACCCAGCAGTCTCTTTTTCATTTGCCTGTTAAAGAAACACATTCTTTACTTGAGCAGTTGAAGGTTTCCATGAAAAAAATGTGGCACCCTGTGACCTCAGAGAGAACTTGCCAGTTAAATGTCTCCTGCTGGGCTCTGTAATGCAAGTCCACAATAGGATTAGGGAATACTTCATACTTCCCCCCAAATAAAAACAACATACTACTGCACATATCAGGACCTCAATGACCACACCAAAAAAAGGCTTCAACGTTTGGACACATAAAATGTCTCCTCCTGTCAGGGTTGAAAGTGGGCATCTGGGGGATGTGGCTGGGTGGGGAGGGTCAACGTGCATGGGAGTGTGTTCATGGACTATTCCTTCCAGTGGCCCAAGAAAATAAAACCAACGGAGGAAAATGCATCCTTGAATCCAGTTGCTTCTGCTGAGGTAGCTGTCCTTGCCTGACAAAAGAGTCTTCGCTCTCGATATTATTATTTTCCATTTTTACTTTCTCTTCAAGTACTTCACATTCTTCCTCTTCTCACAAATCCCCGCCTCCTTATAAATATCCCACGCTGATGGACAAATCAGGCCTAACTGAAGCTCTATGCAGGGCACCTCCAAGCATTCTTTCACTCAGTCCTAATGCTGGCCCTACTTCCAGGCAGATAAAATTTGGGCCAGCAATGCCAAGAGGCCAGTCAGAGGGGAGATGATTTATCCAAAGGTCATACAGCTGGGTCACATGCAGGTTTTTCTGACTTCAAAGTCTATGCTTTTAAATGTGCTGCTCTACATTTTCCATGATCTGGTGCCCTTTGGCTTGGACTCAAAATTGTTCTGTGAGGGAAAACCATGTTCCTAGGAGTGGGGCAGGCCTTTGGCTCCTTGGTCCTTGTCAAGGGAGTATAACCTAAAATTCATGCCTTCTCAATGCTCACAAAAATCCTTGGCCGAGGAAAATAGTTTTTATAGAGAACTGCCTGAAGGCTATGAAGACCATTTATTTATCTTGACACTCTAATATTTATTTTTGGATTAAGTTCAGATTGTGAGAGAGCGAGGTACCTGTAGACATTGTTTGGGATCCCTGCAGGGACCTGCTTTCCCTGACTGAGCTTGGGAATGATTAATTTGGCTTACATTGAGGGATGTTATTAAAAACACAAACACACATAAACAGAGTTGGATTTACTGTATCTTTGGGATGTGCTTCTCTAGATGGCTAGGTGACTTCATTTTATGAACCCTATCAACTATATGACTGTGGGGACCCTCTTCTTGGGATAGGTTTTTAGGTCATCTGAGCAACGTTTATTATTTCCCTCACAGGATGCATTTTAATGCACTGGCCTCAAGTTGGTTTCAACCCATTTTCCTATTATTTATTTTCTCTTTCCCCAAATATACTTCTTTATAATTTTTTAAAAGTTATACATATAATTTTTCTAAGTTGTCATAAAAAATTTTTCCCAAATAAAATAGGATATAAATGAGTTAATTAAAACATATTCACCTATTTGTTGTGGAAAAAAAATGATATAACACATATAGTTTCTCATAGGTGGTAATTATGATTTTTATACATAGTGAGGCTAATAACATTTATAATCTATCTAGAGTCTATTAGCACACAAGAGGCCTTGGGCACGGGTGGAGTACACGGATACCATATCTTTCAAGAGCTGAGAGAATAAATTTCATACTCTAAAATATTTCCTTGGAAATCCTACCCCTGCAGAGCCTCTACCACTTTGAAGTCAGGACCTTAGCTTAAAAGTTACTATTCCAAAATGCAAATGTCCCTCTGAAAGGTTAATTCCTTGGAAATGAAATGGACTCAGGCATGAACCCCTTTAAGGGTACACCTCAAATACAAGGCTACTGATGTAGGTAGGATACTTGTTTCAGTTAAATATAACTGAATTAACACAATGAAAAGTGTCCCATCTTTCATTTTAGTTAATTCCACAAGCTATTATTTAATGCATTCATTCCCACAATGGACATTTAGTGAGTGTCTACTATGGGCCAAGCACTGAGCCGTGAGGTGTTGAGTGTGCGCATAATCCCTGAATAAAGTCAAGAAAGAACATTATAGATAATCCCATGACCCAGAAATAAAAACTATGAATATGCTCCCCAGTCTCTGTCCTAAACCCACAAAACACCCCCCCAAAGTATACAATATATATCTGCTAAAATAAAGAATATTAAGTATTCTGAACACCTAATTCTTAATAGTTAAAACTTTTACTGTTCTATAAGTTCTATAACTTGTGCTTTCCACCGAGCATTTTCATGTCAATATATGCGTTTCTCCAACAAAATTTTAAAGGTCTGCTTATTATTTTCATTCTCTATTTTAATCAGTCATCTTTTATTAGCAAGGAAGGTTGTCTCTATTTTCTTTTTTTTTTTTTTAATAAACAGGTCTGTGCTACTATCTGTTTTCCCAAGGACGCAAAAACATTTACTTCTCACAAATAAATTCACAGGAGCAAAAACGCAAAGCCATCAGTATGAATATTTTAAGGCCCTTGTCATTTACTGTAAAATTATTCCATAGAAAGGATGTATCAATTTTCATTCTCCCCATCAAGGCTGCCCTGAGTGTGCGTTTCTCTGTAGCCTGAATGACAATGGGATCATTCTTTTAAATCTCTGCCTTCTCCTAAGTGAGAAATAAAATCTTCATTTGCATTTCGCTTTTAAATTTGCATTTGTACAATTATTTTTAAGACTGAAATTTAAAAAAAATTATTTTCACTGGCCATTTGCTCGTTTTTCAGAATGTGAATTTTCAGTTTCAGGCCACTGCCATGTTTCTCTACTCTTCCTGTCTTCTGGTTCTAGCACATTAAGAGATATAATCATAGTTTGTCTTTTTAATGTACACTTAATAACTATAAAAATAAACCTAACATATGTGCATGTGGTATAAAACATACTAATAAATATTTAACAATTAGAACTCTATCACTTCTGCTGTGGGCACCCATGGGCTCCTTCTCTGTCCCATCCACTTATCTATTCTGTCTAATCTCTAGGAGGTATCCAGTACCTTGAATTTGATCTTTATCATTCCCTTGACTTCTTAATGTAGTTTCATTACATATATTTCTCTAAACAACATTTCTCTTGAATTTATAAAAAATATTACCATCCTACATATAGCCAAAAAACTTGTTCAACTCAACACTATGTTTCTATGATCTATCCATGTTGTTGTCTCTAACTTCATTTTCAGTGACGGGTATTATTGAATTTAGTGACTATGCCACCACTTATTTTTGCCTTCATCTGTTCATAAATATTTGGTTGGTATCTAATTTTTTACGATTCACAAACAGTGCTATTTATGTTTCTTAAACATAAATCCTGGTATTCATGTTAGAGTTTTTCTAGGATACTTTACCTAGAAGACAAATTACTCAATAGTAGGAAATCTGACTATTCAATTTTATAGGATAATGTGAGCCATTTCTAAGACGATGACATTAATTTAGACTCTCACCAGCAATATATCTGAGTACCTGTTGACTGACATTCTCTCCAACACTTGGTATTGTCACCACACTTAATTCATGTAACTTGTATGCATGTGGTCTTAAATTATATTTCCTTAATTACTACTGTGAAGTTGATATGGTATGTTTGACTTCTTTTTGATAGAATGAAATCTATTGTATACTTTTGGTTTGAATCATTTGTCTTTTTCTTCTGATTGTACAAGTTCTTCACATATTCCTTACGTTCTGTCTTTGCCCATTGTGTTTGCAATGGGAGTGCTGGATTCCTGGTGTCGAGCCTTGTCTTTTTCTGCATATTCCATAATACTTCTCTGTTTGCCCAATACCAGGCACATATCTCTGCTTTCTGTCCTCAAAGCAGGGACCAAGAAATTGTGGCAGGTACTAAAGAACAGGTTAACCTTTGCAGCAATATACATATACTTAACCCATTAGGGGAGTCAGAACTGAACAAAACAGTATTATCAATAGGGCTACATGCCTCCTTTATTTTGGCTTTGGTTCTGGAATAAGATTTTTTTTGTGGAAGAAGAAAGAAATCCCAAAATTGCCTATAGGAGGTCAGAACAACAGTCGAGGATGATGTGAAAGCCACTTCATATTTCAGAAATTTCCATTAGAACTCATGGAAATCCCTAATCCCTGTTTTGTCAATTATTCCTTTAAGCCATCCTGATAAAAGAGGTTTACTAAGTGTGCTGAAAGGTAGCTTTCTTTTTAACCATGTGGTCATCATTAAAGTGCAATTCACTTGTATGAAATGTCAAGACAACTTTTTTTCTTTAAGTATTTTTCTTTGGATTGGCCAACTTCACAACCATTAAACAATATTAGAGTAGCTTGGTAGTAGTAGAAGCAAAACCATAATGCTTGAGAAATGTACATTATTATACACATTGCTGAAATTAAATCAAGCATTATTAGAGATGGTTTATAGAGACAAAGTGACCTGCAGAGCCCGCAGGCCCTGAAAGGACAGGAAGGTTCAGTTTTTGCCTAAGTTCTCTGACTCTGAGAGGAGCTTGTCTGTGAAAGAGAACCTCGGATACATGTGCATTTCCTGGATGTGGCCTCTTTGTGATCAATACAAAATTATTCAGCAGACCACAGTTACTCATGAAAGAGAGTCCTTTCGAATACCCAAGTGTAAGATCACCTCCTGGCGAATTCTGGCTTAAAGGGAAATCTTGGCAGGGTACAAACTCTGGGAAGTGAAAACTTCCATATGCCTAATATGGACTCCTAAGAAATACAAGAAAATACCCGTGCATGGAGAACCTTTACATTTTGGAAGTGAGTGTGAGAATGTCAGTCCTATGACAGCATCGGTGTTTGCATCTGAGCGGCCAGATTCTGAGTGCAGAGCAGAGGTAACAACAAGGACTGCTACTATTAATATGCTGTTTACTCTGTTATCAACAGCATAAGTGCTGGTAGCAGGACAGCATTGGTAGATGCTTACATGTGTCAACTAATGGCCATCTCATCATGACCCTTTGAAGGTACCCTTGTAATTACCCTCATTTCACAGGTGAGGAAACTGAAGTACACAGAGGCTAAAAAACTATGTTCCAAGACCCAGCTTGGGGGCTGAAAATAGCAATCTGTCTTGCCCCAGTTTTAAACACCCCCCCAAATTATCTCCATGAACATCATTTTTGGTTCAACAGGATGAACCTTTCCTAATTAGTATGGTTATCTTTGTCTGTAAGCTCCCCGAGGTTAAGGGCAACATGGGAGCAGTACCTCTTAATAGCATGACATTTTGCAACCCACCACAAAATAATGGCTACATAATTTCCTGCTGTCATTAGTGCCCACAGGATCACAGATGACCCCTGTCCTTCATCCCAGAACTCCCTAGAAATTTCATTTCATCCAAATGTTTGCAAAACTTATGGGCATTTGGCAAAATATCTCAACACTAAATTAACAATATGCACTCTCCTTGGGAAGGGGTCATTTGCATCAATACAATGGCTTTCTGAGATTTTTAACAAACTGAACAAAAAGGAACCCTATATCTGCAGATTTTCATATTATTAAATTTATCTTATTATAGAAGAAGATAGTGGCCCAGGCACCCACTTTACAAAAGGCAAAGTTAACCAGGGAAGGGTTTCATGAGGCCCAGAATCCTGAAGCTTATACGTGGTACAATCTTAGGTGGCTTCCAAAATATTTTAAAAGGCTTTTGGCTATAAGTAACTAAAAAACCCCAGATATGGAGAATTAATGGGGGTAGATGTAAAGACCAGGACACAGAAAGAACTAACGTAGGACAAAACTAGGTCTAAGTATACAAGAGAAGAGCACAGGATTGAAGGAAGAGTGCCAGAGTGCTCAGGGCTGCTGGATGAACCAATAACATGATGTTTGAGATAATGAACAACCAATAATTATGATAAGATCACTGCCACCAACAAACCCTCAGTGACTGCAACGTGAAATATGAATTTGTAATATGAATGACTCTTCTGGAGGATTCTACAGGTTCCAATATAATAGTGATGAGTAACCCTGCAGAGTCATGGGGCAAAGGGTTTAAAATTAAGAGCAAAACAGATATTAAAGAAGACATGTGTAGGTCAAGAAAGGGGGTAGAAATTTAGCATCCAAGGATAGGACCAAAATAAAGCTGGAGGAATAGAGACATTAATTAACATCATTAGAAAACATTAGAGACATCATTAAAAAAAAATTTGTGGGGTGCCTGGGTGGCTCAGTTGTTAAGCGTCTGCCTTCAGCTCAGGTCATGTTCCCAAGGTCCTGGGATTGAGCCCGGCATCGGGCTCCCTGCTCAGCAGGAAGCCTGCTTCTCCCTCTCCCACTCCCCCTGCTTGTATTCCCTCTCTCGCTGTGTCTCTCTCTGTCAAATAAATAAATGAAATCTTAAAAAAAAAATCGTGACCACTGTGATTCATGATCATGGACTTATAGCCACCAGAATCAAGGAAGATTGGCTATGAAGGAAAAAAACAACAAACCACTATCCTGAAATATTACTCATTAGGCCAAGCCAAAGCAGCCACACAATGCAGAAAAAGTCAATCATTGTGAGCATAAAATTATGAGAAAATAGCTAAATTACTAGACACTTTCAGAGGGGGGAAAGATCAAAAGCACAGTGTTTTCCTTCTTCAATGGTAGGAAGGTAGAGTTTCAAATTAGAGTCCTTATTAGTTTCCTAGGACTGCTACGACAAAGTACCACAAATAACTCTGGATATCAGAAGCCCCAAACCAAGGTGCAGGCAGGCTTGCTTCCTTCTGAGGACTGTGGGGGAAAATCTGTTCCATGCCACTCCCCTAGTTTCTGCTCATTTGCTGGCAATCTTTAGCGTTCCTCCTCTTGTGGAAGCGTAACTCCTGCCTTTACAGGGCACTCTCCCTTTATCTCTGTTTTTGTGTCCAAATTTCCCCTTTTCATAAGGGCATAGTCATATTGGATTAGGCCCCACCCTAATGACTTCATCTTAACTTGATCATCTGAGAAGATTCTATTTCTAAGCGAAGTTCCATTCATGCATACTGGAGGTTAAGACTTCAACATCTTTTGGGATATGCAAATTCAATCTATAACAGTTCTGTAAGTTTGTCTTGATAAATCCTAAAATGATGTATCATTGTCTTGACAAATCCTAAAATGATGTATCATTGGAAGTAGAATTTTTTTAATTCAAGCATAATGAATACAGTGTTACATTAGTTTTATGTGTACAGAATAATGATTATATAACACAATGTAGTGATTTGAAAATTCTATATATTACTCTGTGCTCATCACAATAAGTGTATTCTTAACCCCATTCACCTATTTCATCCATCCCACCCACTTTCTAGCAACCACCAGTTTGTTCTCTATATTTAGGAGTCTGTTTTTTGGTCTTTTTTGTTTGTTTGTTTCTTAAATTCCACATATGAGTGAAATCATGATATTTGTCTTTCTCTGATTTATTTCAGTTAGTATTATACTCTCCAGATCTATTCATTTTGTTGATAATGACAAGATGTCATTCTTTTTTATGGCTGAATAATAGTCCTCTGTGTGTGTGTGTGTGTGAGAGAGAGAGGGGAGAGAGAGAGAGAGAGAGAGAGAGCACATGCATATACACTACATCTTTATCCATTCATGTATAGATGGACACTGGGTTGCTTCCATATCTTGGCTATTGTAAATAATGCTGCTATAAACATAGGGGCGCATATATCTTTCCGAATTAGTGTTTTCATTTTCTTTGATAAGTACCCAGTAGTAGAATTACTGGATAATAGGGTAATTCTATTTTTATTTTTTGTGAGGAACCTCCACACTGTTTTCCACAGTGTGGCTGCACCAGTTTGCATTCCCACCAACACTGCACAAGGGTTTCTTTTTCTCCACATCCTCACCGATCCTTGTTACTTCTTGTTTTTTACTTTAGCCATTCTGACAGGTGTGAGGTGATAGTTCATTGTTGTTTTGATTTGCATTTCCCTGATGATGAGTGATGTCAAGCATTTTCTGGAGGTAGACTCTGACATGACATACAAGTAAGAACTGATTACTCTGATAAATTTACCCAGCAAACCATCAGAGGCATTCTAAGGTGCCCACTCCAATCCCTAACACGTATGTGTCAAATAAATATTGGAAGAGTAAATTCACAAATAAAAATACACTTGATTCCCTTTTGCATACCTTGGAGACACTGTTTACACACCAAGAAATTGGGGCAAGGACTGGATGGTTCTTTGCCAACACCATATGCCTTCCAAGATGGACAACATGAAACACTTTCTTACTGTCCACAGGTTTTCTGTATATGGCTTTTCCCAGTGCCATGCCACTGCCCCATGCCCGGCATAATCATCAGATTTGGCTTTACAAAGATTTCTTTGTCCATATCTCTTATAAACTTCCTTTCGACAGCGAGAACATTTACGTTCTAAGTGGTTTAGCTGGCCCTATTAATTATTCTTCACTCATTCATTCAAGTATTCATCCATCCATCCATCCACTCATTCCAGCAATCTTCAAGATATTGTACTGCTTCTTTTAGTAACATATTTTATAACATCTGCTCTACTATCTCAAAATGGAAGTCATAGATAATATAGCCCACCTACACATATAATTTCAAAGAAATCAATATATGGCCCTGATTGCAATATCAAGGATGAATTCAAAGAAAGTAACTTATTAAATAATAGTTATTTCAATGTACAAATGCTCAGGCATAAAGAAGCAGTAAGATCCTTGCCCCCACATGCAGAATTACAGTGAATATTTTACCTACAAATGCAGATTTATAAAAACATGTGGTATTGGTAAGTCAATTATGAAGCATACCCTGTCATCAGTGACATGATTATCTGAAATTGTAAATGACTCTTAGAAACATTCCAAACAAAATAAAGATCTGCCTACTCTCCATCTACACAGCAATTATAGTTCTAAATAATTCACGGTATAATAAAAGCACATAATATTTTGCATTTATATGTAAAATGGAGTTATGGGTAAATTCAGTTGATCATAATTTATTTTGGAGGAGTGTTCTTAACATGAATGTCTGGTGGGACAGTGGGAAGGCAATGAGGATACAAAGTAATTCTTTATTATTTGCAACTATCGTGCACAGTGCAAGACATGCAGCCTCCTAGCCCCCCACCCCCTAAAATGCCTAGAGTGCTGCCAATCATTGTGACACCCAAAAGCATATCTGCAAATTGTCAAAATCCCTCATCAGCAAGAACCATTGATTTGGTCATTCTACGGACCTTAAATGAGTTTCCACTATATGCCAGGCATCAGGAGAACAGATGAGTAGAGGAGGGAAAGCTAGGAAAACAGCAAAAGACAGCACAACAGGACATGTATAGTAAACTAACATATGCACAGCGGGTACACGGTGGGGAGCGGGTGTTGCAAGTTTTATACAATCAAGGCCTTAGAGAGTAGAGAACAATCAGAGTTTTAGATCCAAATGATTTTAGGTGATTACGATTTCCCCAAAGGAGTGCAAGATCCTTAAAGAAAAATGGAGTGTTTTAAAAACCTTTGCACCACCTCAACACCCACATCTGACATGGAGGTGTGAGAAGATGACTGGTCAGAGCAAGAAGAATTGAAACTCAGTGAGTTCCATCACTTTTGTCTGAGCAACCTTAGGAAAGTTGGTTATCTCAGTCTTTCTCTATTTCTCTTTTCCAGGTGGTAGACAGAGGTAATGTAGGTAGCACACTAAATAAATGACAGCTCTTTTCATTCTTATTCTCATGGCAAAGTAAAAAAGGCAAGAGGGCTGATAGTACCACTGGCCATTGGTCGGTCTGGTGGCCCCAAGTTCTTGGTGGTGGCCTGGAGATCACATGGCAGCGTCAGTGTCTTTCTTTTCCTCCTTCCTTCTTTCCTTTTTTCCTTCCTTCCTATACTCCCTCTACCCTTCTTCTCTTCCCCCCACCCCGAAAAACCCTTCAAATGTTGGAGGGAGCCAAAATAGAAAATAGAGATATAAGATAGAATAGAGGGCTGTATCGCTTTGATGACACAGCATAGATCACCAGCACTTCTGGGGTACTGCTTGAGACACATCCTGAAGATGGCCCGGAGGGCAGCCATCTGGTGGCAATTTTACCTGTGCTTGCTTTCATCTACCTTGTATGGAGGTTAATCTCTTATCATTCAAGGTTATATGAATGAGGTTTTCATCATTAGGACCAAAATAGTTCATCTGAAATGTACAGGAGCTGTAGATTGATGAAATCATCAAGACAGAAATTTGGAACACGTGGAAAGTCTCATATCTCATAGCCAACTCAGAGCTATTATGGTGATTCTAATTTTCAGAGGTTCAATCTTCCTAAGGTCAAAAATGCTCTTTCAAAATGTCTCTGTTTAACTATCTGGTAAAGAGAATATCAAAAGGAAGCTAATATTAAGTCTAAAAGCACAAATCTCTCTTTTCTCCATTTTTTTTTAAAGAGTCAACTATGTATTTCTTTTTTTTTTTTAAGATTTTATTTATTCATTTGACAGAGAGAGACACAGTGAGAGAGGGAACACAAGCAGGGGGAGTGAGAGAGGGAGAAGCAGGCTTCCCGCGGAGCAGGGAGCCCGATGCGGGGCTCGATCCCAGGACCCTGAGATCATGACCTGAGCCGAGGGCAGACGCTTAACGACTGAGCCACCCAGGCACCCCTCCATTTTTTTTTTTTTTAATATTCTTTCATTCATGCTCTCCCTAGGAATAATCATTGGCAGAAGCAAGTCAGAGGAAAATCCATTCCTGTTTTATAATCGCCTCTGTAGACTGAAAGCCTATTTCTATTCAAGAACGCACTTCCAGAGTTGAGATTCTCCTTTGGGCATTGTAGTTAATTTGATGAAATTGAACAATAATCTTTCTGTTTCTAACTCATGTTCACATATTCTTGATCCCTTTGGGGTAAAGTTCAACAAACAGAATGAACCCAGCTCCTCATTGGAACTATTCAAAGGATTACGTGTTGTACTCAATCAGAGTCTGGGGAAATTGTCAAGACATCAAAAAAAAAGACACAAAGATTCTTTTATTATTGGGGAAGAGAGGTACTGCCTTCAAGTAATCAATATCTGTCCACCTTTAAGGGAAAGACTCTTGCATAGTGCATCTGTGGCCGTAGGCCTCTGCAAGACCACTGAAAGTGTTTGATCATGCCAAAAACATAAACTTTTTCTAAAACATTCAAGTAAAAGTCTTTGACCTCTCTAAGCCTCAGCAATTCAGGGACGCTCAATGACCAAAGGCAGATAAAATGAGCGAAATTGTTAGACTCAGTTTACTCAAATTCCTAACAAGTTTCTTTAACTTATTTTTATCTGGCTTAAAAAAAAGTGAAGAATACATGCATGTGGACCATACTATTATATTTGGCATCCACTAAATCCCAGCAACATACTAAGCCCCAGACATCTTAAAACTAGAGATGACCCCTGTCCAGTGGGGTCATTGTGTATGCTTAAGGACAAACATAACTTACAGTAGAAAGAAGAAAAGGTTACAGGGCAAAGGGTGCTGGATAATGGGAATTAACCAGTTGGTTTTAGTTACCATCATTCTGCACATATTCAAAACATGATCAACACCTATGGGCCAGTTGTCTTTAACAAGCAATACAGAATTCCAATCTAGCCACACACCCTGCTTTAGACAAGCTGCGTGAACATGACTTCTCTTAGCTTAAGACAAGATATTGAAATAATACCCCGTTTATGTCCTGTCATTGGTAACTCTGAGACTCACAGTCTGTCTCTGCAAAAAGCTGGGATTTTTATTTTTTTAAGTGAAAACCCTATTTTGTGATTTTGACAGGAGAGCACTTTGTGATCATTAAATAAGCAGGGAAAAGAACTCTCATTTTAAGATTGTGGAGTTAAACGGAGATCATTTTGAGAGAGTCTCTGAAGCCAACACTGTTAATAATATTTTCCAGCTTACAACAACCTATAAAAAAGCACATGTGTGGCAATAAAACAGAACAAGCAGCCATGAAAGGAACATAAAGAGAGACAGACGGACAGTTGTCCAATTTTCACAGAGAGCTCTGGAACATTAAATTTTGAGCGTTCCCTGGCATAGTATATCAGGCTTTCCTCCTGTTGGGAGTCATGCTTGCCCAGAGATGATAGGATCTCTGCCTGCAGGACAGAGCTGAACAGAGGCATCCACAGTGACTTCCTGACAATGGGGCCCACCCTCAATTCCTCGTGTGGATGAAAACTGATAGCTGTTTCCACAGTAATGCGTAGAACTAAAGAGCTTGTGAATCCTTTAAACGTCCTTCATCTCCAAAGTCTCCCTGAAGCATCATGGGAAAGAGATAGCCATGGAGGAGTTGTGGAATTATTTGAGGGGTTAAGTTGGCCTCTTTACCCAACACATTGAGAAAGACATGCACTTAGGAGCCCCAAGATTTGGCCTTGGAATCTGGTGCCACCATTAATCTGTGTTAATGTGTTAAGCTGCGTTAGCTCTTTACTTTTTCTAAGCCTCACAGTCTTCATCTGCAAAATGGGACTGTTGCTAATGGCCTGGAAGTGGTATCAGGACGCTATTAAAAAAAGATTAAGAATGGTATACATTAAATGCTCGGTGGATTATACATTGGTGCTCAATACATGCTAGTTTTTCTTATTACTTATCTTCACTCCCTCTTTTCCTATATGTCTCCAGATTTCTAACCTCATAGAGAACTCCACAATGTAAAGATTTAAGTCAGAATACAAAGACAAGGCCATGCACACATAGAATATGTTTTGAGTCCACTTCTTCCCTGCAAATATTTATTTTCCTTTACATTAGAAAGTTCTGGAGAGCAGAATTTCTGAAAAGTGACCACATCTTTCCCTCAGAATTGTGAGTGGTCACAAATGGTCAGACCAATGGGCAAGTGCTCCATGCTGCAGAACTGGGTCCACCAGTGGCACACATCAAGGAAAGATGGGCTGTTTGGCTGCAAAGGGCATGAGGACCAGGAGAAAATCAGAACTGTGACATATAGAATCCTCACCTGCTACAGGCCTTGGAGATTATCTGAATGTACCCCTTTCTAGTAACAACTTTTCTTCCAAATTCATACACCACTTTTATCTTTAAAAGATTTGAATACTACTACTCTAAAAGACTATTCTTTTAATAAAAATAGTTTATAGTTGATGGAAGAAAAATTCAGAGAGGTTAAATGACTGTAAATGAGACAGTAGATCAAGGACATTTTTGCATGTTGGAATGGGGACATGTGTATTATTGGAAAGAAGAGGTAAATGTACAGAGTTCAGGTTTGGGGCCTGGCGAAGAGGCTGACCAGAGAATCAGAGGTGGTGGGAAGTGTCAGGAAGGGGAATAATATCAGTAGCTGCTATGGAAATTGTTCTCACTAGATTTTGAGGTAGAAGGTTCTCGGGCCTTTATAATTCCATGGTGCTGAAAGAACCTTGTTACAGGGGTAGGAGAATTTATTCTTTCTGGCTGAGCTGCAGAATCTGGATGTGTAAAGATTATGAAAGCAACATCGGCAAATCCCATAGTCCAATAACATGACCCTCTTTATGGAGTCATTCCCCAATATGCATTCCAGATTAGCTGGCTTTTCCACCCAAGCATGTGTTTTGCTAGTTATTGAGATTTTATAGAACTCGGCTACCTCCCTAAGTAACCTCAATGCATGAATAAAACTTGACGTTTAATTTTAGCCAAGAGAAAGTCTGCATTTAACTTTTAAGACCTTACCCTTTTTCCTGGTCTTTCTAAACCTCAGGCTGTAACAAAAGACAAAGATAACTCCCCGTTCAAGGGCCAACTAATAGACTGCACATTAACAGTGGCTTCTTTTAATGATTTTCATCCGAGAGGCTTCCATGTGCTTTGTCTGTAGCAAGAAATAATAAGATATAAGTTAGCCAATTTTTATGTTTCCAGCCTGAACTTTTGGTACCCCATCCTTTTTCTGCCATTTCTCCAGACACCTTTCTTTAAAAAAAAAAAAAAAAAAAAGAGATTTATTTATTTATTTATTTATTTGAAAGAGAGAGAGAGAGAGCACACATGAGATGGGGGAGGGTCAGAGGGAGAAGCAGACTCCCTGCCAAGCAGGGAGCCCGATGCGGGACTTGATCCCGGGACTCCAGGATCATGACCTGAGCCGAAGGCAGTCGCTTAACCAACTGAGCCACCCAGGCGCCCCAGACACCTTTCAATGTATAGTTTACTCAACATCCTCTCCCCAAGGCCCTCAAAAAAAACCTGTAATCATTTCTCCTCCCTCTCCTGAACTGTGAAACCTCTCCTTTTAAATGTTGAATCATATAAAATTGCCAATATTGGACCAATCCTGATCTAGAAAAATGACAATTGCATTATGGTTCAACCTGGTAGTGATGGCATCTTGTGCTTTATTAGTAACTCTGAAAAACAGACTTGTATTTAGAGGTGAAAGGAACCTTAGATATGATCTGGCCCAGCGCAGTCAGGTACAGGCCTAGCCACGGATTAGAAGATCAAACATTGCCAGTTAGAGAACAGAGCCGGATTACATTTGGGATGACTTGGCTCCTATCCCAATGTTCTTATCTCCATGGCATGGGTCAGAAATTTTTTTCTGTAAAGGGCAAGATAGTAAATATTTTAGGATCTGTGGGCTATCTGGTGTCTAACACTGTAGCATGAAAGTAGCCATAGACAATATGTAAACAAATGAAGGTGGCTCTGTTCCAATAAAACTTTATTTATAAAAACAGATGGCAGGCTGGATTTGGCCCACAAGCTGTAGTTTGCCAAGCACTGCTCTATAGAATTCTTAGATCTAAAAATATCTGCAAGCAGATGGGTAAGGGATTTGTATATCGAAACTGTGCACAAGTGTTCATGGATGCTAATTCAGCATAAAGATCTTACTATCCTCTGTATTTCCCTTAAAATAAGTACACAAAGTAGCCCAAAGTTGCTGGAACTTCGGGGCTACAGCTGCCTGAGGGTTTGCCATCTGTAAGATTATATCACTCAGGATGGGAATAATATTGCCTTAACTCTTTAGCTACAACTACAAAATATACTTGTGATCTGAGGAAAAAAATATATTAGAATGTGCTATGCATCAGGCTGGCTGACCTATGGAATTAGATACAGGCACTCCTGGGTGAAATTTTAATAGCTTTAAGAATCATGTAGTCAGACTGCTTCATGTGTTAGCTGAAAGTCACTTCATTTTACCATTTGCATGTTGGGTGAACAGGGTTTGCATTGGCAATTGGGTCAGCAAGATATTTTGAATACAGGCACTTTTTCTATTTCTCCTGACAGCCAAGAAACTACTTTGGCTATATCTACTTTCCATTTGAACTTGAGAAGCATGGGAGAATGTTATTAAGCAATTTCAAAGACTTTATTGGTCACACATTCTGGTCAGAAATCCAAAACACAGAAGGGAAGAATTATGATCAGGTCATACCAGAAAGGAAAACCAGTCAGTATCTATCAGGCATGATAGTAACTGTGATTGCAATCAACATCCCTGTAGGAAAGTTCTGTCCATCCTATGTCCATCTGTCTGTCCATCCAACCATCTACCCAAACACCCAGATATCTAAACATCCTACTATTTCTGAAGGCACAATACCATTTGCTGAGGAATCCCAGTTAGGTGGAGCAAGCTCCCTGCTTCCAGTGAGCTAAAAGTGTAGTAGAAGGAAGAAGTGAAGGCACAAAGACCACAGTAAGAAAACAATTAAGGCAATACTTCAAAAGAAAAATTTTTAAGTACCAAGCCAATTCTTGGAGGAACTCCTTGAAGACCAGTAAACTTTGAAAGAATTACCAGGTAGAGCTCTCAAGAGCTACTGCTGGGCTGTGAGAGAGCCTGGAAAAGGTGCTCTGGCCCTCTGATGCCGCTCAGTGCAATAAATGTGCTTTTTCACTCCAGGTGACAAACCTGCCAACCTATTTCTCAAAGGCGGGAGAGCTCACTGGCTAACCACGGCTTGTCCCTAAACAGGCAGAACTTTAAAAAAAAAATCTCATAATATGGATGCTTTCTACAAGTCAGTCATATCAGTTTTGAAGAATTCTGACTACTTTTATTTTATAGTACTTTATACCCAACATTCTAGAGAAGATCAGAGGTAAGAAGCGGCTTAGTACAGAATCAAAAGTGAACAAAGACACTCAAAAAAGCTTATGTGATATGAATTAAATAATTAAAGCTACTACCTATACCCAGGAGAGGAGTTAGAGATTCAAAGAAGACCTCACAACCAAAATTGATGTTAAATCCAGCATTATCATTCCTAATTCTTATGGTATCATCTTCAAATCCACTGTTCACATTATTTGTCAAGTGGTCAATTTCTTCAAGAATGTTGGTCATATCCACTGATTACTCTTTACATTTACATTTTATGAAATAGGGCAAAATACAACATAGTTTCGAATGGACCAAATTCTAAAACGCACCATTTATCACATTTCAAATGATATTTCTGCAATAGAACTGAAAGTATAATCCCAGACCAAGAGAAACCAAAACCCAGCAAAATGAAAACTCACCTTGGATGTGAACCATCCTGTTCTCTCACGTCCATTAAGCCAACCAACCGAGAGAAAAGAGCAAATTGCAGTGGTACTTACTTGCAGGCGATGGGGTACTGCATCCACTTGGAGGAGGGTGGCCATGGAGGCCATGGAGGGGAGGCAGGGAAAGTCCTCCGATGACTGGTGGAAAGAGTAATGGGTAGGGCGCGGCTGGATAGTGAGTCATGTGTCCATTCACTGCGGGGACAGGACATGCGTGGCTACTGGTGGTCATGTTTCAGGCCTCACACTATGAAAGGTGCTCTGGGGCGGGAACACATCACTTCAGGTCTTGAACCAAAGTGAGGGAGGTAAACTCAGGGCCACCGTTGAGTCTGAGCTGTCTTCTGGGCGAAAGGCAAAACAGTTCAACATATGACCTTGCTTCTTCCCAGCCTGGTTTCTCCGCCTCTCATTCTGCTGTGTTGATTACAGGAAGGATGCCTTTTTGCTCAGCTTCTCAGTTTAAGGCTGGGAAATGCTATCACTTTAAAGATCCAGAGCTGCTAATTCTGTAAGAAAAAAAAATAAATTTCATAAGTCAAAAATATTTTCTTCTTTATCAGGTTATATGAAAAATCTCAGGCATTACTCTAGGTCTCCTAATTCCCTGCTGTTCCCTCATATTCACTACCTTTATTTTCTTAAATTCTTATATTCTAATATAGAATAAAACTTATATACAATTTCAAAGTAGCCCTGACTATCCAAAATTAAATATCAAAGTAGCCCTTACTATCCAATATTAAATAGCCCACTCTGGGGTAATCTTTCTCGATGTTCCTCACCCTGCTTAAGTTTGCTCCATGGCACTTAAGTTTTTGTGAGTGTTTTCGTCTGCCTCCACAATTAGAATGTACTCACCAGGAGGGCAGAATTTTTCTGTTTTGTGAACCACTCTGTTTTAAGCTCCTATAAGGGTACCAGGTAGGCCACAGACAATAAATATTTGTTGAATGAATGAATGTTTTTTTCTTGCTTCTTTTAGAGAAATTGATTGTTTTATGTTGTCCTAACCTAGGTGCTTCCAAGATGTTACATATTTTATATGAACAAATTCAGGAATTTCAACCCAGCCCCCTTTTGGAATGCGATACACAACAAGATAAATATAACTCTAGGAGAAGACTGTATCCTAATGAAAGGTAAGAGACATAGCCAAAGATCAGTGAAATATTTTATGTCTGTTTCTTATTGTTGACAGTATATACATGTCTTGTAAGAACACCATCCGTTGATCCATACAACTGCTTCGTCTATCTGCTCGATCATCTACCCATCAATCGAATCCTAACTTAACTATTATACGCCAGGTGCTGATGTGGGCACTACAGATATACAGTGTGAAACGATGCTAATGTGACTCCTTGCATCACGGAGTGTCTAGTTTTAACAACTCCTAACTGAAATCACATTGTTAGAGAGGGGTAAATTGCTCTGCCCCAACAAAGGACATGCAAGGAATGCTTAGCACCTAGGACTCCTTGAGACTGGGAATGGAAGAAGCCTGAAGTCAATTCTAGGGTGGGCTGACTGTAGACTTCACAGGCTCATTTTCGCCCCGATGACCAATACTCAGTGAAAGTCCCCAACTCTGGACTCCACTGAAGGGAAGCCCTGAATGTAAACCCATGTGACACAAAACAAGAACAATATCGCAGGGCCAGCACAGTGTCATTGTCAAGAGCATGATTCTAGAGCCAGACCACCTAGGTTCACATCATGGCCCCACCCCACAGACATTTATCTTACTTCTCAATATAGCAGTTATTATAATAAAATGGGGATAATAATAGAATTTACTTCAGAGGGCAGTCTTGAGGAGCAAGGGAGGAAATGAGGTAACATGAAGAGAAGCTGAGTGCCCGGTGGCGAGTCAACACCGGGTCAAAGTTTGCTATTCACATATGCGTTGTCTCACCAAATGATATGCTTCTGAGAATGAACTCACTGGAATAGACAAGAGGCTCTGGGGTCAGGGCAGGGAGGAAATCACAGCATAGTCATCTGAGGAAAATATTAGGACTAAAACTTTTGTCACGGAAGAAGCAAAGGTGGGACCCGGGTACAGCTGAGAACAAAGACTCATTAAGGCTTACTGATTTCTCAGTTTGTGAAGTTAGCCAGTTTGATTCCCAACCCTAGAATTTTCTAATCCATAATAACTTCTTTTGTTTACTCTGTGTCGGGCACTTCACTAATGAGCTCTAAGCTCTAGTCCTTACAGCTGTCCCGTAAGGCAATAATTCTCCTCATTTTCCAGGTGAGAAAACAAGAGTCTCAGGGAGTTTAAATGACTTAGCCTGCAATGTCACAGAGTCAGCCTGTGGCTAAGTCAGAATCTGAACCTAGATCTGGCTGGTTCTTCCGTCTCTCTGCTTTCCCCTGTACCATGCTGTGCCTTTATGTCACTGAGTGCCTGAGGCGTCCTCGCTGTACCCTACAGGAAAAAGTCCACAAGCTGTTGTGATGTGAGTGGCTGTCCTCACTTAGATGACATTCTCCCCAGGGCCTTGAGTCCCTGGCCTATTAATATTACAAATGAACGTCATCCACAGTGAGACCATATGGTCCCAGGTGCCCCAGAACTCCAGTGTCCCTTACAAAGGAGACCGTATTCCCTGTTGGCTTATGTAACACACTTACCCCCCAAAGTGAGGCCTCTCCCCAAATATCGATGTCCTTTTCACACTTTCAAACCACAACTTGTTTCTCTGATGAAAATAAAGTAAATGGACTATGAGAGGTGAATGTTTCCCTGCTTTCTCTTCTAAAAAATCACATACCATCTAATATATTTAACACTTTCATTTTGTAGTTTGTAGCAAATTAATTAGAAAATAAACAATGCCATTTAGTATTTGCTGCATTTCCACTCAATTTGATTTTTAAATCACACACACAAAGCCCAGCATTGTTAAAAATGGTCTTTTCTATCTCCATTAGACAAACTACCTCATTAACTGGTAGAGCTGACAGTTCAGCAAACCCACCCCCGCAGGGCACAATTCTTATAGTTTTAAAGCTGTTTGTTTGTTTTTACCAACCAGGGACTATTTCTACTTTCAATAATCCTTCATTTCTCTTTGCTTTCAAACACTGCAGATTTTCAGCATCCTGCCTGCCTGACTGAAAAGTCTGGTATCATGCCTAGGATCTTTAAGAAAAAAAAAAGAGAAAGAAAGAAAGAAAGAAAAAGAAAGAAAGAAAGAAAGAAAGAAGAAAGAAAGAAAGAAAGAAAGAAAGAAAGAAAGAAAGAAAGAAAGAAAGAAAGAAAGAAAGAAAGAAAAAGAAAGAAAGAAAGAAAGAAAGAAAGAAAGAAAGAAAGAAAGAAAAGAAAAAAGAAAGAAAGAAAGAAAGAGAAGAAAGATATAAAAGAAAACTTAAATTGATAATAGGGCAAAAGGGAAAAAAGAATCGGTGTGTTGGGAAAATCCTGTTACGTTGCTGGAAAATTGTTTGAACAGTCCCTGGGTCTATGTTCACATATGTGACTGATTAAGGCTATTTCTGGAAGCAGAGAATTTCCTTTGTTTTAGGCTTCTCGAAAAAAAGATGGTTAGTGGTATTAGGAGTGCTTTTTTTTTTTCCCCTCCATGCCTGATTTGAGTTTGGACTCGTTCAGGGTTCCTTTCTTCACAACCTGAAGCAAAGCAAAGGGAAACTGAGTGGAAGAGGGGACGGAAGTGGGGGCCAAGGACTCAGGAGACTCCCTGGGTGTCAGTTTCATCATCTGTGAAAGAGGTCAAGGGAAAAGGAACAGGTTTTAAATCAAGTTTCTCAGACTGTGCTGTCCAGAAAACAAATGTTTTATGAGATATTATATGGAACTGAAAATATTTGAGAGGAAATAAAAAAGAAAGGATTTTTACATAACTGTAGGCACAGTCGATATTGTTCTGCAATAACCCGCCTTTGATAAATAGTGGAATGACAGGAGGTAGTAGGAGAGGTCTACCCACTAACCAGTTGGATGAAATGTGCTCATGCAGTGACAGGGATCCTGGGAACTGTTAACATCTATGCCCGCATCTGTGAGATATTATTTTAGTAAAACACAGTATATTTTCTCCAGTTTAATTTGTTCATGTTTTTGTTCCATTAAAAAGTTTTTTTTTAAATAACATTTCAATTTATTGTCACATTTAATTTACCAGAGGTCGTTTCTGTATTTATTTTAGCTTAAATCTGCATGCAAGTTTCCAAGCTTATACTTCTAAACATTTAACATTTGTTTTATAAACATGATACTTACAGATGATTTTTTAAAAAAAGTAGTTCCCTTTAAACCAGTGATTCTCAGAGCTCTGTCCCTAAACCAGCTGTCTCACCATCCCCTGGAAACTTGTTAGAAACACAGATTCTCCAGGCCCAAGATCGAACGAATCAGAGTCTGAGGTAGCCCAGCAATCTGTGTTCTAAGAAGCCCTCTGGATGATTCTGATGCAGCTAATGTTTGAGAACCACTGCTCTAGATGTGAGGTTGGCAAATTTCTTCTGTAACGGGCCAGAAAGCAAATAATTTAGCTTGTAGGCCATGTAGTCTCTGTCACAAATACTCCACTCTGTTTTTGTACAAATTGCTTGTGAGACAAAAGCAACCACAGACAATCCATAAACAAGTGGACATAGCTGTAATCCAATAAAACGTTATTTACAAAAATAGGCAGTCTGCTGAACCTGGCTCATGGACCATAGCTTGCTGACCTCTGCTTTAGATTAATAAAGAAAAACAGCAGCCCACTTTCCCGATCCTTTAGCTCCCCTCCCTATAAGCAACTACTTGAAACTATATTAGTTGGGCTTTTTCCTGTTACTTGTATTTCTAGTTAATGTGCTTAAACTATTTTTTTCATAATTATATAAGCTTTCCTTTACTATCTGTTGGTTTCTACTATAAATATGGTTTAAGTCTCTTTGGCTATTGCTCACATATGCTAAGCCCTCTTTTCTCTCTTATTCCCAAGACGATGTCATCACAATGTAAAAAATGAAAATCATTTACATTATATTTACCTAAATATGACTAGGTAAATATTGTTACAGCTGAGCCACAGGACACACTACATTAACAGTTCTTATAAAAAAATTTTGTGTTTCCTGGAGTTAATAATTGCTTTGTTTATATAATCGGATTATTTTCCATCTATGAATAATTCTTCCCCAACTCCCTGACAATTTTGCCAGACATGTCATATGATATAGGAGTTCCACAATTGGAGACATTCCTCTTGCCCCAGGGCTCATTGGCTGCTTTCCTAATCTCATGCATAAATGTCAAACCAAGACTTTCTGTTATCACTTCTTTCTCTCTCTCTCTCTCTCTTTTCTTTTTTTTTTTGAACCCGTTTCCTGGATCACATGTCTTTCTCTTTCTCGGTTTAATTATTCCTTTGGTGGTTTCTTCCCCCTGAGATCTTTCCCAGAGATGGTGTGCGTGATGAAAATTTTTTGAGACTTCGCATGTATTAAAATATTTTTATGCTATACCTCATATTTGTTTGATAGTTTGGGTAGGTATAAAATTATGGATTGAAGTTAACTTTTTAAGTTAGAGTTTTAAGTATGTTACACCACTTTTTCAAGCTTTCTACATTGCTTTGGAGATTTCTAAGACTATTCTGATTTTGGATCCTTTGTGTGTGACATTTTTTCCTTTTTTGCAAGCCTTTATAGTCTTTTCTTTATCCCCTATGGATCTTTTTTTCTCCTACATTGTGCTAAGCATTTGGTAGAGTTCTTCAATCTGGTGACCCATAGCCTTCTGTTACGGGAAACTTAATTTTATACTGCCTTGATAATATCTTCCTCTACATATATTATGTTCTCTCCTTTTGGAAATATTAGATACTGCACCTTCTGAATTATATTTTCTCTCATATTATAACTTTTCATCCATTTCTTCTACTTTTTGCAAGATAACCTCACTTTCAACTTCCTATTACTCTATTGAATATCGTATTTATGGTACTTTATTAACATCTAAGAGTTTTCTTGTTTTTTCTTCTTTACACATTCTGGTTTTTGTCACAAATGGCTTATCTTTTCTTTTGGTATATTAAGAATATTTTTTTTTAATGTTTTACTCTGCTTTGTATATTGACTCTTTTTTCCCCCCACTTTTTGGTCTCTTGTTTTATTTTCTTTAATATTACATGTATTTCTCAATTGTATTTTCTGTCCTCTTCTAGGCCCACCCATTTATATATGAAAGGAAAAACTTATTGCACGCTCTGTTTTCATAAGCAAACCTTGTCAAGTGGATAAGTTTCATGAAAACGTGATCTAGGTGGGACATTTCTTTGGGAGACTCCCCAAATGTTAGATTTATGGGCTTTTTATTTGGGGCTTGAAAAGTAGCAGAATAGGCTGCCCCAAAATATGACTGTAGGAATTCAGGACATGTCACCCCAAAATAGGATTTGGTATATTGATTATTTGAGTTGTAAGCACTTGAAAAACAGTAAAAGTAGGGAGAGGCTTTTTCTAAACTCCCCTTATGTGCCTAAAGACCTAGCCAACCAAAAGGAACACAATTATAAATCCCCTCCATGGGAGTTTTATCAACCAGCAAAGATGGACTCTTCTCACAGGAGAGGAAATTAGATGTCAGCTGCACACCCAGACAAATGGTGTCACAAGCTATCATACCTCCAGTCTATTCTGAGGGCCCATTCAGCTTTCTTTAAAAATTACTTAACTCTCCTCATTAGATGCTGCATTCCCTTCCTCCCCCTTTCCCTATCAAGATGGTGTTTAATTCTGAATTCTAAGCCAGCTCAGGGGGTTATTCATTTTTTTTCTGGGTCTCTCCCATGTATACACGAGGTATACATGTTAATAAACTTTTGTTGTTTTTCCCTCCTTGATCTATTATTACAGTGGTCTCAGCTAAGAAGTCAGAAGGATAGAGGAGAAATTATTTTTCCTCCCCTATAGGCTCTTTGGTAAATTCACTGAGAAATTCTCTAAAGTTCTACTCAGAATGGGGCAAAAAGAAAATGCCTTACTGAAAAGACTTCTGGTAGATGAATGGAACAGTGAGGCTCAGGCTGCCCGTGGGCTTACTATTAAATATGGAGCCCTTTACTTCTTCCTCCTGTGTTCAGTCTAACACTGCCTCCCCACTCTACATTTATGTCTGGTGTCCAGAACTCTAACCTTTCTAGTTTAATTTCTTCAAAGAGTAGACTTATCTTTCCTACCAGGGTTGGGTTACAGTAATCACCAGAATGTAACAGGTGGAGAAGTGAATTTAACGACTCCTTGTTCAGAACTCCAACCAATCTTACTATCTCAATCATCACTTCCATCTTTCTGGACATCTGGTGCTTCTACTTTCTGGGACCATCCAAAATCCTACAGTTTGCAATCTCCTTGCTTCTTCTTTGCATCTCCTCCTTCAGGCACTTAGCATTCCGCTTTCTGAACTTCGCTAATTTACTCATTACTGCCCATCTACTTTTTGTCTGCAAGAAAAGTTATTGCCATTTCTTGTCTGCAATTAACATCTCTCATGTTTTTGTTAGTTTTAATAGTTTATACATTTTATATCCCCTTGCTATCATTTTAATAAAGATTTGGGAGGGAATAGGGAAAAACGCATGTTGTTAATCCATTCACTAGAAATTCACTAAATTTTATCATTTATGATATTTCATGACAATTTTTATTGAAATACAATTAACATATAATGTCATATTTGTTTTAAGGTACAACATATTGATTTGACAATTCTATCCTCAGTGCTTACCATAAGTGCAGTTACTATCTGTCATCAGACATTATTACAGTATTATTGACTCTATTCTCTATGCTGTCCTTTTCGTCCTTGTGACTTATTTATTTTATAACTTGAAGTTTGTACCTCTTCATCCCCTTTATCTATTTCACTCATCCCCCTATCCACTAGTCCTCTGGCAATCACCAGTTTGTTCTCTGTATTTAAGAGTCTGTGTTTTTTTTTGTTCGGTCTCAATCTGAAATTGAACAAAAAAGGTGAGGTTTGGGCACCTGAGTGGCTCAGTCAGTTAAGCATCTGCCTTCAGCTCAGGTCATGATCTCAGGGTCCTTGGATCGAGCCCCGCATTGGGGTCCCTGCTCTGTGGGGAATCTGCTTCTCCCTCTCCCACTCCCCCCTCATGATCTCTCTCTCTCTCTCTCTCTCTCATTCTCTCTCTCTCAAATAAAATCTTAAAAAAAAAAAGTGAGGTTTGACTTGCCATCATAGACATGCCACAGGGCTGTGTCAAAAGCCTCCTACTAATAAATAAAATAAAGATGGGATTTGACCTGCCTTAGCCATGCACTTGCACACATACTGGATAATTAGAAATGCCATTTAATGCATTGGTGACTTGATATGTGCTTTCTAGAAGACTCCAAGTTGGAGAGAGGACACTTGATGAGAGTCTGCCTTGAGACACAGGAGCCAAACACTTTAACCTGGTGAGAAGTGTTAATTTTACACCATGCTGCCTTTGAGAGTAATCCAAGTGACAGAACAGAAAAGATTTCTGTAGAAAACACTGTATTCATTTCCTCCCAATGAAATTTAGTGACACCATGCTGATGTAGCTAACATAAAACACAAGCAGAAGTGAACAAAAAATAGATTATCTTTTAAATTTCTTGCGGTAGAGCACAGAAAACTCTTCTGTATTTCTTCAGCTCATTTAGAATTTGTTGTGGGGGATATTTTTGCTTCAACAGACACTAAATGCATATTGCCTCTTCTTCCAGTTTATTTTAGCTCAAACCTCCCTATTTATTTAAGGCATTGGTTCCAGGTAATGCCACTTAAAATTTCTCAAATGCATTCAGCCAAATACCTGTTTTCAGTAAAAATGCCAAACTCAGCACAAATTCTGTCAATTTCCTTTGCTGCTGTTCTTGATAGAAAAGAAACACAGCTATAAAGAAGTCAGTTTTGCACGCCTGGTAGTTTTGCAGCCTTTCTTATATCCACCATCTTCATCGTAAATATTACTGATAAAATTATGGTCAACTTAAACCAAGGGGATGATGCAACGAGTAACTCAAATTTGGCCAAAAAGAGAAATGTCTTACCACTCTTTAATTTAGAAATGAAAGAGAAGAGAGTCATTTAGAGAGAATAATGCCATCAAAGAGTCCCTCAGACCACCAAGTGAGCAGAGTGAAAGCTGAATCACTCTGCTGCTTTAAGAGGAGGTCAACTGGCATATTGAAGACATATTTTTAAAAGCATACACAAAATGTCCCTGCATTCCTTTTTGGGCCATTTTTATATGATTCCATCTGCTAAAGAAATACAAAGAGAAAAAAAATATGACTCAGAAAATGATGAGGAAATACAGATATATTAGAAAGCATAAAACTCTAAAATTTTAATTTCATAAATTATAGGAACAGCAGTGTATAGATGAATTTTTAGGGAGTCAACACTCAAACCAAGGTTGTTACATATGCTAGCATTGCCAAACTCACCTCCCAAAGGACCAGCTTTCTCCTAAGGTCTTTTCACATAGATTCCAAAACATAAAGGTATAGAGTATGTATTGGATTAGACATCTGTTAGTATTATGGCTTGTTTCTAAGAGAAGTGACAGCAGACAACTCCTTATACAATGGTTTCCATGCTTTCCATCCTGGAATTCTGCCATAACAAGCATAATGGCTGTATTAGGATTTGGGTCAAGGGAAAGTCAGCTCTCCATAGGCTGGTTAGTGACCTATGAGGTAGCCTAGAAGATGTAGTCTGCCCCTTGGGAGTCTCTACATTGAATGGTGACCTACCTATCCTATCAGTCTTACTATTGATTGGTTTCAAATGCTGAACACACAAAGACAGACACAGCTGTAAAAGGTAAAAGACTGGCATAGAAATGGAAAGATATACAGAAAATTAAGTTTGCAGAAGACATGAAGCTGGAGAAACCAAGTAAGCGAGAAATAGGAGATAGAGAAGAACACAGAACCAAGACACTGGTAGATAAAGGGATGAATCAGGTCACAACAGCCATGACTGTGCCTCCAGGTTACCATTAGTGTCAAGAACAGCATTCTGATTTTTTTGAGGCCCACGTTTCACCTGTTCAACTGTCCTGTATTTTTCCTTCTCTTGCATGCAACAAACTCCCAAATTGTATCACTAGACCTTAGCTCCCAGAAGAACCTTACCATCCCAGTATTTAACTCTGTCTCTTTTGGAAGGATAAAGTGGCCAGTCTTCAGTTGACTATGATAATAGACCACTGATGTGATGTCAACCTACATGTTAGGATTAAGACTGACATGACGTTGTCAAGTAGGATTTGTAAGTGTCCATTCATAAATGACATGGTGCTGGAAAATCACTAAGGAAAGAGACACATTTGAGGTCTCTGGAATCTTGCAGTTTGTAATAATATGGAGATCATAAAAACATATAAAGTATACTTTGCTACAGCCAAGCTCAGTATGTATGCATATTCACTGATATCTGAAATTAAATTCATCACATATTTATTCTTTTTATAAAAGGAGAATATAACAGAAGTCAGAGTCCCCAAAGTAGTGAATTTAAATGACTAGTGTTTAGTATTCAATAATATTTAAGTATTACAACATGGTTATAGCTTTTGGGGGGTCTATCTACTCTAGAAAATGAGGTCTGTTGAAAAAATATTTTTAACAAATTTATACAGTTGCCTTTACCATGTCAAAACAACAAGAGGAAGAATTTTCCAGGCACATTTGGGTTATCTAGATTGGTCACATAAATGAAATGGTCACAGAGTTTTTACCTTAATAAGGAATTGGGATTGTCAGAGCTGCTACAGAACATCTGGGCACTGTACCCATCCCATGCCCAGTGTAGGTCTACTCAGGTTCTGCCACTAATGTTGATTTCCTTACTTACATGGACCAGCTTAAAGACACTTTAGGTGCTTCTTGTGATGACAAGCAATGTCTCAAATTACTGTTGCTGCCCAATATCCTGTGGCCCATGGGAGATAAACCCTCATTCTCATCAGTTTCTCAGCTGGGACAGGCATTTTAGTATTTGATCAGTTTCCCCTACTCCCCAATACCATCTGGCTGAGGTGAAGATACTCTACCAAGCTCTCGCCAGCTGCTTCTCCTCAATAGCCAGATCTTATCCTTATGCCTCTAGGTTTTGTGTCTATGTCAATCTGGACAGGCAATCTGGAATTATCACCACACAGTCCAGATCTGCCTCTGCCTACAGTCCATACTTCCTTCATATTGGGCCTTCTTGGAGAGGGATCAGTGTCCATTTTGGACACAGTGTGTCATACTGTTAGCATCTTTGAAAACAAGCTATATGGCCAGACATGTTATCACCATTCAGGTTTTCTCCTTTTCCCACATTCTTTGCATTCTGTGTTGCATGTATCTCCGGAGGTCAAAAACATCACAGCTGTGTTCAGTAGAATAGAGCTTTCAGCTGATTTTCAAAAAATGGATTGGAAATATGCCTGTATTTGATCCCCTCAGCTTCCAGTGGCTGGTGAGGGCCTGATGGTGGGGGAGATGGAACAAAGCCTTTGAGACAATGTGTTCATCCATCAGCGACTCCTTTGTTTACCACCATGGGCCATGCAAATATGTAGCATCGTGTGGAAAAAAGTTTAAGAAGCACTACATTAGAATTATGATACTACAAAGAGAAAGTCAGACCAAATAAGCAAAGACTTTTTTTTTTTTCAGGTGTAGAAGATTGCCTATTTCTTTAAATTAGATTTGATTGCACTCTAACTATTTATACTACCCGAGAGTGGGTGGATTCAGTCCGTTGTTAAGATTTTCTTTCTCTTCCAGGGTTATAAAAAGGACCTTGGGTCTCATGCAACCAAAACATTGGGAGTGGACTACAAGAAAAAAGACAGACAATAACACATGTTGGAGAGAATGTGTAGAATTTGAACCCTTCAGTATTGCTGGTGAGAACAAAAAATGGTATAAATGCTTTGGAAAACAGTTTGACAGTTTCAGAAAAATGGATGGATGGATGGAAGGAAGGAAGGAGGGAGGGAAGGAAAGAATGAAGGAAGGAAGGAAGGAAGGAAGGAAGGAAGGAAGGAAGGAAGGAAAAACGTTACACAGAGCTACCATATGACCTAGGAATTCCACTACTGAGTATATAAGGAAAGTGAAAACATAACCAAGTAAAAACTTGTACATGAATATTCACAGCAGCATTATTCATAATAGCCCAAAAGTAGAAACAACCCAAGTGACCACGAATTGATGAATGGATAAGCAATATGTAGTATATCTGTACAATGGAGCATTATTTAGTCATCAAGAGGAATGAAGTACTGATATATGCTACAACATAGATGAACCCTGAAAACACTATGCTAAGGGAAAGAAGCCATAAAAGACTTAAAAGGCCTTAGATATGAAGGCTACATATTATAGGATTCCATTTATATGAAATGTCCAGAAGATGCAAATCCTTAGACAGAAACTGGAGGGAGGAAGGGGTAGAGAGTGACTTTTAGTGGGTATTGGGTTTCCTTCTTGGGTGATGAAAATATGCTGGAAATAAGTAATGATGACAGTAGCCTAATTTTGTGAACATACTAAGAACCACTGATACAACTTAAAAGGATGAATTTAGGTTAGGCAAATTATACCTTGATAATTACAAAAGAGAGATAGGTACATCAACCAACCAACCAACCACAAATGGGGATAGACTCCATCCACACAGCTTCTACTGATATATTCCTGAAGCCTGAGTCCAGATTAGCCTGTATATGTGGCTTTGGCCTTGGTGAACTGGGCACAGGGTCCAGTCTTTCCAGAGCATCACACAGCCATTTTCTCAGGAGAGGCCCTCATCTGCAGGGGGCTCTGTTAGGATTAGGCCTGGGTCCTCACCACTCACAGCCCTCATGGACTCCTGCTCTCTACTCACATTTAGGGAATGTCTACTCACCTTGACTTCCTCCTTACCTCTTCTGCATTTTCGTAAATTCATAAATTCAGTTTTTTTTTTAAACGTTCTTATTTACTTTTACTCTCCCTGAAAGGGATTTTGTCAATAAACCTGCATTTGTTCCTTAAAACACAGTCAACATTTTGAAAAAAAAAAATAAATAAAAACTAGCTGTGCAAAAAGGTATGCCCCAAACTATGTTCTAAGAAAAGGGGGAAGGCAAAAGAATGCAAGGGTATGATGAGAGTTTTGCATTTTGGAGTGGGGCAGACCATGAAGAAAGTGTGGAGGAGCAGAAATGTTGTCAAGTTACAGTCCTGCATTAACGTGAATAGGGCACCATCTCAATCCATTTGGGCTGTCCTAACAAAATCATCAACAACAGAAACTTACTTCTCACAGTTCTAGAGGCTAGAAGTCCAAGATCAAGGGCCAGCGTAGTCCTGCTCTGGTGAGACCCCCATGGCAGGCATCTTCTTGCTGTGGGCTCACATGTGGAAGGGGCAAGCTAGCCATCTGGGTTCTCTTTTATAAGATCACTAATCCCAATCAGAAGGGCTCCACCTTCATGACCTAATCACCCATTAAAGGCTTCACCTCCTAACACCATCATCCTGAGGGTTATGATTTCAACATATCAATTTACGGGGCATGCAACCATTCAGACCACAGAAGACACAAGAGTTAGGCCTCTGTGGTAGCTGAACTAGCTAAGGTAGACTGAATAATGGCACCCAAAGGGGTCCATGTCCTAATTTCTGAAACCAAGAAATGTTATCTTATAGGATCAAAAGAACTTTGCAGATGTGATTAAAATGAAGGATCTTGAAATGGGGAGATTATTCTGGATTCTCTGAGTCCTCCAATATAATCACAGAGGTCCTCATAAAAGGATGACAAAGGAGGGTGTGATTACAGGAGGGGGTGGTATGATGACAGAAGCAGAATTTGGAGTGGTATGCTTTGAATGTAAAGGGGCTAAAAGCCAAGGAAGGTACTGAGCTCCTAGATGTTGATAAAGGCACAGAAACACATTCTCTCCTCAGAGCCAGGAGGAACTAACCCAGCTGGTATCTTGACTTTACCTCAGTGAAACTGGTTTTGGACTTCTGACCTCCAGAGCTGAAAGGATAAATTTGTGTGGTTTTAAAGCCACTAAGTTTGTGGTCATTTTTTATAGCAGCAATAGGAAACAAATATATCAGTCCACTCTGAGCCTTCAAGGACCTACTCAAGAACATAAACCACAAACACTGACATAATACTTATCCTGAAACCAGTAGCCAGTTTTGCCAAAATACAATTATCCCCCTGGGGAAAAACCCAATGTGTGGTGTTGGTCAGGGAGAAAATCTTGAAGATGCTCACCACTGGCTTCTAAAACTTCCTACGACACTAAAGCAGAGGTGAATCCAAGTGATGCTAGTTCTAAAGAAGACATGGGCTCAAAAAGAGGCCAGGGGTCAGAGTGGTACCAGGAGAAGAGACAAGAGTGTGCTATCTCTGGTGGCAATGCACAACCATTCCTGAACAGTGTATAAAATGTTAATTTAACTATTTTTGCCTTTCTGCTATGTCATGTGAAAATTGTGCAAGGTCTTTTTTTTTTTTTTTTAAATCAGCAGCCTTAGAGCTTCCCTGAAAATTGCCAGGTTGTTCTATTTCTGTGAAAAATGCCACTGGAATTTTGATAGGGATTGCATTCAATCTCTAGATTGCTTCGGGTAGTACAGACATTTTAACAATATGAATTCTTTCAATCCATGAACATGGAATAGCTTTCCATTTATTTGTGTCTTCAGAAATTATACTTTTAAAGCAATTCCAAGGATAAAGAATGGCCATCTTCCTAAATAAACTAATGCTTGCTATAAATTAAAAAGAAGAAGAATTTCAAAGAAATTTTGATCATTAGTAGCAATATTAAAATATGACTATAGCTTCTTTAAGGATCATCTTTGAAAACCAATAGCATTCATTTGAATACACAGCAGAGTTTATAAGGAATTGTAACATAGTAAGATAAGAATTCAAGCCTTGGGATTATTATATAATACCTTAAAATGATTAACATTTTAAAAGTCACAGCATTCTAATAATTGAAGTGTGGTTTTGTTTAATGTGTGGTATAAAGTGATGGTATGATCTTCCAGGTGATATTATGGAAGCCCAGTCCCCAGAATAAGAGTAAGAGAAGGAAAGTCTGTAAGGAAATATAACAGTATTGTCCTAACAGTTGGGCTAGTAATGCATGCGCTGTAATGTTTTCTTAGTTGTTTATGTGTTGGGCAGGAAATCATGTTCAAAGCATTTAGCTTCAGTTGTGCAAATATCATATTATGGGATAAAATGACATTGATCAACTGTTGCGTTCTTTCAAAGTCAAGATATCCACATTTTGGAAAAGTTATTAATTCAGAATGTATCAAATTACAGACATTCTGGATAAACAGTCATCTGCTGTATTTGTTCTGGCATGTTTGATTTAAATTGGTAGGCACATTGCTTTGTTAATTCACACCTTGCGAATAAAGAGGTGAATCTCATTCTAGGAATCAAGTGATAATAAAGCTAATCTTAGAGGCAAAGGATGAAGTCTCAGCTTCATTCAATCTCACTTTCCTGATTTATAAAATGGAAATGACAGCAGTAGTTCACAAAGATCAAAGGAGTTAATGTACATAAAATACTTAGAACTGTGCCTGGCACCTAGGATGCCTTGGTTAGTTTTTCTAAACATTGTTGAGTCCGTGAAAATACCCGATGTCTTTAAACGTATTTGAGTGATGAAGCCATTTATGCTCACGGGTGGCCGGAAAAAAACAAAGCACTTCTCCATATTTACTTTTAGCAAATAATCTATTATCTCCTGTATTCTTTATCCATTCCTCTACTTATATCAGATGCATGTTTAAAGACATGCATACACCCAGATATCCCCTTTTCGAAGTCAGGTTTCTTGACTTAAAAATCAATTCAGGAAGTTTCTTAAGGAAATGACAAAATGTATGAAAATACTGACTGTGATTTTAGAAGCTCCTGCCATCATTTCTAGCCAGTCTGGCTCCAGCATTTCTGCTGGCCAGCTAGCCAGGAGGTGAACTAGAAGGCCTGCCATATTCCTAATTATTATGTCACCCCAGCAATCAGTAAGAGACAGCATCTCTTTTACCCCATTCTCATGACCACTCAGCCTGTTTCTCTACGGCTTAAACTCTATTTTCAGGAGGGGAAAAAAAAAATCAGCCTAAAAATTCCTCTGGGCCAAAACACCGCCTTGGGCATCCTATGCTGAGAGGGACTCTAAAAATCTGGCTGAAGCATTTTTTTGAATCTGTTGTAGGGATGGTGGCATCTCCATTTAGACTCTGCACATATTTTTATAACTGTTTAATTCTCTCTTGTGGATGAGCACTTAAAAATCAAAATAAAAAAATTAAGTGAACACTCTAAATGCTCCCCCCCCCCAGTTGGTATAAGAAACTGTGATTGGAGTCCCTTAAAATGAAGGAAAATTAATAGTGAGAAAGCTCTCACTGGTGATGTGAATGAATGGCCACATTTCCATGACATTTTACTGCATCCACTCAAACAGATGGGATTCCAGAGCTAACTGGCCTCTGTTGAGATGAATGAGATTCCACAACTATTAGCACATTGGCATAGAAATGGGCTGGATTCGGTTGCAGAGGCATTCTTACAGAAACAAAGAGGATCACAAAGCTATCCTGTCTCCAGTGCCCATCAATGCAGACCCATTCGTTACTGAATCCCATTCATTCCAGTTAAAGCTACATTCAAGATCAGATGACACTCTTAAGGCATTGCATGGAAATCCTAAGGATTTGATCAGCTATTAACTACCACTGGTGCTGATGTGGCTGGTTTGGCTAACAAGAAGACCTAACAGCACTCTCACAAGTGGTGATACAAGTCAAAAAAACGCCAGGCAAAAAAATCAAACATGCAGAGAAAAAGCAGTCTCACTGATAAGCAAATGGATGAAGGCCTCTTGTGTTGGCAAAGGTCATCCAAGACATTGAAATTCAATGAAGGGGGTTTTAAGTTAAGGAAAACAGGCAAGCACCAGGGAACCTATCATGTAAAAAGGCTGGGGACCAGTGCCCCCTTGTCTATAGAAAGGAGCCAGCATGGGGTATGCTTTGCAGATGGACTGGGGCAGAGCGCGGGTTGCAGAGCACATCTGGCACACAGGTGTATGGTCTTGTGTTCCTAAACCAGCCGTCAACAGTCACGTGCAGAGAGTCTTATTGCTATTTTGGGTGGAAGCAAGAGGAATTATAGCTGAGAGATCATAATGCTTAAAAAAAAAAAAAAACCACAATGTATGGGTCCCTGCCAAAACATTTTTTCTCTAGCAGATTATATTTTTAATCCACCTACTTAATTAACTAGCTCCTCAGTGGATCAAATGATATTAGTGAGTTAGAGTAATATTGCCACTGGAGCAGCCATTTAATTCTGGCAACTCTAAAGCAAATTATTTCATAAATGGATAGTTTATTCAATTCAGTTCAGTTCCAATTCAATTCTGAGCCCCTTCCTTGACCAAAGCACAGAGCTAGACCTGTAGGGGAACAGAGCAAGGGAGGAATGGTCTCTGTCCACCATCTAAGGAGGGAATGCTAACTGCTACATGAATTATAGCAGCATACTGCAAATAAAGCATATGTGTGCTGGGGGTGTGTGATGGGAGGGGAGAACTGCCCAGAGAAAGAAGGGATTATTTTCACGTGCAGGAAAGCAGAAAAGACCTGATGAAACAAACAGCATAGAAGATGAATATTGAAAGATACAAAAAGGGTTCCAGCAGATAGAGATGAGGGAAAACAGATATATTTGGGGAGTAACATTAGTCCAGGTTAGGCAGAATATAAACCATGCAGAGCCAAGAGAGTGATATCAGTCTAAACTAGAAGATGGTGATGAGAATGGATGGGAGGGTGATGGACATGAGAATAATATCATTTAACAAGTGGTTGAATGAACTGGGTGAGTTTCGTGAATGACTGCTTCACCCTACACTGGATGCTGAGACACAAAACCAAAAGACAACCCCATGCTACACACGCTCCCCAAAGTAGCTCACATCCTGGTGAGGAAATAGGCAACCCTTCTATTGCATGCTTTGGTGGAAGTATGTGTCTAATACTATGGAAGCACAGAAGGTGAATACCTAAATCCAACCGAAGGCTGGTGGGGGAAGGATGACAGTTGAACTGGAGGAAGGGCCTTCCACACAGAGAAAATGCAGGGAATCAGTCAGGGAATAGTGCCAGATGAGACTAGCAAGGAAGGCACTAGATGGAGAAAGACCCTGAATGCGTTGTTATGAAGACTGGGTCTGTCCTCTTGAGGGCAACGGCCAGTGAGTCATTCATTAGTGGGTTGAAAGTAGCAGAGTGATATTTAACAGATTTGCATTTTACAAAGTCAACCTTGGCAGCTGGGTGGAGACAACTGGTGGCAAAGGCTGGGGGCTGGAAAACGAGACTAGAGACTACTACAATGGTCCCACTGCAATGGCATACTAGCAGACATGCTCATTAGCACAAACATGTTGAAACAAGTCAAAATGTAGAAGGAAAAAAATAAGGTATCTCTACCAACATGGCTGGCTCTTCGAAAATCAGCCTGATCACAGAACAGAGTAATTTAGAATGAATATGATAAAAGCAAAAAGCATAAAAGGATAAAGGCTCAAATCGAAAAGGATTTCAGGTTGTGTGGATTCTCTGCATTCTTTTAGCTATCTTTGTAGAGAAAATGGTCTTTCGAAGGCTCAGGAAATGTCACCAGGTTTGGAGCTCTAATTTGCCCAGCTCTCTGACATAACAAGCACTTAGTGAGTAGCTGCTACTTAAAATACTGGGGAAAGTGAGGAATACTAAAACAGACATGGTCTTGCCCAGAGCAGGGTATCACCCCTGCGGACACTAGGACATGGAAGGGAGTGACCACAACACACAATAAAACCTGCTGGGAGATAAGGAATGAACAAAGCGCTTCTGGAGTTTAGAGCAGGGTGGGCAGGAAAAAGAGTCAAAGGGAACAGTTGGTGACAATACAGAGCGAGTCCTTATTCTGTTTTTGGTATATTTTTCATCATCAATTTTTTGCATTAATTTTTTAAAAACTTTTTTCATTAAAATATTAGCTTGATTGCTGAATTTTTTCACATGCCCTTAAATTTTTTCACATGTAGCCCAGATGAGTGCCCTACTTGGGTCATCCTGCTCTTGGTTCAGGAAAAGTTTCAGATTTTGGATGAGGCAGACAAATAACTAGGGTTCATTGTGGCCAAATTGTGACTTCCCACTCCTAAATGACTCGAGCATCTGAATTATTCTTCGCTCTTCTCAAGAGTAGGCCGACCTCCTCAAAACAATTTAACCAATAGCAGTGATTAGTGCTTTCCTTTGGGGCAAAGCCTCTAGAGTGAACTACCAGGAGATAGATGATATTATTAATTAGCTCAGATTTTGCATTTTTGTTTCTTCTAAGGGTCATTTCAAATTTAACATAAGTATATATTTTGATTTCCATGAAGATTATTCTTTCCTTCCGTAGCCCAATAGGTCTTATGCATTTTAGAGTTTAACAAAAATATTTTGAGCATAAAAAGGAAATTGGAGTTTGCGGACTCCTCCATTACACCCTAAGCTCCCCGGGGAGAGGAGTTCTTTCCAGAAGGTGCTCTGCTGAATCCTCAGTGCCTAGGACTGTGTCCACATCACAGTGAATACTTAATGGGCACTTGCCTGAGTGTTGTAAAATAGAAGATTCTTTAGAACCACAGTAGTAGCCACTTATCAAAACAAGTTAGAAGACATTCGTGTTGTTTAATTATAGCCATATATTCTTATTACTGTTGGATATCGACCCAGTGTCCACAAAAATTTAAGGCATGATTTTCTAACCCAACTTCACTGAACTGGCAGCTTCTGATCAGTCCTCAGTAACAGCAGAGTTTGCACAAATGGACTTGAGTCAGGGTACCTTATATCAATTCTCCATGAAAAAATTATCTCTGCATGTGCTTAGTAGTGAATGAAATTTTGAGCCACATTTTGGCGGTTTATTAGCGACACTTTGATGACTAATGTTATTTGGAAATGTCTCATTAAGAGTCTGGGAATGATGTGCACCACACAAAACATGTCTCTGTTTGTGCCTGTGTGTATAATTACTGGACACATGTCCTGGTGAAAGCTAATTCAGGATCCCTCTCTTCCCCCTGTGCCCCCACACACGTACGTACGTACGTGCACACGCCTCGTGTCTATTATTTAAATAGTTCGGATTACGAATGTTAGGCAAGTAGTGAGGAATTCCATGAAAGTAGTAAGGAATAACACCCATGAACAGATTCAAAATTGTGTGTACTTCTCCCCTAAGGAATTTCACTCCTCCTCTCCCCTCAAACGGTTGGTCACAGTTACACTCAAAATTATGTGTAGAAAAAGCTCCTGTCTACTACTAGAGCTTACATATTTTTAGAAGCTTTGGCTATTCTTGGGAAGTGTCATCTAGCTAGTGGCCCCACCTGACCTTATTTAGTTTATGAATTCTGATGAGCACATAGGTCAAAGTGTTACTGCTCTAAGTAGCATTTTAAATGATATTAATATACTCCCATTAAAAGTTAGCTGCCAAGTCCCACAACTGTAGACTCCAGAGGATAGAGACTACCTAGAATCTTGTAATATTACAAGTAGTTCTACTGTACCAGGCTGGTAGGTATTTCTCTCTTTCTCTCTCTTTCTGTGTGTGTGTGTGCATAGAGATAGGAGTGTGGAGTAACATATTTGTTTCCTTCCCCAGGTACAGTGTTTAATTCTATCTAATAAATTACAGTTTACTCCTTTTCACTTTTAGTTCCATATAAATCAAAGACAGAGTCAATGATTATTTTCCCCTCAGTCGCTTTATCCTTGTAATGAAATTAAATCTCTTTGGACCTAGGAGGAACAAAAGGTACCAGATACTAATCTATTTTATAACATAGTATTCTGTACCAACTTAAAAATATGCTAACCAGGTTTACTGGGGAAAAGGCAAGATCTATAGCTATGTTATCCTAAAATAAAAAGATAAGTGAGTCGAAAGCACAGCGATTTGAAATCAGAGGGAAAAGCCAGCTCTATAGACATCCACATGTCTAGAGAGTATTTAAACTATTTCACTTTATAAACTTCAATGGGGGATGTGATTTCTGGTGTTCTGGCTTATAGAATCACTTGGGAATGAATAATTCATAGGCTTTTTACCAAGTCTCAAGTGTAAATCAGTCAAATATAGCAACATGATATTCATGCTGAATTTTTAAGTACTTAAAACATTTAGATGGAAACTTTCTTTAAGACAGCGAGAGGAAGAATGTCATTTTCCCTCTGCTCACGTTGCCCAGGCAGATTTGCATTATGTACTTTAAAATATCTATACAAGAGGATTTAATTAAACAATAAACCAGTTACAGTCACAGAAGTGAAGAAAAGAAAAGCAACAAAAAACTTTCTCTGTGTTATGTTTTCTTTATTAACATACTGATGTGAAACAGAAAAAGCAATCTAATAACAAACATTCCTCTGAGACATGTTCTGGGAGCAAAAGGACATCCACTTATTGTTCTGCCCATCCGATTGGTCCATATATGGCAATAAAGGTACAATAGACGGAAACAGGAAACAGACTGGCACATCTGTAGTATCTTATTAGCAGCTAATGGATATCTGAGAAGAACACGCATATAATGCTGAATCGTCGGGACCAATCTCCTAAGCAATCACTCTTAATTAGTGGGTTCTGTTTATAGATTCAACTTAGTGTACCCTTCTGTATCAAAGAGATGGAGGCAGCTGGAGAAAAAGAAATGAAGCTCTTAAAGAAAAGTATTACAAGATGTTGCAGGATTTCTCTTTGATGAAGTGAAACTTAATTTCTTGCCTTTCCCTGCCTGGCATAAAGGGGCTTTCTCCTTTGTGAAGGATTAAAGAAAAGGTAGGGGGGAAAAATGTCCAAAGCGGGCTAGGTGTTAAAGTTATTCTTGTTATTTGCCTTAGGAAAATGTAAAGCAAGTCAGTAAACACAAAATAATCATGCAGGACAAAAATGTTCCCTCAAACTGTAACTCTAAACATTTCCAGGAGGGGCCATCCTCCCCCCTCCAACCAAATCAACGCTTCCGAGATGCAGCACCTGCATTTTGTGTCTGCCAAATTGGAAGCCATGGGGCAAAATGGGTGATGTGACCAGCTGTATCTCCATAAAAGAGAAAACACAAAATGTTTTTCCCCAGCCAATCTACTCAAAAGAGATCTGAGTATATATACAGAGCCTCTGAGCCAATCGCCCACTGTCTGCAAATGGAGAAATATTATGTAGATCAGTGCCCTACCCAACACATACCATGTACCTGCCTTAAAAAGAAAAAGGAGCAGAAATTCCTTCTGGGTAGTGGATGTTCCATTTGTACATTGCTTGTTCCCATGTAAACAGCTGTAGAGGCATCTTTCTTAGAGAGCGCCATCACCGGGATCCTGCTCTCTTGTGTTATTTATTCTTAAACCACTAGAAGGCTTGAGTCTTTAAGCATTGCTCATTATTTTTGCAACATTCTGTTCTGTTCCCATGAAAGTCAGAGAAGTTCTTTCCCGTTCTTGTGGAATTCTGTTTAAAAGGATCATTTTGAATGTACAAGCAGTACACTAATGTACAATCTGAGACTGTTTTATCCCAAGGTTGTACTCTGCGCATGTGTAAGGAAACCAGGCTGGGAGTCTTAGGAAGGTAGAGGAGAAAACTTCTTACTTGTCCAACCACAAGTCAGGATGGGCATGATTTCTTTCCATCTATCTTTCTGAATGTCCAGGACTCTGTATATGAGCCTCTCCCTACCCAAAGTATCTAAGCCAAGAGAAATAAAAAACTTGGCTTTTCCCCCTGTGTTGAGTGTCCAGAGAATAGGCTGAGTGGTTCCAGCTCCAGGCATGGGGCTCTAAAGTAGGGGCTCTAGGAGTTGGTGCTCGAAGGCAACCGGGGCTACAGACAGGGACTGTTCTTTCCTGGGGAGGCCCTTCTTCTTCCTGAAACCAGTTCCAGAATTGCTCTTCTGCCTGTCAAATGAACCAGCCTCTTTGTCGAGCGTTTGCTCTGTGTTAACCTGCTATGTGATCAGTTTTTCAGATCTAACGTTTAAGATTCCTTGCAAATGGTTTTCATGCTCATGAGTATGGGTGAGGCTGTTATAATTAAGTTTATAAACGGCCGGTTTTTGATAACCTGCTCTTTCAAGGCCTACAGCAGAGTTGTAGACAAAGAATGACACGCACAAATGGAGCCCCTCTTCGTGGGAGTGAGAGAGATTGCTTTGTACATGCATTAATTCATGCACAGTTAAACTATATGGACTGTGAATGTGGGAGGTAAGTGGGAGACAGAAACAATCAATTTGAATACTAGATGGTGATTGTCTTCCCTCTTTTGCATTTGTGTTCCAGCACCAGTGTGAAATGGGGGCCTTAAATGTCAATGTGTTCACTTGGCCTATTTTCCCAGGCAGCTTTCATGGAATGTGTATGAGCATCACCCCACTCAACAGATAATAGAAATGGCTCAGAGAAGTAACTTGTCCACAATCAAATTTTCTGGTAAAATGGTGGTCAGCATATATGCTTTCTATTATACACCGTATATGATTCTGTAGGTTATACATTTATACACATGCATTACTATGAGGGACTGTAGATGCCAAACCACACATTAATGGTCTTTATGAATGGTTTAATTTTCTAGGGTAATTTGGACAATACTCAATTGTCAGTAGAAGCATTTTTCTTAGATTTTAGAACTTATTCCTGGGGAAAAAATTTGACACAATGTCACTGTATGTATTACCTACATACTAAATCATCCTCTCCACCCCCCAACTCCCTTGTCCCTCCTCTCCCCCAAAGGTATTCAAGTGGCAATTAATTTTTCTTCCCTGCTCAAGAGCTTCTGGATGAAGTCCAGAGAAAGGTAATGGGATGGCCACATCGCTGGATGGTTTTCAGTCCATCTTCATTGCATTTCAGAATAAAATTAATTCTTCACTCCCGTCTTGTATCTTTCTCCTGCTTAGAGGCTACAAAGATAGACTAGACATGGAGAAGAATGCTTGAAATGAGCTGAGATGGAGATAAAATAGAAAAGAAAGTAGAGGAAATAGCTCACAGCCCCTTAACTTCAGGGGCTAAACTGTGGTAAGCTAGACATCTAAGCTGTGGTTTTAGAAAGGGTGAGGGAATAACTGGCAATTACTTCATACATAAAAGGGCCTGGGATTACTATTTTCACATATAATCATTTCACTCAATCCTTTTGGTAATGCTGAGAGCCAATGAATTATTATCCATACTTTATACATGAAGAACCAGAGGCATGGAGAAATTAGTATGCTCAAGATCACAAAAGTAGAAAGTTTTTAAACAGGGTCTGAACCTGTATTATCCACTGCACTGGCTGTTTTCATGAAAGAAAAGTCATGGTCATTACTTAGTAATTAGTGATCATTGCAGTGTACATTGTAGAAATGGCCCTTGTTGCGAGTCAAACTAAAAGAAGATCCAGTCTTTGGAAAGGCCAGCTCTCACGGATCCAACCTCACTGATTCAATAAGATCTACTGACCCAATAATTTTGGAATGCAAAGTTATCATTTGCAAGAGCATTTAAAAACTATTTTTGAAAAGTGACTGCCATGTTAGTCAACAACTACCTTTTCTTTTTGAATTTCTGCCCAAGATTAATGGAAGCAATCTTGCCTCTGGTCAGGGCAATTTGTGCCTTTTAAATTTGTCAGTAAAGGGCCTTTCCGGCTGGCTCATTCAGAACGCTGACATCAGTATATGAGGGTGTTAATGGCTCTTAAACACTGCACCCTCCGTAAGAGAGAAAGAGGTCGCTTACATACCCCAGTTAGGAATTCTTTTGGCTGCATGTAACAGAATTTCTGAGTGGTTGAAGCAGTAAAAGTGCTTGACTTTGTTACATACACAACAGTCTGGAGACAAGGCAAACCAGAAAAGGAGTGCAGTTCAAGGAAATCCTAAAAGATCCCAGATCCCCCTGTCTTCTTTCTACCTTCACTAACATGTTCGCTTTCCGCCTCATGGTCACAGGTGGTCTCAACAGTCAATGCAGAAAGAAGAGAGAGTATAGAAAGGTCTGCATATCTTTTACTAGGATAACCAGAGCTTTCTCAAAAGGACTCTGAAGATTTCTGCTTAAGTTTCACTGGGCAGAACCTTGCTGGAGAGGAAGCTGGGAAAGTGAGTAGCTTTCTAGCCTCTCTAGGGGAAGCCATATGGGAGAAGAGGGTGAATATGGCTGTTGGCAATGGGCAGCATGTGCCTCACTGATGTACTGACTTGAAAAGAGTAATTTGTTTCAGACTGTTAATGTCACATGTTGTCTTGGTGCAGATTTCAACATACAATTTACCCTATATCTATAGTACAAGAATTTTCAAAGCCTGATATGAAGTCTCATCCATACTCCCTTTATAACTATTTTTTTCAACTTTGGTTGAGAGGCAAGAGATAACCAAACAGTGCTAATTTCATACTAACAGTACTTTCCAATGACTTCCTTTGCTATTCATAGAATGCCTGGGTATTCCACAGTCACTATGACTTACACACAAATGTCAGGTCTCCTATAATTTCTGTGTATCCTCCATACCCAAGATGAAATGGAAAGACTTTTTGGCCTCAACTATTTCCCTATTTGGTACAGTAACCATTTTTCTTTAATATAAAACTGGGACTCTTATTCTGGAAATGAGACCTATCACTTCAACTCAATCCCCAGGAAAATCCATATCATAAAGTGGTCATAGTCACTAGACCAGAACAAACTTCAGAATTCTTACTCCAGAAGTAACTCCTTTGGCCAACATATGGCTTTCCCATAATGTGGCCCTGTCCCAATGGACTTCCCCGACCTGGATCTCCTACCATAGGTGTTGGTAAGAAACTACAGGACAGGTAATATTTAATGGAGGAAAAAGGAAAGGAACGACAAGTTTCCCAAACTTGCCTAAAGATGATCACTTGGAGTGCTTAGTAAAAATATAAGCTCCTGGGCCCAAACCCAGAATGGAATCAGAATTTGTAGGCAGAGGTCTGAAAATCTGTTTTCTTTTCTTTTCTTCTTTCTTTCT
>NW_027397063.1:130190064-130423711 GCF_003265705.2 Callorhinus ursinus | reverse complement strand
CTTTCTTTCTTTTTCCTACAAGTGCCTTAATAAATTTTATCACCTATGATTATCAACCCTGACTCCTCACTAGAATCCTCTGGAGAGCTTATATAAAACACCAACAACTGGAGCCCGACCCTAACCAAAATATTAGAGCATGTGGTCCAGCATTATATTTTAAAGAACATCTCTGGCAATTCTACTGTGCAGATCTGACAAAGGCAGGGGCTGTGGCATAGAAATCCATATGTAAGTATAGCAGCTTAGAGAAGGAGTTGAAACAGCCAAAGGAATGCATTCAGGGGTCAAACTATGGCCGACAAGCCAAATTCTGTGTTCTTCCTATTTTGTAAATAAAGTTTTATTGGAACATAGCCATGTCTATTTCTTTACATATTTTCTATGTGTGGCTGCTTTCTGTCCTACCATTGTAGAGCTGAACAGCTGTGACAGATCTTATATGGCCCACAAAGCCCCAAATTCTTAGTGTATGGCTCTTTATGGAAAAAGCTTACCAATCCCTGAACTCAATGAACATCTTGATCATAGGTAATTAACATATTATAATATTACAGTAACAGTAAACTCTGATTATATAGAAGACATGGTGCTGAGTGCTCTGTGCCAATTAACTCAATCCTCATTTTCCCAATAAGGAAACTGAAGAGCTAAGAGGTTGAAAAACTCATACAGGGTCACAGAACTAGCACAGGACAGGGCCAGGATTTGGATGCAGGCTGTATGACTCCCAGACATCAGCACATCCCTTTTAAATTGAATTAATATGGTTCTTAGGTATGACTTTTGTGACAAGGTATAAGAAGAGCAAGGGTGACTCAAGAGGACAGATGGATGAAAAATCTAAGCCACCTCTTGTCTTTTTCCTTGCACCTAATGTCCACTGGAGCAGTCAGACTGAAAAGGATTCATTCTTTTATCAAGCTTGAAAAATGGTGAGTGCTGAACTGTACAATTTCTTTTTCTTTTTGAAATTTACAATGTTCAATATGACTAACTCTATAAGCTGGAGCTCTAAGAATCACTCAAGGCTCCCAGACATATGGCATTATGATCACTTCCTTGGCTGCATTAAGCCTCACACCCTTAATTTGTTCTGTGATATATTCAATATGTTCCTAGTTTTCCACAGGGTCAGCAGGATAGACAGTTTGCTGGTAAAGATTAGACATTATTCTGGAATCTCCATTTGCTGTGGCTGTTTGTCAGGGGAACAGCGAAGCAGTTGGAAGAGAAGAACATGTAGCCATTAAACTCAGAGGAACAAAGATCATGCAGTGGCTGGTAAGACAAAAATAGCATTTTTACTGTCAATATTTTGCTTTACAGGGATCCAATAAAGCAATTGAAACATATAAATTATATGCTGAGATAACCTAGCCCATGAAAGAGCCTTGGAGGTAGTTTCTGGATCATCTGCCACTCAGTAGAGCACACATCATCTTAGGAGCAAGGACAAAAGTCACACAAGGTCTGTGTGTTTCTCTAATCAGTTTGGATCCCACAATTTTATATTCCTAAAATTAGGCACATTATATACCAACATGCTAATCAAAGTAAATGAACGATGAACAGAGACCTGAGTCATACTGTCCCACTGAAATACCTCCGTTGGTTTAATTTATTGTTCATTGACCCATATAGCCTTGAGATGCCTGGCCACATGCTCCATATTGGCTGGAAATCACATTCTAGCTTTACTTGTTACCACTGCATACCAGACATTTAAAATGCAAGGCCATTGGTAAGGCTGACAATGGTCTTACTCACCAATCAAAGAGCTGAACTAGGTCTACCTAATGTTCACATCAGTTAAGACAAGCCTGTTTAGCGTCTGGCACTAATGCCAGATACCCAGATAATATCTGAAGCTTGCTCCATTTAGCCAATGAAACTTTTCTTTCTTTGGTCTTGCTATATCACCTGCTGCGGCTTCTTTTTTAATGTTTACTGTGGATTTGATCTGAATTCTTTAATGACAGAATGTTGGTCTCTGATTCATGGATGACCTTCTCCTCCCTCTCCACTCTATACTTTGGGAACATCTGTCCTTGTACCCAACCCTAACTCTGCTCTAGAACCTCTTCCCTGATGCTCAGGATTCAGAAAGGACTACTTATCCTTCTTCACCCAAAGGGTGGCAACCTCTTCTCTACATTCCAAGGGAGAAGTAATTATTCATCTGAATGGTTTCCAAGTGAGGTCACAAGCATAGATAACAATGAAGGACCTAACACTTTACAGCTGATGTTACAATCAGCTGGACTAGAAAGTCCAGATTTGGCTGGAGAGATTGGAAATGGGATGTTCCAAGCCTCGGGTTATCATTTCTCACAGCACACAGAGCCCCAGAAAGGCAGGAAGCAGAGTGCACCCTCTCCTAAGAATACATTCAAATCCTGCTCTTTATTTGGCAGACTCCTTTTCCCGGTCAAATGGGGAAACCAAAATGGGCTATGTCAAATGCTCTCCAAATACCTTTCTTTCCCTTTTTGCCAATTAACCCTGGCTTGTCTCATTTCTTTCATCTCAAACACTCTTTCTAATTTCTGCTGGTTGAAATTCCCAATTCAAATACCTATGTTCTTCAAGAAGGCTCTTTTAATGATTCTGAATCTATACTGTTTCTCGGTTCTGTACCATTTTTAAGTTTCCTGACATATTCTGCTTTGTTTTAGCTTTCTAGATACTTATGTTAAATCACCCCTGCAAGTACTCTAAACCTGAGACTAGAAACTTTGCATAGTTGCTCAATAAATTTTGCCAAATGTATGAACTGAAGGTGGAAATGTCAGGTGCTTCTACCTAGATAAAGAGGAAGAAAAATTTGTTTCTGCAATAAAAATTTCTGTTCTGGGATGCTTGGCCTCTGTATGTTTATAAATATTTTCACTGGTAAACTAGCACAATTTCTCCCATTCAGAACTAGAGGAAAAGGAAATGAACATTCATAAATTGGTTGCTTGGCTTTAGGCACTGTGCTTCTCTACCCCTTAGTCCCAGGCTATGTGCCAGGAATCTTATATATATTATCTCAACCCTCACATCAGCCCAGTTAACAGATCAGGAAATTGAGGACCTTCTTTGGGCCATGTGCTTTGAGTCATGGAATTCCAAGGGCCAAAGGCAGCACTGCAACCCCCATAGTCAAATTCCAAAGAGAGAACTCACCTACTGAGTTATACTGCGTGTAGGTCCAAAGGTTCTGGATCCCTCTGGTTCCATGGTCTCAATGAAGGAAGGTAACAAGTTTAGAGAGGCTAACAAGGCATTCTGTGGGCAACCCTGGGCTAAGGAGGAGGGCCAAGGAACACAGTGAGGATGGCAGTTAGCTGGCTAGTTCTCACAGTGAAGTGCCCAGGGACCCAAATCTAACCCGACTTTGTGTGGCACACACGTTCAGGAGCCTCCCCACAGAGGCTGCATTATTATGGATTGAATCAGGTAGCCTCAATCTAAATCTAAAGACTAGGCCAAACTAAATTACACAGCTTAGTTAAGTTGCACACGATAGCGGTTTTAGAAATGTTAAAGAGAAGAAAAAAAAGCATACAAATGGTAAATCTAGTTGAGATTTATACAAGAAATCCAATTCTTAAAGTGCTTTAGCAATTCACCTTCCCTCATCATCCCTCACTGTCAGAGAAGCTTAGTAGCTGCCTCTTTCCATTTGCCTTCACACTTTAGCAGCTGCTAGCTAAATTATAACCTCAAGGGATAGCTAGGTGAGTCAAGAGAGTGTGTCTAAGTATAGACTCCAGAATGGCAGAGTGAGAGAACTCATTGGCAAGAGAGGATTTACCTACTAGCAGTGTACACTCCACACCAACTTCTATTCAGAGTAAATGCCTTTCAGCTAAGACTCAACCTATCGGCATGCCCTAGCATTCAATTCATCCTTCAGAAACCATCCAAAAGATTCATATCACTGGTATGACATTAAAAAAAAAATCATGTATGTTTCATGCACATATCATTGTCTCTGAGGTGGGATCCACCCAAGCAGCAAAAAGCCTACACATAGAGATAGCTCTGATTTTATTTACTAAATAGCTAAAATCCCCCAGTAGCCCCATTTTCTCTCTTATCTTGACCACACGTCCTGAGATAAAGCAAACCAGCCAGCTATGGATTAGAGCCTCTCCAGGAAGCAGCACTCCCTCTGAAGAAGGCAGAAACACCATCTGCCTGTTAACCCCAAGTTACCCTCCCCCAAAGCTAAGGATAATGGCAAACGTCTATACTCAGATAGGCTCTTGATAAGCTATTAAAAAACACACTAGCAGTGATTTCCTGCAACAGAGGAGAATTCCAACGTCAGAGCAGAGGGCACAGAGACCATAGCTTTGCCTCATGGTATCATTGTGAGGGGTACATGAGCTAATGTGGGGTAGAGTTTCCAAAGCTGCAGGGCAAGACTCCTCAAACTTTAATGTGCATGCCAGCCACTTGGTGATCGTCTTAAAATGCAGATTCTGATCCAGGCCTTCTGGGGCTGCATTTCTAACAAGCTTCCAGGTAAAGTCTATGTGACTGGTCCTCAGGCTATACTTGGAGCATCAAGGCTAAGAATTCTGTGTCTATTCTATATATGTTATCAGAAGTATTAGTATTTCTAGTGCCCAAGCTTACAACCCCCACACACCTCTCTCATATGACTTCTGTGTCACCATGCTGCCTGTAGAAGGTGAGAGATGCACTTAAATTATAAAAGCAACCTCACTTTATAAAAAGTTGGATTTATCAAACTGATTTCGTCCCTCTTAAAAAAGAACTCACTTTAGGATCCCTATAAGTAGAAAGCTCCTAGATTAGGAAAATAAGGATTGATTTTTAAAAAGTCTTACTTTGAATATAAAAGCATAAGAAATCATTCATGATTAAACTGGCAAATATCTAAATTGGGATATTATAAAATAAGTTAATGTTACTTATTTGGCTAAATCTGTCATAGTCCTTTAGCTTTTAGTTACTCCCAGACAGTTGGCAGCTGGATTTCAGGGGATGCTCCCCTCCAAAGAGTCTCCAAAATTGGCATATCGTTCTACCTACAAGCGGCCACCTGGGCAGTGAATGAATTGGGTCAGTACAAATAGGTCAGGTGCTTCTTCAAAAGCCACTAGAGATACAACGTTAAGCTAAACACAACTCAAAGGAACCCACAGTTACTTCTGTTTGTACCATCCTTACACATCTAGAATATTTAATTCAGATACTGGCAGAATGTATATTTGTCAGTGTCAAAAGTTGTCCAGGGAAAAGCAAATACCTTTTGAGAACATTTATTAGTTGCCTGGTATTATGAATTTTGTCCCTACAACATTTGTGAACCCTCTCTTAAAGAACCATATCTTATACAGGATATGATAAAAGATGTTTTCTTTAAAAAATATGGAACTCTTATTTATTAGTAATTCTAATACTAATTTAGTCAGCTTAAGGTTGAAACTACTTCTAATTCTTCTTTTTCCTGTTCTCCTTCTTTTTGCTTACATGTAGACTCAGTTAAAAATAGTGATCTATACAGAAACACCATCTATGTGGACAATTTCTGCAGATCATTGATAATAAGTGTAATAACATAGAATAATCTCAAACAACCACTCTGATTTTCTTTTCTTAGAAACTAATACTGTGTTTAAATGTCCCCTCATGCTCAAACATATCAAGAATGAGGACTCACATTGCTAATTAGAACAGTAGACTTCAAGCTTAAGTAGAAACACTAAGACATAAATGCAAGTTGAATATTTGTCTGTTTTGCATTATCCTGTACGCCTTGGACCAACAAACCAGGGGCAGGGACTGAGTGGTCCCATTTGAACGAATGTTCAACCTAGAAACTGGAAACATTTTCTTTTTTTCCAATATCATAGTGTGGTGCTGCTTTTCAAAGGATGTATCATAGCCTAGGGGCAAGATATAAACAGCTCACTTTTAGTAATTTCTTCACAGCTATGTCTGCTTTCATCTATGCACAACTGTAATTTGAGCATCCCCCAACAGTCTCCAATCACCTCCTGACTCCTGGTCATGCCAGATGTTGGGGAATTGCTTGAAAGAACGTCTTATAACTCCCGGAAGACTGGAATTCCCTATAACCCTAAGGTATATCATCTGAAGTCAAAACAAAGCTTTTTTGACTTGTTCAGCTAGAGTCTTTTATCTCTTCAGTTGCCTGATCAGGCATCCCCTGAATGAGATCTCAAAATTGATCTTAGGTGAAAAGGATGTTTTGAGTACCTTTTTACTCCTGTGTAGACAATGGCTATTTCAGAGACTTCTAGTCTTTCAAAAGCAGAAGCTTCTTTAAAGCTCAACTAAGCCTTGCTTTTAGGTCTTACAGAACGGTTTCATCTCTCAGTCACGGCCGAGAGCTAAAAAGACAGGGGTAATTAAGGATTAAAATGAGGAACTCTTTGGCCGACATTCTTTTTAAAAAATGCCAGTGGGACCTTAACATGAGTATACGGCTTCTTATTACACAAGTTATTTAAATGGCAGTAAACCAAGCTGCAGCTAAGAGGCACACACAGGTCTGGTAAATTTTGCTCTAAAGTATTAATTTCTGCTGGAAATACAGAATCACAATCAAATGAAAAAAATACACTTTTAGTTTATAAAGCTCTTCAAACTTGAACACCCACATGGAAAATAAGAAAATTTTCTATGGAAGCCAAAACTTCTTTGCTTTCTTTATATCTGACCAAGCTGATTTCACTCAGTTTTTCTCTAAGTCACTGTAAAATACTAATAAACAAACAAACAAAACCAAAACCCTACTGGATACACGATCCAGTACTCCTGAATCCCCACATTACCAAGCTTTTTAAAGGCAAGGAAAAGGGGACAGAAATCACTTTCTTTGCAAAAGCTCATCTCATTGTTGAAGCAGAAAACATATCTTACAACACCAAGCTATATCCTGTGTGAGAAATGAGAAATTACAAGCATTCCGGTTGCATTCAAAATTCCTTGAATTTTAAGTTCTTAAAGTTTGATTCCTTTGGCCATATAAACCCCTTCTTTTAAATAAATAAATAAATAAATAAATAAATAAATAAATGTCCTTTAAAATGGTGGAACAATTCAGTGTTTGAAGAAAATAATAGGATTTTGGTCCACATTAAAAAGTCTGAGAAAAAAAAAAGTCTGAGACTAATACGTCTCTTCATCAGAAAGCAATGTTTGAGCACCTCAATGATTACACAGCTTGAAAATCCATTTACTGTTCCTTGCTTAATACTTTCTTTTTCAACAATCTAGGTGCAAAGAAATTGTTGGCTGGTTTGTGCTCTCAACAAATTTGTCTGGTATTCAATACCATTAACAATCTCAGTCCACCCTAACTCACCAAATATATATCCCTCTACTTCCCCATTGAATTATCTACACAAGACATCACCAATTCCCTCCCCCAACATACCCTGAACCCAAATTCTAAGCCAATGATGGTTCTTCCAAGGTCCTCTTTTTCATCCCCAAACTCTCCCCATCCTTCAGCATTGAAATGCACATTAAACCATCTCTTCCCAGTTTAGCACAGTACCTATTATATGTAGTATTAATTGGAGCTATGAGATGCATATTATATTCTGTCTTATGCTGGTTTTTCTATTGAGGTCTTTTATGACCATTTCAACCATTGTCATTAATTGGTCATGCATTATAGTTTCATACAGTGATCTAACAAAGTAGAAATCCAGCTATTTATGAAATAAACCAATACAACATGTTCTATGGGTAATGTTTATCAAAGTATAGATGCACTAATTAAGGTTAAAAATCAAGCAAAGTTTTCCCAATAAGCCATACATTCAAAGAGGGACCACACATAATGGATTTTTATACAACCATCTCTTAGTTGGAAACTAAGGGAATTTCTTCTTATATAAAAGCATAAAGACAACAGCTTATTCAGATGCATCCTGGACCTAGATGTTGGTAAGTATTAATCATGCAGTTGTACCTACTATCTTTAATAGAGATTTCAATAAGCCCTTGGGATAAAGCTTCCCATCATGACATATGCCCATTGAGGGTTCATTCTATTTTCCTGGCATGCTGAGAGACCAGTGGGCCAAAAATACTTTATATTCTGGGGGTTTTAGACTGCATGTTACTTCTGTATTCTAAAAGGAGTCAGAAATAAAAACTGCTGAATCCAAGAAGGTTGGGCCAGAAGGAATGGTTCCACATATGAATATTGCTTATCCTTCCAAAAGCCAAGACTTCTCTTACACATGTTTTCATATAAAATATTTAAAATTTTATACTTTACTCTAAGGAATTTTTCAAAGACAAGAAGCTTTTTTTTTTTCTTCCTTTTTTTTCCCCCCTGATGAATTAGTTTCAGCATTATGAATGCTGTCCATGATACTGTGACATTTTCTGGAGTTTGCCCTAAATTGAGCTTTTCCCTTTGGTAAATGGCCCCAGATTGAAATGTCCTTATAGTCCTACTGTCTACTTTTTCTATTTTATTTCATTTTTATTTGTGTTTCATACACTGCCTGTCTCAAAAAAAAAAAAAAAAGACAATGCAGTACTTGTTTTTAAAAAAGTCTTTGCTCTCTTTTTTCTACCATTCGGCTTTATCTTCTCCCTGATATCAGTGTGTTTCTGGCTTTCCTGGTTGTCTTATTTTATGCACAGTTGTTTAGGTGAGAGTCCCACATGACTCAACCTATCCTTAAATTGTAGAGTATAACACTTTGACATCACCAAAAATCATGTGTAGCAGGGGCGCCTGGGTGGCTCAGATGGTTAAGCGTCTGCCTTCGGCTCAGGTCATGATCCCAGGGTCCTGGGATCGAGTCCTGCATCGGGCTCCCTGCTCCTTGGGAGCCTGCTTCTCCCTCTGCCTCTCTCTCTCTCTCTCTCTCTCTCTCTCTCTCTGTCTCTCATGAATAAATAATAATAATAAAAATCTTTAAAAAAGAATCATGTGTAGCAAAAGCTAATATTTGTCATTCTAGGTTTTTTCTACTTACCTCTCCTTCTTCAGCTAGCAGATAGATATTTACTTTTCCTAAAAAACACAGGTCTAGATAACTGGGTTATTTCTCTGATTCCCAAGAAAATAGAAATGATATGAAGAACACGTGAAAAACGTGCCGTCCAATATGGTAGCCACTGGCCACATGTATCTCTTTAAATTAGAATGAATTTAAATAAAAATTCAGTTCCCCAGTTGTACTAACTACATGTGCTCAACAGCCGCATATGGCTAGTGGCTACTTTATCAGATGGTGCAAAAAACATTTCCACCACAACAGAAAGTTTTGCTGGGCAGTGCTACTTTAGAGGATTAGGAAAAACATGTTCCCAGGCCTATAAAAATTATAGACTATTTAAAGGGAAGAAATGATGGGCTCCAAAGGACTTTTACTGTGCCTGTACTAAATTCTCATTACCTTATTTTTAAGCAACGGCTTCAAAAAGTAGAGTTTAATCTTCATATAGTATTAGTATCTTTAAAGTTCATAGATTAAATAATCCACTAATGGGGAAAATGTCTGTGTAACAGCAAAAGAGCTTCAGATGTGATGGTGGTTTTATGATTCCCACTAAGGGAGACGGAGTGATGGTTCAGGTGGGATCCATCCCTAGCTATACTCCAGTTCTTCTAAGATGGATATGAGGATTTTAAAAAAAGCATAAATCTAGTGGGGAAAAAAAAGAGGAGGAAGAATAAAAAGAAAACTCAATTCTAATCCAATATGGAACTCATAGGGTTTCAGGGCTTTATGCCCCTAAAGTAAACCATGGTTGACCCTTGAACTATGGTATAATATTATAAACATATCTCTTTTTTATGATTTTCTTAACATTTTATTTTCTCTAGCTTCCTTTAATGTAAGTATATAACACGCATAACATACAAAATATGTGTTAATCCAATGTTCATGTTATCTGTAAGGCTTCTGGTCAACAGTAGGTTGGTAAATTTGGGGGGAGTCAAAATTTATACATGGATCGTCAACTGCGTGGGGGATCAGCACCTTAACCCCTGTGTTGTTCAAGGGGTAAATGTAAATGGGACAAATGGAAAATCAAGTTTTCAGAGAAATAAAATACCTTAGTTGACAAAGAGTAACCACATATATTATTACACTAGCTAATACCTTTGAGTGATTACTATGTGTCAACACTTTATGCACATTAGCTCATTTTATTTTTACAACAAACCTTTTAAGAAGGTAGTGGAATGATTCTTGAAGAACAGAGGTATAGAAAAGATAAGAAATAACCCAGGTGACAATTAATGAACAGTAAAACCCAGACTGAAACCAGGCAGGCTGACTCTAGAACCTGTGTTCATCTTTCAAATTCTTGGCCAAAGATTTCATAAACACAGTTGTAAAATTCTACCAAGTATCATTTAATATTTCTTTACTGGCTCAGAAAACAGTTCAGATGTTACCAGATCTCCTGATTGTTCATATGAGCAACAATTTTTCCTAAACTAATGATCTGTACAGTGTTGGTGCCAAAGAGGTTTGCTTAACAAAATACAAGGCAACTGGTTTACTCCACTACTTTGGCAGTAGTCAGAAAATAGAAAATTAAAGTGTGAAAAGCAGGATTGACAGGAATTGCTACAAGAAAAGGAATGCTCTTTTAAATAATGGCAAAATGTCTTTTTTTTTTTTTTAAACAAAAACAGTACTCCCCAGGAAATCTCAGTTTTTGTTTTTGTTCAACCAGGACTGTAATATTTAATTAACTTCACAGCTGGATCAACATATTGATGATATTTTATACTCATTTTTCTTAAATGTTTCAGTGGTAATGATCTTTCCACCAACCCCCCCATTCCACCCAATTTATGCACACACTTCATCAGTGCTGATCAACCTTTTATTTTGAAATATGTGGACTTATTTTTGCCAAAATCTCTCTTTTTCATATCTTCATGATGCCTTGGTTTAAATTCTTAAAAGGCTATGGTGTAGGGAAAAAACAGAACCTGGTGATAGGTATTAAGGAGGGCACGTTCTGCATGGAGCACCGGGTGTTATGCGCACACAGTGAATCATGGAACGCTACCTCACAAATTAATGATGTAACATATGGTGATTAACATAACATAATAATAAAAAGAAAAGTAAAAAAAAAATCTAAGGGTCATGGCTACATGTATACTTACAAGTTACAGAGAACAGTGTGTTAAAAATGGGTCTAAGTTAAAAAAGAAAAGCTGACTTTCATGATTTTAGTGAATTCTTTGGCTGACTTAAGAGATGTACTAGATACCTGGGATTTATTCTCAGCTCTGCCTTCACTCAAGGAGGTAGTAAACCACAGGTCATTGATTCTAAACCACAGATTTGCCCCCTTTCTAACATTACTGCTTACAATTCCTGTCCTTAAGGGTGCTGCACCTCAAAATCTGGAGAGTGGGGAGTAGGTACCAGAGGCTTGGGAAAAAAATCCTAAAATAGTGGAGCACACATTTAAGATACGCAGTATGACCAGTGTGGTCGACATGAGAAAGTTATGATACTCTCGGGGAGATAATTGGTGGCTCTGAGTTGAAAAGTAATTATGAAGAGTCAGTCTCTAAGTGTAGAGAAGTTTAGGAACATCCTGACCAATTTATTTCACTTATCTCCCTCTTTCATACGGCTAAGATTTATATATGATAAGAATCTATGACTAAATTAAGTCCAAAACGACTCTTTCAATTAGTGAAAAACAAAAATTCTAAGTGGTAAGGAGCATAGTGCCATAGTTTAACAGTATTTTTTTTTTCCTTTCTTAGTGGGCATTCATAAAATAATGGTGTGTCTTACAGTGATACCATCTTAGATTTGACAAAATACTGTAACACAGCGGCTTAGAACATCAGTCAAACCCAGGATAAGTCCTCAATCTTCCACTTTTCATTACCTGTGAATCCTTGGATGAATTCCTTGATTTTTCATTTCATCATCTTTCAAATAAAAATAGAAAAATACTTATCAAAGTATTTTTGTGAGGATTAATGAAATAATGCAGGAAAAACACCTCAGCGCAATGCCTAGCACTTAAGAAGGACTCTATAAATGCTATCTCCTGCTAGTATTACAGGTGTTAATATGGCAAAGTCACAAAATTTTTGGATACTGCGTTTTCTTAATTGTCATGTTGAGTCTAAAATTTCCTGTCTGATCTCATAGGGCTGTTGTGGTATCCGAATGCAATTATACTTATGAAAGCACGAAATGGTAAACTGCTATGCAAATATGCTATTATTGTTTGTAATTATAGTAGCAATTGTTGCCATTAAACAACAAAGACACACCTCCCATGGTTATGAGCACCTTGGTACAAAAAGGATTTACTACCTGGATTCAAGCAGAGGTTGAAAGAAAGAAGGGATTGAAAATTTTTCTGGGGATTAGAAGAGGAGAACCTGAGATTAGATCATCTCTTCCTTTCATTTATAAGTTTTTTTGAAATTGGGGGCACCTGGGTGGCTCGGTGGGTTAAGTGACTGACTTTGGCTTGGGTCATGATCCCTGGCATTCCAGGATCAACTCCTGCATCCGGCTCCCTGCTCAGGGGGGAGTCTGCTTCTCCCTCTGACCCTCCCTGCCACACCCTGCTCATGTGCTCTCTCTCATTCTCTCTCTCTCAAATAAGTAAATAAAATCTTAAAAAAAATTTTTTTTTTTTTTTAAATTGAGTATCAGTAAGGTTTAATGTGTTGAGATAGAATGTGTAACACTGAGGCATGTGTGGCAGGCAAGTACCTGACTTTGGACGGAGCCACAGCCTTTACGTCCCTGCTTGGCTCCAACCTCTCCTCGTCTCCAACCTCACCATCTTTTGCACCCCTAATAATCCCGTCTCCTATCCTTTCTCCCATGAGCCTGTGATTTCCTCTGGCTTCCTTCATCCCAAATATATCTAGCACTTGTAATGGTAAGAAACTTGTCAGCTCCATATTTTGTTTCCCTTAATCCTGGGGAGGCGTGGGGAGCGGGAAGGGGAAGGAGTGTTGATCTTGGCACTGATTCTTAAATTAGAATTGTAACCATGTTTGGGGCCTTGTCTTCTCTCCCACTGGCTAGCCTGGCAAGTGGCTGTGCCATTTACCTCCCTTGAAATGTTTCTTATGGTGACTAGGATCCAGGATAGACTTTTGATTCCTGAAATTGAAAACCTTTACAAATATATTTTTCTTAGCAGATGAGGAACTTCGAAAAATTACAGCATGCCAGACGGGTTTAAACAATTCATCTGGTATGTTGAAGCTAATTAGACATGCAACATAAACACTGCCATGATAAAAATGTACAGAAAAGGCATTTTACAAACAATATGACCATAAACCCTACATCTGATAAAAAATGTTTAAAAAAGAAACAAGGCTGTGCCAAAATTATTTTCCAAAGCCCATTATTTTGAGTGTGATATCTGCAGAAGGAGCCAAGTCACTGAAGAGCTTGATGTTAAAAGAGTGAAGGACTCAAGCTAAACACAAAATGATTAGGAACTCAGGAGGAAGGCATGGGCCTTAACTGGATCTGGTTGTCCTTGGCTCTAAGCTTGTGAACTTTTCTCAACACTTGGCTTACTCTGTAGGCACCTCACCTTGCATAACTTTGGGTCTAATTTCTGTGCACGGTCTTAGATCTCAATCAACGTTCCCTTCAGGCTTGCTTTTCAGAAGACAAAGATATTGATTTCATATAAATCAATAGGGAGGTTTGGAAGATTTAACGATACATATTTCCAAGTCTGTTGTGACACATTGGTACGTGATACGAGGTAGAAGCAAATCATTCCCCATTTCTAGATCAAGCAGTTTCTATAAGCAAAGATGGCACTGTGGGATATAACAAGATGAATGAGACAGGACTCTGGCCTCTTAGAATTACAGCAAGAAAGTTAAGACATTTATAACAGTAATTGTAATAGATGACAATGATCAGTGTTGATTTTGAGGAGAAAAATCAAATCTCCCCCACTTTTTTTTTTTTTTTAAATATACTAAGGCTTAATAGAGATGTAATCCCAGGGCAGCAAGTGTGAGAGAAAGAGAAATGCAGTGAAGCAGGGAGGAAGAATAAATCCAAAACCACACATTACTAATCTGGCCACAATTAAAAAAAAAAAAAAAATATATATATATATATATATATATATCACAACATGCTCCTTCTTTCCGCAAAAGTCATGCAAGAACACAGCACCTTAGAACAATTCTTCAGTCTCTAATTGTCAACATCAGTTGCAGAGGGTGTTACTCACCTAATACAACACAGTTTCTACTAGGACTTCAGCTAAAAGTATTCAGGGAAGGCTGTGTGTTGGAGGTGATGTTTCAGCTGAGTTTTACAAGATGAGTAGTATGTTTTGGTAGGTTCTACTGGAGGGAGGGCATTCCAAGACCAAAAGGCTCAGCAAAGACTCCTACTAAAGGAAGAGTTGCTTTCTTCCCCTACCTACTTAAGAACAAAATAGACCAGACACTCAATGGGCCTTTCATGAGCCTGTCTGTCCTTATGCCCTGGGTAGAAAGACCATTTTGCCTCCAGTTTCCCATATGAGCATTGTAAAGTCTCAACAAGGCCTTGATGTTTTGAGCTGGGTTTTCAAATTCAAAGGCTTGATTTGGGTGACTAAGTAGAGTACAGTAAAGGTAAGGCCATATAAAGAAGAACTTGTAAGATAAAAAACATAAACAAATCAATTTTTCATGGGCAGGAAATACTACTAAACACTGTCTAATCACTTTCTTCCTCTATCAGTCTATGTCAAAAGAGTATGTAATTAATACTCAGAATGATGACAAATGGTGACTCTAACATTTAGGACAACAGCCAAACCAAACAAATAGAAAAACATGCTTTGATTTAAAAACTTTTTTAATCAAACTTCCTAAAATTTGAAATTAACTTACAAGACATTAATCCAGTCATCTGATAAGTATTTACTAAATACCAACTATATGCTAAGGATTAATCTTAGCTCTGATCTTTTATTTACTAGTAAATATTTTCTGGCCCATAATCTGAACAAAATCAGGAGTTAAAGCAAGAGTGAGCTTATTTTTATTTTTTTTTCAAGAATTTTTATTTATTTATTTGTCAGAGAGAGAGCGAGCGAGCACAAATAGGGAGAGCGGCAGGCAGAGGGAGAAGCAGGCTCCCCGCTGAGCAAGGAGCCCGATGAGGGGCTCGATCCCAGGACCCTGGGATCATGACCTCAGCTGAAGGCAGACGCTTAACCGACTGAGCCACCCAGGTGTCCAACAACAGTAAGTTTAAGTGTGAAGGCTTGGACTACTGAACCTACTTCATCTGGGTCTTGAGATTAGTTATTTTAATACAAACAGAACTTGTATAATCTGATTCTAAATGTGCTAGTTATAGATTTATACTGAAGACTTTGTTTTAAAAAAAATGGAAGCTCAGGAAAACTGAAACTGTTTCTCCAAAAAAGACATACTCTATTGATAGTTTGAAAATATATATTGAAGTGGTTAAAAAAAAAATCCATCTTTGTATGAAAACTCAAAAATAAAAACCACAGGTCCTAATATTGATGCATAGGAAAATATTTGACCAAAACATGTGGGGAAATCAGTATCATTTTTTTTTTCACTAAACTTGCCTGATGCCTTAGTGGTTTATTACTTACAACCAACAAAAGAGCAGGAAATACATCTAGGGCAATACCAAAAGGAAAAAAAATTAGTTCCAAAACACCAAATTCTAATTCATTGGATTTATATCATGGGTTAGACTTCCGCCCCACCCATATTGCCTCTTCCTCATTAAAATCTATGTTGGGCCTTCTCATTGTATCCATTTCTAGATTCTCCTTAACAACTTTTTTCAGCAGGGTCTAATCTGTTGACTACCTCTTCGATTAAGTTTTTATTTTCAACAAATTTTTATTTGACTTTTTTCCCCTAAAACTCTCCCAAAATATTCTTAACTCCTCCTTCCCCCTCCCTTTTTTTCTCCAGTGACTAACTAGACCTCTCCCAGCATAATGAGTCGCTGTTAATGAGAGGACCGTTCTGGGTGTCTTGTTTAACATGGCCTGCCTCCTTGTATAAATCTGGAGCTACCATGTATACCAAATTCCATGTAAAATTACACTCTGAATTGGTGCTCATGGGATTCATTTACATAGTAAGTGGTGATGCCATTTACATGGATGCAATATAAAGGCTGCGTCCTAGATCCCCAGGTCCCCAGGGCCCCCGGAGATACAAGCCTAGGCACTTTAGTGATTTAAAAACCTCACTGCAAGAGATTCTTACTTTCATGACACAGGTGAGAATAAGGAGGCTCAGAAAGGCTCAGGTACTTTCTCAGAGTCACAGGATTAAGGAGCCAAGATTGGAACGTCAACTTGGTAGACTCCAAAGTGCCACATTCTTTGTACCATCCAAAGGTGGACTCAATTCCTCTAGGGCAGGGATTCCTGCTCTTTCGGTGTTGGGTTGTCAGCAGCTTTGAACACCCTGCTAGGAAGGCCACAGGAAGGGATTAAACACCAAAGTGGGCCAGAGAACTGCATTCTGCCGCATGCCTGCAGACCATCCCAGCCTCAGTTGGCCATGTAGCAGGCATTTGCCCTGGGTCCCCAAACAGCAGGCTTAGAACTCTATCAGCACAAATGCACCATCCATAGTGTAGAAACTTCATTAAGAGTGTCGTTCTCATGTAAATGTCCCCAAATGGTGCCTTTTTTCAACTCATTTGAGTTTCTGGAAATAAAAGTTAATGATGTTACTAAAACTCAACATAGAAATGAACTACTCTTTATAGAAAAATATTTTTAAGCCTTTAAATTAGATATGATAATTTCTGTCTTCTCTAGAACATGAGAGAAGCATAAGTTCTAATAGTACTCAGTATCATACAGAAAAATAGGGGAACATTTTGATCCAAGGAATTGGGAGTGTCTGTCTTCCTTCTTTCCTTCCTCTCTCCCTCCCACCATCACCCCAACCACCTAGGGGATGCCAGGTCCTCAAGGAGCTCATGGTCTAGTGTGGTGGTGTGGAGCCAGAAAATAAACAAGTAAAGATTTTTTTAAAAAGATACTTTCAGATAGTGATGGGGGCTAAAAATGAAATAAAGCAGGCAGATGAAATACAGAAAAATGGGACACAGAGAATTTAAATCGGGCCCCTAGGGACTGCTGTTCAGAAGAGGTAACCTGGAGAGTAAGAATGCACAGAGCCCCAGGAAAAGCCTTCCAATGAGAGAAGCACCAGTGCAAAGCTCAGAGGAAAGGAGGTTGGTCTGCTGTGTTCAAGGAATAAATAGGAGGCTAGTGGGCGAGAGTGAGGCTCAATGGGGAAAGCAGCCTGCAATAAGGCGAGGGAGGTTTGCAGGGTTGGATCAGGTAGCTAGCTCCCTGCATGCCCTGGTCATGGGTCTGGGTTTTATTCTGAGTGTATGGGAAGCTACTGGAGGATTTTAAGCAGGAGGTGACATAGTTTGATTTTATTCTTCAAAGATCACCCAGCTTCTATGGGGCAGGAGTAAAAGCAGGGAGAGGAGTCAGGGGACTCTCAGAGCCCAGGTGAGAGATGGTGAAGGATCTGACTGGGATGGGGCAGTGGAGATGGGGAGAATGGGATGGATAGGTGTGCATTTTGAAGCTACAGCTGACAGGACTTGCTGACCCACTGAATGTGCTGTTGAAGAAGAAGGAACCAAAGCTGACTAGAGCTTTGCCTTGCCTTGTCATTGCTTTAGGACTAATTCTCAGGCGAAAGAAGCAACGGCTGAGTACCTCGACTGAGTGCTCTTGGCAGGTTATCCAAAAGACACTGTCCCAGAACATGGGGAAAACTAGAAAGAATGTAAGCTAATGTTCAAATGACAAATGACGTAGTTTACCTTTCAGGAGGCACAAGTCATCCCTGAGAGCCTTGCTACCTCAAGTGTGGTCTGAGCACAACATGACTGAATGACTTGGTTGGAAATGCAGAGTGTTCACCCCCTCTCCTATGCCACTAAATCAGAAGCAGCTTTGTAGCTAGATCCCCAAGGGATTCATGTGCATGTTAAGGTGGGAGATGCAGTGGGGCAGAGAAGTTCGAGCTGACGGAAGGCCAGATCCCTTGCTTTAAGAAATATACAAAGGTACCATGCTTGCTTAGCATTAGCAACCTTATAAAAATAGAGATAGCTTTCACTGGAAAAATAACAAAAGTACCGAGACAAAACATAAAACCTAGCTCCTATAAGCTTGTTTCAAATCACCACGCTTACCAGGTTTCTTTCCCTTGCCAATGGTCTTACTTTCCCATCATTCTGGTAACTGCACACCAGAGGATGGAAATCTGCACAAATCTGGCTAGCAGACTTCAGTATCTTGTGGTCGGGGAATACTGCTCTTGAGTAATATTTTAAAGAAAACATTACTTTCCTCAATTATAAATAGAGGTCACAGCAATTTCTGCACAGACCCCTAAATGTTTTATGATGTTTTTAGTGAAAAAAAGGCAAAGAAGCCAACACTTCAATATATCACACACACCAGAGCAGCAAAAATTATAATAAAAATCTATGTACTCAACTACATTTCCAACCAGCAGTGAATCTACTGAGAATGGAACCATTTATACAGAGCTCATTTCTCACTTGAGCTTAGGGAAACCTCACTGAGAAGGGCACTTCCCTCAAAATCTGGGTTTCCTTCCTGGAAAAAGTCACCTAAAAACTGAACGCAAAAGCCATCTGTTTCAAAACTCAATCAAGATGTCTTCCAGATCGGTGGTGCTGAGGTCTCTGTATCAGCTTGCACAGAAGTTATTAACCAAGTTTGAAGCTAAGTTTCCACACTGACAATTTTGATGACAAAAGGAGTGAACTTCTCTCGAAACGCTAACCACTATGAAGATTCAGTCTTATTTTTAGAGTATGAAATTTATTGGGTCTTCTTTTCCCCTTGTTTTTAAGTATCTGAATCTCGTGATATTGCTTAAATGTCCCCTCTTCGGAGAGATCGTTCCTGCCCACCAAACCCAATAGACATTTTTGCTCTCTCCCTTGTTACTCTCTCACATAACCTAGTTCTTTCCTTTCTGGGCATTTAATACATGCTCTAATTTTGTGTATCTTTATTTGTTTTCGCTCTGTCTTCCCATGAGATCACTTTTCATGAGAACAGGGGTGGGTCCCATTTGCTCCCCAACAAATATGAGCTACCTATCAGAAGACCCTTCTTGGCAGAAAATAAATATTTGTTGAGTGAATACATGAAGGTATTAACTGCCGAATCTCTTCTCTGCTCCACTGATTACCTCCTCCTCATTTCAGATGCCCTGAGTAAAACTGATCTTTCCTAATGTTTCTTCCCCAGCTGCTTATTCACCTGAAACACTATGTGTGTCTAGGTAGACACGCATGTTAGGTCCATTTACCAAAAAGAGAAGAAACATGTTCTTTTGAGACCTCTGATTCTAAATCTCAGCTGTCCTGATCACCCAGCAATCGTGGAATATTAGCACATTTTTATTGCTTTATTTAACTCCTGACTTTTCTCATTTGAATCTATCTGTGGAAGCCAGTAGTAAACTGCATGACCTTACTCAGGGATTTTCTTCTGTTACTAAAAGCTAAACAATTAAGTTCAACATGTAAGTCAGTAGCATCGAAATTCCCATTAAAATCACGTGCCTTTTACTATGTTAGCCAAATGAATAACATATTTCAAAAAAGAAATCTGGAAAGCTCGATATATTTAGAAAACACATAAGGAACACAGACCAGTGGTGCCTGGTGTGTACATGGACTACAGGACAGCTGCAGGCAGGCCGACTACAAAGAGGTGGCAAAAAACTGATGTGCTACAAATAAGAAACATCAATCAAGCGAAAAGAGAAAGCAAATACCCCCATCTAAATTTGTCTCCAGGTCAAAACTTCAAAACCGCATTTCAGTAAATATGTTTAACCAGTTCACAGTGAGCAAGACGGAGAGGTTGGGAGAAATATTTTAAAAAATTACTGAAACAATTTTGCTTCCAAGACTTAAAAAAAAAAAAAAAAAAAAAACTTCTACAAGTCAATTCGAATTCCCAGATCTACTATGCCTATACAGGTAGCCTCAAAAGAAATGAAGAGGGACTCCCACGTACATTCCAGAAAATACCCAGTTCAGGCTCAAATATCTATTAATTTTCTAAGTGTATTTTTTATTCTAAAAGTAATAATGATCATTAAAGAGAAGTTGAAAGGTAGCAAATTAAAGGACGCCACCGCCAATTGCTAGAATCACCAGAGGTCACAGATTAACCGATGCTGGTAAAAATGGGCAGCAAAATAAAGTTTGTCTTCTATTCATCAGTTTAATACACTTGCCTGCCAAAACCAGTGAAAGGAGCTTAGTGTATTGGTTTAAAAAGGATGGCAATGAGTACATTCGAGAGAGAAAGGAAAGCTTAATTATAGTTATTTATATTCCCTAGCTTTCCACAAATTTCATTGCGAGTCAGAGGTCTAGAACTAGGAAAGAGTTTGAAAGGCAGGTTAGCCCATTATGCTGACCATGCTAGAATCTGTCAGCTCTTGCAAGTCTTGTGTAGTAGACACTGTGATGGACTGAGGTCTTTAATACTCATCCCACTTGTCCCTGACTGACTATTGGGTATGTAGTTTGAAGAATTTACTTCTACTAAAGGGATATACCTGATTACTCGAAGTTATGCTTGGTACTAATTGGTTCAGGCCTGAGATATCTGGCCAAGAAGTTACGAGATGTTCGCTGCTGACTTTCTGGCAAGTTCTGGAGAAAGCCACAGGAAGCAAGTCTCTCACATAGTCATGTAAAGCAACAACCTTTAAAACTAAATCACCATCACACATGGCAGAGAGATTAAAAAAAAATCCTAGATGATGGAGTTGAATAGATGGATTTCCAAAGACTAAACCTGTAAATGCAGAAGAGTGATTTAAAAGAGCCAGAGTATTAGTGAGTGTTGGCTTGCTTCTATTTGTCATAAAATGTTACAAGAAAGAGATGAGCTCAGAGAAGCTCCTGGTTTGCCAGCAGGGATATGAGGGAAAGAAGTAGTTCAGCAGCTGGGTGCTGGGCTTACATGACTGGAAACAGGGATACAGCCGTGGATTTCCTGCCAAAGTCTAATGTTTCAGTGGCCTCAGAAGATCCACCCTTCATGTGAAAGAGAGAGCAAGGTAACAAAGGGGAGGAAATGTGTCTCACACAGAACACCGGGTATAGTTACTGGCATGAGAAGTTCCTGGGCGTAAATAGATGAGAAGCCTATTGTGATTTTGAGGAAATTACATTGCCAAAGACATCACAGAAATGGTCTGCAAGAAAGCCTGTGATGATGCAGGCCTTAGATGGACGCTCCATCCTCCCAAGTGACATGAGCAGACCTCAGAGAAAACAATAGCAGATAATGGGCAAAAAAAAAAAAAAAAAAAAAAAAAAAAGACCTGTCAGTGGATGGAGCCAGAGGCCACAGAAAATAGTGGCCAAAAGAGTTTTACCCAGGAAGTAGAAACACACTAATCCTCCTACTACCAGTGCTCCCTCGCCCGCCACCCCCCAGTGCCAGGTCCAAGTGTATCCCCAGTGCCTGTGCAGGAGAACTCCATTTCTGAAATGGACCAATTCTTTCTTTATCTAAACGACAAGCTGGTAATGCAGCTATACCGTCCTTGACTTAACCACTGTGTTGTATGTCTTGTGTGTGTATGGGGGGGGGGTCTGTGTAGATAACTTGATTTTTATTATGTAGATGCAAAGAACAGGAGGAACCAACTCTAAACCTGATGAAAACAACTGAACGTTATCAGACATTCTGGATTTGAGCTCGATGCAATAACTGGTTGGGGACTTGCAAGGGTTCAGAATACCCAGTTCCGATGTATGTGTGTGGGTGGTGGGGGGTGTGAAAGAGCATTCCAAATAGAGTAAGCATAGCTAGAAGAGTCATTATAAAATAGAGTCGGGAGGCCACAGTGGAAGTGGGACTTCTGGACGTCTCCTGTCTCAGATTCTTGGAATCATTGCTGAACTCAGCCGAAAGCCAAGGCATCTGCTGCATGTTAAAATGGACATAAATGGACTTTCTGCCTAGTAATAGCCCTAGCAACCAATCATGTATAGATTAGCCTAACTGTAACTATACCAGCACCACTCACATTTCATTCAAAACAACTTACATGAATTCCCTCTTTTCTCTTTAAATAACCTTAACCTCCTTTGTCTCTCGGAAGCGTATGTCGATTTTGGTCCACTCTTTGTCTCCCAATTGCCAATCCCTAAGACCTCAAGATAAATAAACACATTTTATTTTCAACTTGCACTCTTGTCTTTTCTTGGTCAACCGGGGGTTTCCCCACACACCACCAAGAAACTCTCCAGCACCAGTTAGGTGTTCCACAATCCACCTCAATCCTGACACTGAGTAAGGGGCAGGAGGGGTGAGGTAAAGAGAGATAGGTAGGGGGTTATGTGATCGGGCTCACAGAAATCCCAAAACTGTGGAGGTGTGGGAAAACCAGAGATAAGGCAAGAAGCTGGCCCACCCTGTCCTAGGTGTGTGGGGGTGGGTGTCTTTTTTTATGATAATCACCTGTGACCAACGATCACCCGACCCTAAAAAAGAAGGAAGCAACTGAAGGTGTTATCACTTGTCCTTGCTCAAGGGGGCTATCAATAGAAGTTAAAAGGATTTAAGTTTCTTGGTTAGCTTTCTATAAAAGACCAATCCTAAAGGCCCTCAGTGGCAACCCTGTTGGGACCCCTCTCACTCTTGAGAGCTTTTTCTGTATCTTCACTTAATAAACTTCTGTGCTTTACTCAACTCTCCCTTGTCAGCGAGATTCATTCTTCAACTCCGGGAGACAAGAACCTCAGAACCTCGCTCTCCCACTTCAACAATATGTACCCGAGATATCATCGGATTTCAAGAGTCTGCTCCCCCACCTTCAGACATCTGTCCCAAGTCCAGGTTGCCACCTGTGCTTCTGACCAACTGGCTATAGACCGGAGGTTCCAATGTCCCTCTCTTTGGGTTTAATTTGCTAGAGTGGCTCACAGATCTCAGGAATCTGTGGTCTGTGGAAACATTTTGCCTACTAGATCGCCAGTTTATTATAAAAGATACCACTCAGGAACGGCCAGGTGAAAGAGATGCAGAGAGCAAGGTACAGAGAAAAGGCATAGAGCTTCCTTAGCCTGCCCAAGTGCACCACTCTCCCCAAATTTCCATGGATTCACTAATTCCGAAGCTCTCCAAACCTAGTCCTTGGGCTTTTTAATGGAGGCATCATTACATAGGCATGATTGATGACATCATTGGTCTTCGGCAAGTGATTCAGACTCCAGCCCCTCTACCCTCCCCAGAGGACAAGGTGGTAGGTATGAAAGCTCCAAACCTCTAATCTCCTGGTTATTTTCCCTTGGCAACCAGCCTTGCACCTTAGGTGTGGTCCAAAAGTCCAATAACATAACAAAAGACACATTTGTTGATTTCATCACTGAGGAAATTGCAAGGGTTTTAGGAGCTCTGGGCCAAAAATGGGATGAAAACCAAATATGTATTTATTATAAATCCCAGTATCAAGGACTTTTGCTTTTTTTTTTTTTTCTTGAGAAAAGCAGAGTGTTCTATATGTGGCTAGAGGAGTGAACTGTACAGAGACTTTGCTGTTCACCAACATTCATTCTCCCCTGTCATGTAGCTGCCTGGCTCATGTCATGTCAGCTCGCTATGTAACATTCCCCAGCCTGCCATTGCTTATGATCATTTAAGACACCACTAAGAGAACATGAGTAAAGTGATATGAGAGTACCAGGCGGAGACCTTCAAGAAAGTGGACCTGCCTCTCTTACCCTAAGCCTCAGCATTGACATACCCGTAAAGCTAGCTTTAACCTTGCATTCTGCATGCCAAAACACCTCAGAACGGAGGTTCCAAAACCTTTTCACAGTTCCTGGCACCCTATGTTTAAGCAATCTTTTCACAGTGCCCCTGGGCCAAAAAGAATATCCAAAATAAATTTCATTTAAAAGCAATTAGGTTAAAAAAAAAACCATTAAATATATATGTCCTAATGATCTACTGGTCATTTGAAAAAAATAACACATATTAAGTCAAGAAATACTCTTGTTCTTATGATGTAATAATTACTGAGGCGATCTGTGTGTCTGTGGAACTTTGTACTTCTCAAATACTACCAACCTCACTTCCTACTCAATACTGACTTTTGCTCAATACTTGCTTTTAAAAATCACAATTTCTGAAAAACCAGCTTTGCAAAGACATGGCGTCTCCTAAAGGAATGTAGTGTGAGATATAATGTTGAAATGGATCTGTGTTATTTCCATTTGGGGCTGCTCTGTTGCAATAATTAGCATTATTCTAACTAATACATTGACTAACCTCTTGGATAGCCTTCAAACAAATGTAAGAAAGTGTAATGCTGAATCAGAATGAGGCATGGATTTACCTGGCACACTACTGCTTTTTTTTAGGGCTTGGCTAAATGTAGGAGCAAGAACATTAAAGAACAAATGCTCTCTGGGATGTAACCCTCCGAAGAGCATGGCCAAACTCCAAATGGCCTCCACGTACTTCTAGGGCTGTAATCCCTGGCTCTCTTGTCAAATTATAGTTCTGTAATGTTCACTAGACAAATCTGGAGGGATGATTAAGAAATGAATAAATGTAAATGATTTTTAATAGCTTACCTACTAATTTAGTATTTACTAAACACTACATATACATTACTGCTGGGTACTAAAATATAAAATTCACACTACCACTAGACATAGACTATATTCTTTGCAAAGCATTCTTAGGAAGAATGAATCCATAGTCATTTGACAGACTGAATTTTAATATCTCATTAAGCCAAAAGTCAAAGGTCCACTGTTTTCAACATTGATCTCTAAGAAAGAATACTAGATTGGTGTGGTTAGACTTTTTTCTTACGGACCATATTCATTGTCTGTCTTTACCGGGTAGTTCACACTTGGATTAGACATGTTATGTTCAGTTGCTTTTCAACTACTAAAGTTGGGTCAAAGGCATATTCTTTAAATAAGCTTACGTAGGGAACTTGAGATTAGGAAAGCTGAAAGGGACGTGGGCAAAGTTCCTTCTTGCTTCCCTGCCGCATTCCTGGAAGGGTTAAGCGCTCTTTTGCCTCCTCTCTTCCACAGGCTTAAATCACTAGCTGTGATACAAACATGTCATGCCTCAAAGTTCCATCTTCTGCACTTGGGGAACTCTGGCCTGTCCTTCAAGACTCAAGTGTTACCTTTCCAGTGTAGCCTTCCTCACCATCTGCCAGAAGGAAGGATCCCTCGCCTTTCAGGCTGTCCCAGCACTTTAGATACATGTGCGTGAATTCCTGTATATAGTTCGGCTAGAGTACTTTTGGGGTTATATAACCATTTTTGGTTGATGTGTCTATTTAGATGAGGGGGGAGACAACTTTTTCTGTAAAGGGCCTCTGATGATAAATGTTTTAGGCTGTGTAGGCCATAGGGTCTCTGTAGTAACTGCTCAATTCTGCCATGGCCATGGGAAAGTTGCCAGAGGCAATAAGCAAATCATTGGGTGTGGCTAAATTTCGGTAAAGGTTTGACTGAAGGCCAAAGGTCAACTGTTTATGACCTCTGATCCAAATCTTCAAGACAGGAAGGCCCGTACTGCTTATAAAGTCTCTTAGATCATTTATCTTCATAAAATAGGCTACGTCTTCAACCACTTCCCTCAATTCTGTGAGGACACCTGAACAACAGGACCCATTTTTGACTGAGAAATTTTGGAAAGGGTTTTAGTTAACATATATAACTCACATCCAATATAAGGCAGGTAAGCTACCTGTTCAAGAAACCACACTCAAGTGGGCACACAGATGTGTTTTCATTGGCCTACGATGTTGACCCACACGGTGTCTTAGATTTCAATTAGCTGATACTATGTTATAATAGTTACTGAAAATATTAAAACACTGCTTCCTGACAACTTGGAAGATGTGGGCATACTCCATCTACCTTCATTTATGGTTAACAATCAGTTAGATCTGAGTAGTAGCTATCTTTTAAAAGGAACACAAGGGGCGCGTGGGTGGCTCAGTTGGTTTAAGTGTCTGACTCTTGATTTCGGCTCAGGTCTTGATCTTGGAGTTGTGAGATCGAGCCCCGCTTCGGGCTCTGTGCTGGGCATGGAGCCTGCTTGGGATTCTCTCTCTCCCTCTGCCCCACCCCCTGCTCATGCACTCTCTCCCTCTCTCTCTTAAAAAAAATGAGAGAGAGAGAAAGAAAAAGAAAAGGAGCACATAATCCCCAGGTCTTCACAGTCACCACTACTCTCTCGTTCTCCAGCACCAAGTGCGAGTGTCCGCTGTCATTTACCATCTTACATACACCTTGCCTCTTTCTTTACATTACTTGTCTGGTTCCACTGGTCATTTGAGTTTGCAAGCCCAGATACAGGTATTAAGAATTCCTGGATGATATCAGATCACGAGCCCTCCACTTTCCTTGTGCCCATTTGTTTTTTCTTCCGTGCACACTCAAGGTAGGCATACCAGTTTTTGTGATGAAATGAATTCTAAAACCATATGCCTCGAAGTGGAGAGGGGCCTAACATTCTTTTTGCTCTGTATTCAAACTATCACTTCTCCTTTCCTCCAGCCCTGATCCTGCCTTCTCATTGTGCAAATCTCCCATGTTATCTCATTTATCTACTCATCAGATTCTTAAAAAAAAAAACGCAAATGCCCACTTACTTTTTAATGATAAAATACAGGCACCAGCCAATAAGCCCCGGAAGTCCAAGTAGAAAGTGCATCTGGATGTTTATGGTAGCCACTTGCTATACCTGAGAGAATAAGCAGGTCTTCAAATATGAAGAGAGCCGCCTTACTTTTGGCAAGAGAGCACATGTCCTTGTGATCACTACCTCACTAGAGGAGCTGGGCTGAGTCATCCTCAGTTCGTCTAGCTTTGCTCATGTCCTGCAGCCTGCGTTTGTGATATGGATGGAATGGGTCAGGGCATAGAGTTCAACTAAGACCTGTAACAACAGTTAATGTTTACGGAGCACTGTCTATATCCAAGAGTATCCTAAGATCTCTTACATGTGTTATTTTGTTTCTTCCTCACAATATACTCACAGAGTATATACTATTATATTTATTTTATAGCTGAGAAAAATGACACAAAAATTTAGGTAATTTGCCAAGGTCAAATGGAAGAGTATGGATTAAGACCCAGGAAATATTCTCCTGATCACTAACCTCAACAGCCACCTCCCCCTCACACTTACTAGATGTCCAAGACTAGACTAGACTTGACTAGAACCAAGACTTTTGTTCAAACAAGTTCAAACTGAAGGTAGCGCTAGCAGTTGACTAATTCAGCTATCACGCTGAAATCTAATGGTAGTAAGACTACATTCTAGAACTACCCATATTCTTCTTTAGTAACAACAGCAACAAAAATACAGATTTACTATTCTTAGGCTTAAATAAGCAGGGATATTGGTAAAAAATTTAATGGATACTTTAAAAATTGCATTATAATTTTTTCAGTCTATACTGGGAATGACACTGCTCAAAGCTTGATATTCTCTGGATACTCTATTTGCTGAGATTTTTATTTTTATGGCCAAAGTGGGCATTTGGTTACAGCTGCTTTAAAATTTCTCTGAAATAAAGATTAAAATTGTACCTTAAAACAGGGAACTCTGGGACCTCCATTTCCCATCTGTCTGTATTATAATGGACTCACAGTGACTTTCTGGGGAGAATCTTGGGTTGCCTGGGACGACTCATATGGCTCATAGCTAAGCAAAACCAGGTACCCTTCCACTGAGGCATATCTCATTGTTAAACACCCTGACTGCCCCAAGAGGGTATTAATTCTACCCCTAGCTTGACTAAAATTCTACCCCTAGCTTGACTAAGCCAAGCACATGGCTTAGCTCTTCCTGACAAAACAGAGTAGCTGTTCTCTATATACTTCTCTGAGAATATACCTTAAACTCATTACTGATCCAGTAACGTCTTTCAAAAACTTGGTTGAGAGAAGATGTACTTTGGAGAACTCCCCCAAGCCTATGTCTGTTCCTCAGAAACAGCCTCTTTCCTGTTTTGAGATCCAAAAAACTTTATATATATATGTTATATATAAGTTATAAAAAAGTTTATATAAGTTTATGTATTATATATTAATATTTTAATTAATTAATTATATATAAATATATAATTGATATTATATATTTTTTATAAAAGTTCAGGGACCTCACAGACACAAAGTGAGACACACATTCCACCCCCAGGATTGATGGCACATCATCAGAAAGTGACAATCAGAACCACATAAGGTTGAATCTGATGGAGGTATTCTCTTATTTCACCGAATTGATTTTCAATACTCTCGCCATGGCAGATGCACTGGTCCATACTGAGGGACTATACAGGAAATAGCTGATGAAGGTTATCATGGTTTCTGATGAGGATGTTGTTCGTGACATTATGTGATGTCTTTAGAGAAAGACTTACTAGAGAAATTTCTCTTTGGTCTCAGTATCAGGCAGAATGGGGCCTCTCCAAGCAGTGGGTTTCATTTCACTTATGAACACTATGAATCATGTTTGTCCCTTCTCTTGGGCTGCTGAAGTGCTCAGTGTCAAGTGTGTCTTCCTTTTGTACAAGAAAGTTGGACATCAGTGATGGGCTGGGTCTTTTCCTCTCCACTGTCTTTTCTTGTGATACTGAACAGATTGTAGTAATGCATTTTAGTAAATTGTTTTGAATAAAGAAGGGTGGAAATATGCAATTAATTGTTGTTCTTGTTGTTTTTCCCCTAATGATTAGTTCCAATAACGATCCGGTTGCTAACCATGAAACTCTGAAAGCTAAGCTTGACTCTTCTCCCTCACACCCGCACAACTGATTCTGCTTTAACTCCATCCACTTATAACTGCCACTACCCTACTCTGGGCCAACAGCATCTCTTTTCTGGGCCACTCCAGTATCTTAACTGGTCTTATTCCCTTTTTTGCCTGGTCCATTGCCCTACCTAACCTATTCTCTGAGCTTCAACTCTGCTGGCAACTCTATTTTGGCCTTAGGTTACAGTCTAAACTCCTTAAAAGACCTTTTAAAGTCCCTGGAAAATCTGAAATGAGCATGTTTTCACATAACCCCTGGAATCTCTCCTCCTCAAAAGTACAATGTTCCCTCCTCCCTCTTTTGGACATTTGTGCACTCCATTCCCTTTGCCCTGAACACCCTTATTTCACATTCCTGGCTTTTACCTAGTTCTCAGTTCTCAATGTAAATGTTCTGTTTTTAGGGGGAGGTTTTCCTAGACTCTTACGTTGGTTATACATTCCTGTTACACACCTTCAAAAATAATTATGGGGGCGCCTCGGTGGCTCAGTTGCTAAGCGTCTGCTTTTGGCTCAGGTCATGATCCCGGGGTCTTGGGATTGAGCCCCGCATCGGGCTCCCGGCTCTGCGGGAAGCCTGCTTCTCCCTCTCCCACTCCCCCTGCTCGTGTTCCCTCTCTCACTGTGTGTCTCTCTCTCTGTCAAATAAATAAATAAAATCTTTAAAAAAATAATTATGATTTGGGCCTATTATATTTGACTGCGGTTACTATTTGGAGAGTTTGTTTTCTCTGATACACTACAGGACAAGGAGTGTCCTGCATCTGTCTTGTTCACTGCTCTAGTCCCAGTGCTTGGCACATTATAGGCACTCAATAAATATGGGTTGATTGACTGAATGAGATAAATCACCATTAAAACACCAGAAATTCAAAATTAGGAAATGCCAATATAAGATTCCTGGCTAGTGTATCTTTAGCTTACCCACAAATGTAATGAAACAAACTGCAAAGTTGCTCTTATTTAACATAAAAAAAATTCATTGTATTTGATTGGTCCTTTTCTATCTTCCAATATTTTCACTTTAAAATAGAGAAGAGGAGAATTCATACAAGCATATCTTTCCTGGGTTGATTGCTTCTTCAGTTGCCATAAATCACCCAGGATAATGGAGCAATAAAAGACAAAGTGCATCTTCAGAGATCTTCCTATTTATCAAAAGACAGTGTTATTTAGACTTAAAGAAAGGCTTTAGTTGTCTGAGAGAAACCAGAGGAGAGAGAAAATTACCAAGTAATATAGAGTCCTCATTTAGCTGCCAAAGTCACCAGTAACCTCACGTTCCCCCTGCACAGTCCCTATAAAACAACCTGCTCATAACATCAGTAGTTTCTGCCTTTCTGTTAAAATAAGCTGTATTGTTACCATTTTTTGGGTGTGGGGGGCCACATACTATGAAGTCAAGCAATATCACAGACTTCTATTCCTGGGCTGAAATTATATAAGCAGACCTGGAATTGCCCAACAGGTACTTGGCTTCACTTCTTTTACTTCCAGCATTCTTGACTCTTGCTCATTTATAAATTCTAATGAGATGGTCCTCTTTGATATCTATGAGGATCAGGTAGGTTATAACTTCCATAAGATTCAGACAAAACGACGACTCTTACCTGTGTTAAAACAAACATTGTAACTCAGGGATGCATCTAGGGCATTTCCAAACTAGTTAAAACGCTCATTTACTTGCAAATGGAGAGGGGGCTCCTGGGTTGCTATCATACTCAATTTCTCGGACTCTGCTGCATCTCAGGCCCTGGGTTCTGTGAGATGCTCCATACTCCTCTTCACTGACTTCTGTTGCTCGCGATCAAGAAAATCTCAACTAATAGAGCAAGGAAACTCCATCAATAAGCTATCAGATACACAGATGGTCTAAAATACAGGCTCTTAGAGAAGAGAATCACTTCTTGAACTTATCTCTGTGGGAGAGAATTCAGACTCTCCTTAAAGAGAAATGATGATCTTCAAAAATGAAAGATGGAAGAATCCCAAGCATAGTTAGAAACACTGATTTCTTCTGCATCTAGATTCAGCACAATTAAGTAATCACCTTTGCACATGTACACACACTCACCAAGGTATTATCTGCCCCTTTCTTTCTTTCTTTCTTTCTTTCTTTCTTTCTTTCTTTCTTTCTTTCTTAAGATTTTATTTATTTATTTGACAGAGAGAGACACAGCGAGAGCAGGAACACAAGCAGGGGGAGTGGGAGAGGGAGAAGCAGGCTTCCCGCAGAGCAGGGAGCCCGATGCAGGGCTCGATCCCAGGACCCTGGGACCATGACCTGAGCCGAAGGCAGACGCTTAACGACTGAGCCACCCAGGCGCTCCTATCTGCCCCTTTCTGACAACTGAGTTTTACAGACTTAAAAAGCCATTCACAGAAAAAGCACATTTGTTTTTATGTATCACTAAAAAACAAATAAAAATACTGCGAATTAAATGGTGATACAGGACTTTCTTACCACTTGTTTTTTTTATTTTGTACTCCTTGAAGTGGCTCTTTTCAGATTTTGCACATATTTGTAGCACATATCATTCCTATGCATAAACAAAGGAAACCTGAGCTGAATGTATTGGCTAAGGTACTCGTAACATGTCTTTATACTCAAGAGTCTAAACCTTCCAAATCCCTGTCTTTGATAACCATGCATTTCTGAAAGCGAGGAGCATTTCTTCAAAGGGCAGTCCACTATTGTCTCTAAGCTGACAACCGGTTGGCAGGTTTCCATGCTAGAGCTTTCTTGATCTTAACAGGTGTCAATAATCTAACTTACCTTCATCAAACGGTCCTTAAATGGCTATCTTAAATGTCAGGAAGTTATGGTTGGTTGTCTGGTCACACAACTAGAAGGAGCAATCATGTTCATGTATGCAAAGGATGGTAATTATGATCTGGCTCCTGCCACAACACCAGCAAGATGCCATAAACTATAAGCTGGATCCTCATTTTAGGCATCCGAAAATGTGTGTCTGAGGTGGAGAGGGGAGTGTATCTTAGAATCAATGAAATACAATGTTAGAGACTCACCCCCAGAACAGAAAGCAAAATCCCTTTTAACACAGGCTTGATCATTTTTACCTCTGCCAGAACAAGTAATTTAACTCAAAAGATGCTTTAGAGCATTTCCAAACTAGTTAAAACTCTCAGTTATTTGCAAGTAGAGTAGCTTTGTGCTAGAATCCACCCAAATTGATCATTATTCCAACTGGCCAGTTTGGGTACATGGGTCTTCTTGAGTGAAAGGAATTTCACCACAAGCTGTCCTGATCCAGATGAGGCACAGTTTCATGAAACGTAATACTTTTCACCTCTCCCAGCTATACAGAGACGGAGTGGGTCCAATAGGACAAACTTGAAACACAAGTGACTTAAACACATCATTGCCTACCTCGCCCCCACACTTCCTTACACATAATGATGATACTAACTGCATACCTTTAAACACCCAAGAAAACAAACTAGTTAAGCAGGGGTGTAGGTTGACAAGGTATGTTTTTATACACCATCTTCCAATCACTTGAATGTTCTGGTTAATTCACAAAGGCTTTCACACATAAAATTCAGGAATGATACCGATGATTTCCAGGGGATCACAGTCCTGTACACACATGCTCTCTGCCTCTGCCTTCTAAGGAAGAATGGGCACTGCCCATGCAACGAAGCTTTCCTGTTCTCCACTCAGGGTCCTTTCTTCCTGCTTGGTGGCCATTGCTTGTTGCTAGGGAACTTTCCGGCTAGAGTTCTACTTGACACCTTTTAATTAGAAAGTCTTTCCTAAATTCCTGGTCTACATCCCAGCTGGGTGGTAAGACTATATCCGTGAAACCCTGGGTCTGTCTCTAGGACTTGAAACTAGTACTCGATGGAGATTACCAGGATTTGAAGAATTAAGGGGCAGCTCAATTATAACCAGCAAGTTGCACAGAAAAGAATAATAAAGCAAGTTACTCTCCTTCTACTAAATAAAGTAATTATCTTTTTTTTTAGCCCTTGCATTTAAAAGAGGACTTTTGTCTCCAAATAAGAAAACAAACAAGCCAAAAATATTTCCACTGGTTATTTATTGTTAAATTAAGAAAGGATGGGTCTTAGGGTTGTCAAAATAAACGCGAATATGAACATTTAGACTTTTAGGAAATTTACAGTGTCGCTGAAATGCATTGTAGCAGCAGTAATTTAATTTCCTTATCAGTCTCCCGAGAGAAACTGGGAACAGAATGTGCCCAAGTCCAAGAAGAATTACTGAAGGGAAGGCAGAAAGAAGCTAATTGCAAACACTGGTACCAGCCTGTGTCAGTTCAGATAATGCAAATACAAAAGGGCAAAAGCAAGGAAATTATCAGTGAGAAATGGAAACAAGAAGAAAAAGATCAGAACAAAAATAAATCAAATGACAGATCACTTTATAACAGGATGTGTTTTAAAATAAATGGCAAGTCAAGACAAAGCCAGGTGAAAAAATACTGGCTTTTAGTGATGCTGAGTATCTATCAGAACACCAGAAAAAAATAGGTATTCACTAGATAAATAGAAAATACCCTAACATTCAGAAAAAAAACATTGAGAACATAGGTGAAAAGAGCACAGAAGACTTTACAATCCCTGTAATTTTTATATCATGAGGCTGATAGGACTCCGCATAAAAAAAAAAAAAGTGCATTGAACATTAATTTCCTATGCACCAGAGTTAGAAAAACCATTAGTTTTTATAAGGAAATGCTCCTTTTTAATACCCCATACTACAGAAAGAGAAACTAGTATATAGGGGCGCCTGGGAGGCTCAGTCTGTTAAGTGTCCTTTGAGCCCTGTGTCAGGCTCTGCACTCAGTGGGGAGTCTGCTTGGGATTCTCTCTCCCTCTCTCCATCTGCTCCTCCTCCCCACTCTCTCTCTCTCTAAAAACAAAACAAAAACAAAAACAAAACCTAGTAGGTAATGTCTCTTTAATTTGTATATTAAATTTAAAGTAAATGTTTAAATTATCTTCCAAGATTGTGAGAAATTTTGTTACTACTGTAGTGTAATAGTTCCAATGGATTATGTTTTCAAATAGGATACTTATGTGATGCTGATATTAAATTGTAAATCAGTAAATAGATCAATAGTCTTCTAACATCAACACTTCTAACTTTGCAGTGTATACAAATCACCCAGGGATCACAAAAATGCAGAATAATTCAGAGGGTCTAAACTGAGGCCCAAGAATCTGCATTTCAACAAACTTCTAGGTTAAAGATGCTGAGGCTGCTGGCCTGTGGACCACGATTTAAAGAGCAAGGCTCACCAGGTGGCCTCTTTATGGTGGAGTCTTTCACTAGCCATACAGGAACCAAAAGGATGCCCAACTTCCACTCAGAACCATATCTAGTCTCAATTATGTATTTTGGTTAAGATCACCTATGTCCAAATAATGGTGAACTTCTCTAAGAGGCTGCTTTCCCTTTTACTTACGATCATTATCATAATCAAAACACTGAACAACTGCCTAATATCTGTGGAGTGGCAGGTTAGGTTATAAATGGAAATACTGACTCTTGCCCCCTAGGAGTTTATAATCTAACACAAAGGCATTGGTATTGGTGTGTATGTGATACTGCAAACCAGAAAACCACACCAAAGCAGATGCATGCTGTCAAATCAGATCCAAATCAAAGGTTTAATTTGTTCTTGGAATGAAAGGAAAGGAAATGAATATAAAATTTGGTGTTAATAGAGATAATTTCACCGAGGAAGCCCAAATTGCAATACATATTATTGAGCTGTGAGTTTTCTCTTTTTTTTTTTTTTAAGATTTTATTTATTTATTTGAGAGAGCGAGAATGAGAGAGAGAGAGCACATGAGAGGGGGGAGGGTCAGAGGGAAAAGCAGACTCCCCGCTGAGCAGGGAGCCCGATGCGGGACTCGATCCCAGGACTCCAGGATCATGACCTGAGCCGAAGGCAGTCGCTTAACCAACTGAGCCACCCAGGCGCCCTGTGAGTTTTCTCTTGGTCAATTCCTAGGAAAGGGTGTGTCGTTTCAGAAAGGCTAAGAAAGCAGTTTGCCAGGCAGCGGGGGAGAGCATTCCCACACACACAACAGACTATACGTGTCAACAGTATTTTGGTGGTTAAAAAAGATATTTACTAATAGTGATCAGGGATATGCAAATCAAAGACACAATGAGATATCACCTGACATCTGTTAGATGGCTATTATCAAAAAAGTAAAAGTGTTGGCAAGGAAATGGAGGAAAGGGAATCTTGTACACTGCTGGTAGGAGGGTAAACTGGTATAGACATTATAGAAAACAGTACGGAGGCTCTCAAAAACCTAAAAATAGAACTACTCTATGATCCAGCAAACCCTCTTCTAGGTATGAACTCAAAGGAAATGAAATCAGCACCTCAAAGAGAAAACTGCATTCCCAAGTCCATTGCCATTATTTTCAATGGCCAGATATGGAAACAACTTGAGTGCCCTTGATGGAGACTAACTAAAAAAAAATTGGGGTGTGTGTGCGTGTGTACCCACATAATTATACATATATAATTGCTCAGTTTTTTCAAAACAGGAGATCCTGCCATTTGCAACAACATGGCTGAAACTGGGGAGCATCATGCTAAGTGAAATAAGCCAGGCACAGAAAGAAAAATACTGCGTGATCACACTTATAACTGGAATATAAAAAAGTCAAATGCACAGAAGGAGGGAGTAGAATGGTGGTTGCCAGGGGTAGGGAGATGGGGGAGATGGAGAGAGATATTAGTCAAAGGGCACGAAGTTGCCACTATGGAGGATGAACAAGTCGATAGATTGAATGTAGAACATGATGATTACAGTTAATACTGTACTGAATACTGGAAATTCGCCATGAAATTTCAGGTGCTCTCACAACAAGAACAAAAAAGGAACTATGTGAGAAGATGATATGTTAATTAGCTTGACTGTAGTAATCATTTCACTATGTATATAAAGTCATGATGTTATACACCTTAAGTATATACATTTTTTAATTTATAAAAAGATGGTAGAGAACTTAAGAATAGCAGCTAGTACTTAACAATTAAAATTAAATATAGTTTTAACCCTCAAATATAACTGAAGCATTTCCTAAAATTATGCCACTAACTTTTCCTCCAAAGGCTTTATAAAAATCTATCTCTCAGTAAATGAAATCAAAACAGTATTAGGACTGATTACTTGCATCTGAAAAAACATGACGGATTTTTATGAATTCTAGACTTCCTTGCTGCCATGGCCATACAAGTGTTTAACTGGTATGAAAATAATCCTGCCAAGCTTTGGAAAAACTCAAGAGGCTGGAAAAAGAGCCAAGATGTTACAAATACCTCCCCATTCCACTGTCTCCTTTCTGTCAAACTCATAAAAATGTACATAATCCATACACATTTGTAAAAGCACACCCTATTTATGTCAAAGTAAACTGAAATTTGGAGCTTTATGTGTCTTTCACACAATGCAGCTCATTGTTTCCCTGAGAAATGAGGATGAGAGATTTTGATACCTGGGGCAATGCTGAGATTATTCAGTTCGAGTTGGGTAAGTAAGAACAGATTCTTACTACTAATGCCTGATCGACTTAAACTGCTACAATACAGAAAATACTCCTTCTTCCTGCGATTTTGAAACTTAATATCTTTTAAAATGGGAAAAGCCAAAAATTATTTCTCTCCCGGAGCAAGACATAATTATAGCCTTCTAAGGCAGCAGCGGCACGACTAAACTAAGCCAATTTATTGGATTATCTTTCCCCTTCACCATGTCAACAGCACTATATTCTCTCATTGGAAGAAATCTTAATATTTAAAACACAATTTGCTCTTAATTGTGAAGCAGGTGGTACTTTTAAAACATTTCTAAAAGTTAGCTTTAGTGTAGACAAAAAAAGCACTGAAATACCTGATTTTGAGTCGCTGGCTCTTCATTTACCAACTCAGTGGTTTCAAACATCTCAGAAGTTGGGTCTCTTCCTTTGTAAAGTTCCTCAGAGACATGAAGCAAGGACTGAATAAGATAACACATATGAATACCCTTTGAAAACTAAAGAATGCTATATATACTAGTTTTGTTATTTTAGGTCACAACAGGAGCTGCAACCATGAAAACCATAAACTGAGACATGTGGACATATATTTAGCCTAGACATGATAAGCTGTCAATTTATGAGCACAGTCATCCCTACATCCCATTTTTAGGGGTCTGTTTCTGGGACCAGAGCTGGCATGAATTTCTGAGTCAGTCAGGAGACAGAAACAATACTGGGAGTTTAACAGGATTTAATGTCAAGAATTTTTAACCAGATACTGTAGAACTGAAAATTCTCCAAAAACGGAAAAAGGGAACAGAAGTATTATAGTTTAATAATTACAGGAATCAGCTTTCACTCACAGACTGGGGAAACAAGGGTAAGAAGTTGGGACTGTCACAACTTCAAGCTCAAAGAAGGGACCCACACCTTGGAGGAGAGGACTCTGCCTGACAGGTGCTGGTGGCTTTGAAATCTGTTCTGGGAGGGCTGGAAAAGCTACCAACTGGAATCAACTGAAGCTATTGAAAGAAACTAGTGCCTCCTGGGTGAAGAGCAGGGCTGAGGTAGGACTCAAAGGAAGGGAAGCAAACCAGGTGAAGAGTCATATCCAAGATTCTCCCGTTTGTGTGTGGCAATGCAGGGGTAAAATATGGTCTGGGTGATGCCAATGCCCAAATCTTTGCTCTATAGCTCACTGTTTCCATATAAAGATTAATTCTGTATGGAGTTGCTACCTGGAAACTGGCAGAGAATATTTGAATTAGAAGGTGAAGAAATACTGCTGACATGGTGAAGCTAATTTTACGTGATACCAGTTTTAGTAAAGTTTAAAAATAAGCTTAATCTTAAAAAAAAAATTTAACTTGTTAGCCCATATAGTTTTAATTTTAAAACCTTGTACAATTTGAACATAGTAAAAATGGCAGAGAAGAAAAATGGCTTCATAATTGTTAAAATGAATGTCACAAAATCTATACACAAAAACAAAAACAAAACATCTTGGCAGAGACTGAGCTCCATCAAAACCATTCTCCTCCTCTTCCTGGGCCCTGAATGAGACTACACTACCCAGGTTCTCTTGCAGTCAGGCCACGTGATGGAGTCACAGCCAATAGAACTGTGAGTGGGCGTGATATGCTTTACTTCCGGATCTGGCCCAGAAAACCTCCCACCCTCATGCCTTCATCTCTTCCTCTTTCTCTCTGAAAATATCTGGACTTTAGAGGACAGAAGAGACTCAAATCGGAGGACACCTGGATAGGTGAATTGTCTTGGGGAAGATAACTACTGGTCACCTCCACCCCTATCCTGGGCTTTTCTGTATTTGAGAAATAAACATGTTATGACTGAGCCATTTCATGGCTGAGTGTATTCGTTGCCACTGCTTAATGTACCCTTAACCGATCTACATGTGATTTTTAATAATTATATTAGCAAGACTAAAAATCATAGCAGCTATTATTTATTAAGCTTTGATTAAGATGTCAGGAACTGTGCAGTGTTAGGTCTTAGCATACTGCATGTGTTTACAAAATACCTTACAAGGCCTTTACTCAGAACGTCTCTATACTTTGCACATGGCACAAAAGGGCCTCGTTAGATTCTCTTATAGTTCAAATTAGACTAGAGGAAGAAAACAGAGAACAAAAAGAAAGATTTATCTGGGGATGCCTGGGTGGCTCAGTTGGTCAAGCATCTGCCGGCTCAGGTCATGATCCCAGGGTCCTGGGATGGAAGCCTGCTTCTCCCTCTCCCTCTGTCTACCACTCTGCCTCCTTGTGCTCTCTCTGTCAAATAAATAAATAAAATCTTAAAAAAAAAAAAGAAGATTTATCCGTAAGATAAATAAGATCACCGATAGAAATAAAAACGGACAGCTGATAGCTTGGTGGCAAAGCAAGATGCAGAAGGAATACAGAAGCCATAGAAGAAAGACTGCAATGTGGGGCCATTTGGTGTAGGGCTATAGCTCCACCAACCCTCAGAGTGTTCAAAGGAATCACAGTAGAACTGCTCCTTTCAACAGTTGGTGTTTATAGAGATGGTCAAGTAATCAAAAAGTCATGTTTCCTAAGTTCTGTTTTAAGAAAGCAGGAAAAGTGTTACAATATGCCTGTGAATATTTTTCAACTGACACAGTCAACATCAAAAAAAAAAAAAAAAAGAAGAAGAAAAGAAAGAAAAAGGAAAAACAGAAAATCCTGCTGCTGCCTAAAGGATGTGTTTTAGTTAGCTGGAAAATTATACAGAACAGCACAGTTTTAAATGGCAGTACATGGCCACACATTTGTTTATCTAAGAAACCGCCCTTTGTAATATCGCAACTGTAAATCCTGTAGGAAACTCGGATGGGGGTTTAGATTTGATAAACTGCAGAATATCAGGAAGAGTCTCCATTTTTTTAAAGCAGCCCCATTTTATGGGAAACCGACCACCTCTTCTGCTGATGTGAATCACAAGAGCTCATTCTCTCAAGTCGTTGCCTAGGCTCACGTTCCCTATTTTCCAGTTATCTTTCCACTACTGTCATTCCGGGACACACACTGTAAACTGCGTAAGTGATCTCTGCAGCTTTCCTGCTGGGATTAGTAATAGCCATACTACCAACTATTACTGTGCAATCGACCTGGGGCTTGCATTTAGATTACATTTGATTTCTATACTTGGGAAATGCATGCTTTAATTTTCCTATTACGTTAAAACTGATAATGCATAAAAAAGAAGATACCTGTTCATGATACTGACTTTATAAAGTGGGTATGATTTGCTTTATAATAGCAATGCTTGTACCGCCAAATGTGCATTTATGATTTAAGCCAGCCAACCTATGGGGGGAGGAAAAAAAAAAAAAAAAGACTGACAAGTAAAAACACTGGAATGGGAAACAGTCCCAACTGTGAGGCAAATAATAGAAGGTGCTTCAGCCTACGTCCTCGAGAAATTTCAGGAGAGTGCAAATTTGGTGAGCACATTCTTCCAATCTCTCCCTCCAAATGTACTGAGGCCTGTAAATGGCTGAATCCATTATTCACAAGATAAAGGCAAAGAAGGAACTAAGACTATTATGTCAGAAGCGGTGCGGTCTTACTTGGCAAAACATAGGACTGATACCTTTACAGCACCGCAAATCTTTTGTTTTGTTTTGTCTCTTGCACATGTACACACTAAACAGCTGTCACTTCTTTTTATACCAGTTATGAATTTTTTAAAAGTGCTATCAAAGCACTTGTTTTACTATCTTTTTACTATCTTTATTTTTTTTTTTCTTTTACAGTAGGTCTCAGAGAGCCTGGATGCACATCCGAAAGCTCATTAGGTAGGAGAGGAATAATGTCCAGTACGTGTAGATTCTCTGTGGGGACTCAGGATATTTGTATGTGGTATAAACTATAGGGAGCCAAAATAAAAATTCTCTAACCTACCAAAAATAATGTCATTATGAAACTATTTTCCCTTCAGAGTAAAAATGCTAGAAATAGAACAATTATTTTCTTCATTAAGAATTTTAAAAATATTTTACCATATTATTCAATTATACATACTTATGGGAAAGTACACAGATTCTAAGTGTACAGCTTAATGAATTCTCACCCCTCATAGGACCATCCATTCAGAGTAAGAAATAGAATAAGACCAACAAACAGAAGCTCCCTTTATAGTCATTACCTCCACTCCAGCAGGGAAACTACTCCAGGAACTTTGAACACTGGGGATTCATTTTGCCTATGTGCACCTACACACTGGAATCAGTTTGTCCTTTGAGAACCATGAACTTCATCCATATTGTCATATGCAGCTGTACTTTGTTCATTCCCATTGACGTTTATGATAGTCCATTGTTGCCAACATACTCCGGTTTATATAACCATTCTAATATTAATGGGCCTTTGTGTATTTTCCAGTTTTGAGCTCTTTGGAATAGTATTAGTATGAGTTTTGTGCCCGTGTGTTTTGGTGAACACATGCTAGTGCTTTTTACTCAGTTTACGCTTCTCTATTGAATCAAGAAGTCATTGGATGTATGCATGTTCAGGTTTAGTAAATGTGAGAGTTTTCCAAGGTGGTGGTACCAATTTATATTCCCACCAGTGATGTATGGGCATTCTGGTTGCTCCATATCCTCAACTAAAACTTGGTATTATCTGTGGTTTTCATTTTAGCCATTCAGGTAGGTGTATGGTATGATCACACTATGATTTTAATTTGCAATTCCCTGCTGACTAATACTATCAAACAGAATGAGACTTTTTGATATATTTTTAAATAGATATATATTTTACAGAATCCTGAGACAGTAAAGGATCTCAAAGATGACCCAGTCCACGGATATCAAATGTATGGCACATTTGTCCCCAGTAAGCCTCCATACCAACCCTTCCCGTACCTCTGGAATATAAGGCAATAGATCAGTGACCTGGATTCAGCTTCAGAAACCTTCCAGACACAACTCATTACACAGTCATTTCCGCGGGATCTTATTGGGGTTGGGATTGAGGGATCTTATTGACCAGATAAAGTTTATCAGAAGCAGAAAGGTAGAACTAGTAACTAGTAGAATAAGGTAGTCTGCTTGGAGTTTAAATTTCAGATCTACCACTCACTCTGGCAGAAAAGAAGATTTCTCTTTATGACACTGCCTTTATCAGGTTGGTATGACTTGATTTATTGTAGCAAAGTTCAATTCATTGAGCTGAGTGATCCTGGTAAGTTACTTCATCCCTAGAAGGTGGTATTATGAGAACTAACTAAAAATAGATTTGCACCATTTTCGATTCTCATGATCCTTCCCCTTTTCAAGGACAGGTTTCTCCTGGGCACAAATCTTTCATGATTTCTGTGAGTCTACCTGCTCTTGAATTAGTATCCTTCTTAAAAGCCCGCTGAAGATAGCAGGAATTCAGGCAATGGCCATGAGTCACCGAGGTTTTTCCTGATTTTTGTCTAAATCAAGACATGTACTTTTGGGTCATTTCATCTGTAACTTCGGAAAAGAATGCAGGAAGATTCAATCCTGGAATTACCAGAAGGAGCAGGTCATCTTCCCTGACCCTTCTGGTGGTGCCCATCACATCTGAGGCTTTGTAGAGTTCTCATTTACTCACCTCGTCTTGGCAGAGGTCCTCACACGGCTTCGTTAGCAACAGTGAGATCAGCCACTGGTCCACGGGGCGCAGGTACTCCTGCCTTCGAAGGAAACTAGGAAAGGAAGGGAAAACAATCAGAACCCACTGGCAGCTCCTTTTAGCCACCTTTGTGTGGGTTCAATATCCTTGGCATGCCCTCACAGGCAGGTAGAGAAGTCCACCTGTGCGCTGCCTACTCCTACTACTCGGGCTTGTTCCTTCTCTATTTGTGAAGTAGTTGTTTTCATGAGCTCACAATATCTTGATGGCAGTTCTGAAATCCAAATTGCTCTGAATCCCCTGAGTTCTTTTGCATCACTCATTTGGAGGCACAGTCTTACCTGATCCAAACTTATTTCAATGCAAAAGCCTTTCCTAACCTGCTGTGAGGCTATTTGTTATCTTTACTTGGTCCACTTTGTGGGGAGATTTACACAGTTTCCTGTGGAAGGGCTGCTGAGTTTGCTTAGAGAGTGCTCGCCCAGACTGGGTTGGGAGTGGTACTGATTCATGGCATCTATACATAATACCTTCCTAAATCTGAAAAATTTTGAATTTTGAAATAACTCTGACCCCAAGAGTGTTGGATCAAAAAACCATAGATGCATACCAAGCTCCTAACAGGCTTCGCTTTCAAACTATATGTCCTGTTGAGTGTTTACCCTTTTATTTGAATTATTTTAAAGAGAAGAAAATCAAAACAAGAAGACACAGGCTTTCGCCTGATAGAGCAGTCCAAAAATAAAAATTTAATAAAGTACCCAGAGTGGAGGAGGATGTGGGGAAGCAGAGACCCTTATACACTATTGGTGGGAATGTATTTTGGCATAAACTTTTTGAGAGGAGATTTGCAATTTTCTTGGAGAATTTAAATTGCATATGTACTTTGACCCAGCAATTCTACTTCAAAGAATCCTGTAGAAAGAATCAAAAGAGTATGTTAGGCGTGTGTCATACTGAATATGATATAACAATATAAAAAAAAAGGTTTATCAGTAAGAGACTGGTTAAATAAATTTTGGCGTAACTACACAAAATGATACAATGCTGTCTTTAAAAAAATGGAAATGAGGTAGACCTGAATGTAATGATATGGAAAAGTCTCCAAAATAAATCTGTAAGTGAAACAAGCTCTTTGTAGAATAATAAATACATAAAAAAACCACATATATATGATCATTACAATTTCTAAGGATATACTTATATTCTAGATAAACCAATTTTCCCCTTACACATATTTGTATGGAAAATGACAGGTGGTAATGATTAGGGATGAAAACAAGGGAAGGAGGCTTTCACCTTTCATTATATATGTTTTTAACTTTTTTCTTTGCCGTGTGCATATACTGTTCTTCCTGATTCCTGAAGTCTCAAAGGCCCATAGTACAGGCCACCGAGCATCTTTCCTGAGATTGCAAATGTCATGAAAGGAAGTCTCCAGCCACCAGAGACTCCCATCACCTTCCAGTTAAACTTATCCTCCACTGACCCTTCAATACAGACCTTAGACCTACAGGATTAAGAAACTCCACAGATGACATCATGGAATTCCAGAGATGACCTTCTGCCAAATAAATCAAATAATCACCTCCACCTACCCCTTAAATGTGCCTTATGCAAAGCTTGTTAACTATACTGTTGCTTTTCTGATCCAGTAGCATGATCTGTGCCTCAGCTCTGGGTGTGCTATTAAGACCCAAGAGGAAGCTGTGATTAGCTGGACCTCAACCTGAGTGTACTGATCTAAGATTTTCCACTTGCCATTGCCCACCTCACACAGCATGTAGAAGATGGCTTACATCTTGATATAAAGTGGCCTGTGTATTGTTCTCTCCAACACCATAATCTCCTAGGTTAATGGGAACAGTAATCTCAAGATGAATATTTCTATGGACCCCTTCAAATACAATCCAAAAATTTAACTCTGCTCTAAGCTTACCTGGAATTGGTAAGAAAAATCCAATTGCAATTGGATTAGAAAGACAATAAAGAGCAGAGTTACTTTTCATTGCTGGCACATAAATATCATGTGGAATAGAACTCCTTCTATCCAGTAGAAACAAACAAACAAAAAAATCAACTGAGTTGGTCAAGTTACTGGCAGACATATGAATTCTTAAGACTCAAATGCCTGATTGACCTTCAGGCTTTATTATATATTATTCTGAGTTAAATTCTTCTCTGCTTTCCCTAAACCATTCATCTTCAGAGATTTTTTTTAAAAAAACAATCTAAGTACACCTCAGCCTTCAGCTGGCCTTCTACGCACACTACTCCTCCATGACCTTTGCGGGGCTGGCTCCTTCTTTTTATCTAAATCACAGGTTCCATGGCACCTGCGTTGGTTTCTCCAATCAAGTAGTGTCACATTTAAATTCTCTGCATATTACTTATGATTATTTCCTTCACTTGCTGTTTATTCAATTATTATTGGTTTGTTTTCCACCCCCCCCGAAATACAAATGTTATAAAAACAGAAATGATGTCTGTTTGGATTGTCAGTATATTCTCCGGAACACAGTAAGTACTGGGTAATCATTTGCTGGTGGAATGAGTAAATGAATACACACTTTGTCACCTCCCATCCCCTAGCAAGGTAAGCCAGATGTTTTGGGTGTGAAAAAGGCAAAGCAGATACTGCTTTTCTTTAGTAGGAAAAAGGCTGGGTAAAACCAGGAAATGATATTTTAAACTGAATGAAGACTAAGGGCCTAGGAACCAGGGTGGTCCATTAGGAAAAGTGTTCAAGAACAGCCTGTAATGTCTTCCTGCAGCTATCCTGCCTCTCTGAGTCAGGGGACTAGATTAAAAAATGGAAAAGTCAAAGGAGGGTAGAGGTATGTCAAGCTCTCCTCAGGTACTTCTGAGATTCACCATGTTCAGGTCTGCTGATGATCACTAAGCACTGGAGATCTGGAACAAAGGCAGCAAAGGACAAATGGAGGACTCCAGTGGCCTTCCACGGAAAGACTTACATCAACAAAATCTTATCACAGATGTTTAGCCATCATCTGCTGCATAATGAAAGTTTTTGTGCATGTGTCTGCGTGAGTGTGTTTTAATTCTGAAAACACTCATGAAAAAGTTAGAGGAAAATTGGCAGTAATGGAAAAATGTTAATAATATAATATCTTAGAAGATATAATTTGATTCAATGATACATATGCATCTTAATCTTAGTATTTTTCAGATGAACTTTTTCCCTGGTAGGTTTTTCTCTTCTAAGACATAATAAATGAAATATTTCACTCAGCATGTTCATATTCTGTTATATTAGTATATTTTTCCTTTCAAGGCTTGTTCTAGCTCTCTTCTTTACCCAATGCCACATAAAAAAATATCTACTATCTGCAATAGGTCCACGTCTCCTCTGAAACAAGGATGGACAGGCAACACTGGACTCTGGTCAAGGGCACAGAAAAAGTGAGCAGGGTAGGGACAATTTTCCTTGAGGTGCCTCACAACTGAACTGTCTTTAAAGCCCAGGGGTTTGAGGAGTGCCTACCTGTTCTGCTACCATCTTTTTTCTTATACTTACCAGCTCTAGGCATGACTACTTAATCGCCTTACCCTCAAGGAGTCATTCTTGCATGCCTTCTCTGTGCTAGACACATAACCAAACATTGTGCTTGCAGCAGTGAAAGGACCCACATTCCTGCTTTCATGGAGCTGACATGCTAGCCACTCAAAGCAGGTATGCCACAGGCTGTAATATCTTAAATATCTCAGACAGAGAAAATATTTCTAAAAATTCCTTAAACAATAAGCCTAGTAAAATGAAGAGTACTTATAATTTAAGTCGGATGCAGAGGTAGTGATGGTGTTGAGGAGGATAAAATTGAAAAAGGAAGCATTAAAAATTAGATTTCGCCAAAACTAACAACGACCACCAAAACAAACAGGCTGCCAAATAAGCACAGGTCAGTGGTCAACAAGTTTTTTCTGCAAAGGAAAAGACAGTAAATATTTTAAGCTTTGTGAGCCAGTCTCTATTCCAGCTACTCAGCTTTTCCATGGTGGCACAAAATCATCCACAAACCACAAACATGACCACGGCTGTGTTCCAATAAAACTTTATTCATGAAAAGAGTTTGCAGGCCAGACCTGGGGGTCCACATGCATTGTTTGCCAATCCTGATCGTGGTTCATCTTTTCCCAACAATCCTTCGCAATGAAGAAACTGAACCTATACTGGGTAGAATACCTAAGGTTTACTTTAGGTTTACACATAAGAATTCCCCTAACTCATTCTGTATCCCTAACTTCATTTAGTTGGTGAATAAGACAAACATGGAGAAAAACAAGCCTGGGAGATACTGTATGCTAGAGGTCACCGATCTCTAACTGAAGTGCTATAATTCAGGTAACTAGTTGTGATGACAAGAAGTTGGTCAGCGAGAGCTGGAGCAGTTACAGAAGTCTTTCTGGCGGAGGTGGGCTGGAAGAATTCCTGACTTGGAATACCCACCCTTTCTTCCCCTACCTACCTTCACCTGCCTCTAACTACTTGCTCAGCAGGTCTCACTTCCAGCTTCACCTCTTGTGGGAAGGCTCCCCAGAATCCTCAGGCACAGTCAGATGCTCCCTCTACAGTGCTCCCATTGCACCTGGTGAAAGTCCACAGCCCTATGTGCACACTGTTCTGCATTTAGATTATACTTACTAAAACTAAAACCAGCCAATAAAAATTGACAGCACTTATCACCCAGCACCATGGACTGGTTATTTCCATGTCTGAATCTCCAAAGGACAATGAGTAACTCAAGGGCAGCAACTATTGTTTTCTCTCTTTGAGTCTAGCCCCATGTTGGAGCAGTATAAGCTCAGGATTCATGAGTTGAATTACCAAATTCATAAATAAGGGTCAGATTTGGATGAGCATAAAAGGAGGTGAAAATTTCATTCTCTAGAAGGGGAATCACCTATGACCTGAGACATGGATGTGAACCTGAGCCTAAAGAGGCAAGAGCAGTGAATCCGTAGTCACACAACTGGAGTTGGGGCCTGGATGGGATGGCGCCCAGGAGTCTACCATCAGTTTACTAGTGACACTGTCATCCGTGAAGTAGCTTGTTTTTCATTACAGAGTTGGAAAGTATTTTGATTGCAGACATTTTCATACGCAATTTTAGTGACATTGATTTCCCTCCCCGTCCCCCGATGAAGTCATAGGACTATGTTATAAAAACATTCAAGTAACACCCTAAATGTTTTCATGTTACTCTTTTTTAGTCCCTGGTGATATGTTTTGGCTAGATTTCTATTTTAACTTACACTTCTTCTTGTGCTTCCCTTTTTAGCTTCTCTTCCGGTCTCTCTGCTTTAAATTGTTGGGTGTGGTCACTGAATGGTCTTTGGTTTATGTCCGTGAAGACTTTCAGTTCATTGTCTATCAAGCCACGTGTCTTTCTGTTCCGGCGGGTCTTTGAGTTACAGTACAAAAATGCCGGTATGACGGACAGGATCTTGACTACACTGCCACCGTTTGCTCTCGCTCTTCCTTTCAAACCACTGGCGCCCTTTTAGCTCAATCACTACAAAGAACTAGACAAAACAGATCATGAAGCAAGGTGTTATTAGGAGGTGCTGAGATGCTTATTTGAATCTTAACGCTATTAATAAAGGTTTATCGGTCCCTCCTTGTTCAATCCCACAGGCTGGGGAAGCCTCTGTTTGAGAGGTTTCAGGTAGCTTAAGATGAAACATTATTTCATATCCCATATCACTTCTTTGACGATGAAATAGTTACCATTTTTCTACTGAGGGGGCCTATTCTCTTTTGACAAGTTTCCGTCTATGAATAGATTAGTCTTCCCAGGAACCTCAGCTGACAGATGATTAATATGCAGGGTCCACCCCCGGATTAATCATCTTGAGATACTAGGAGGTGAAACACCCACCTAGCCCAGGTAAGAGCAGCTAAGCTGTCTTCTCTCCCCCACCTTTCTTGTCTCCTCTCCTTAGCATTTTCAAGACATTTTAAATACAGGTTCCTCGCAGCAAGATGAAAACAGAACAAGTCAAATGATGCCAAAGTCAAAACTCGAAGTCACTCATTGGTTGAAAAAGTACAACTAAAAATAAAAAATTTACTAAATTATAGGGGAACATTTTGCATATATTATAAAGCAGTGTAGGACTGGTGACTAATGACTGAAGTCAAACAGCTGGATTTTTTGAGTCTGTATTAAATTTATTAATTTAGATACAATCTCTCCCAACTCGTCCCACAATCTCTACAATGGTATCCAACCTTGCGTAAATTGTGCCCTCCCCCAACCCCTCCCGGGATTGCCTCATACAAATTCACAGTTTAAACAATTATATCCCATTAACACCTTCCCCACTCCAATATACTGGACCCTTAAATCTCTCACAAACATTGTCATAAGAATCCATCTAACCTAACCCAAGCAGCTACTGAGTGAACTCCAGTGGGGAATACTTGGAAAAATATGAGAAAAACCAGCCACATTGAATGAACACGCAACAAAGGGCATTAGGGAAATTGGCTAATATACTGAGTTACTTAAAATTATAATGTTGAAAAAAAAATTGCAGTAGCGGGGAAATGATGCCAATTAGTGGCCTAGTAATGGGAAAGAGGCAGGGGGAAAGTCACTTTGCCATCCATAACTCAGCCCTTCACTTCTTGGGCAGTGAATGCCTGCTTTCTGCCATAAGCACAGAACTATCTGGAAGACGGAGGTTTCAAGTGCGTTGAGATTTTCAGGAGAAAACAAGAGGTGCCAGTTAAGACATCACCATGAACTTCAAAGTGCAGGAAGGAAGGGCTGTAAATGACTGAAGTAAAGTCAGATGACAATACTTACCGCTTGCATTTTTCTCCAGAGGCCAATTTCTTCCTTTTCCTTTTTTGCTTTTTGATGGTACAGTACTCTGGCCACCCCCAGAAAGATTCCAGAATCCTCCCTCAGTTTTTTTATTCCTGCAGTTGGCAACCTACACTACCAGGATATCCATCCTTAATACAAATATGAATGCCTTCTACTGTCATTTGGGTTTAAATATATTTCCCCTGAGCTCTGGCCTCAGTAAAAATAGCAGACAGCTGGTCACCATGTTCCACACCATAAACCTGTTGGGAGGAAGTATGGCCAAGGGTCTTGGCTTGCATCAGAAGCACTTGGAAAGCTTGTCTAAAACACAGATTTCTGGATTCCACCCTCAGAATTTCTGATATATAGGTCTGGTGTGGAATCCAAAAATTTGCATTTCTACTAAGTTCCCAATTGGTACTGATGCTGCTGGTCCAGGAACCATGCTTTCAAAATCAATGCTCTCAACCAATCACAAACCGACTATCTCAAAAGATAAGGCAGGGGTTCCCAATCTCTGCTGCATCTCAGAATCACCTAGACAACTTGGACAATTCCAATACGTCTAATACCAAGTAAATCAGAATGTGTGTGCAGGCATTCATAGTTTTCAAAGCCAGCCATCTGTATTTTCAAAGATCTCCAGGTGATCACAAAATGTAGCCAAATTTAAGAACCACTGAACCCTGGGATGAGACCTGGAGACAAAGAGAGAAAGCATTAGACCAGAGGCCAGTAAGAGGAAGAACAACCCTTATTAATTTTGACTTTGGGACCATCCTATTTACCTAGTTGCTCTCTCTCATCTGTCCAACAGGGTGACCACCCCTTTACTTGCCTCTCAAGCACCAGTAGCAAGAAAAATACATCAAACTGGCAAAATAGTTTGGAATATTAGGAAGGAGCCTACAGATAGAAGGCATAGCAAGGGAGGTGGTTCTGCCTAGGGTGAGATGAAAAGGCTTTGCCAGCGGGAAGATCTGGGTCAGCACACTGCTTCTGACTAGCTCGGTGACCTGAGCAAGTTAATTTAACTGCTCTGTGCTGTACTTTCCTCCTTTGTAAAACCAGAATGTCATTTCCTTCCCATGGGGTTCCTCCAGAGCAATTTTGCTATTTGCCCGGAACACAGTGCATGCTCCAGAAATGACTGTATGGCATATTTGATGGGTATATGTTTTGCACGTACCATCATCTCTGGATATGGAGAAGGCCTCCCTTTGGGTAGACATTCGAACAGAGGTTAGTGAAATTAACAGTGGAAAGGCTGAAAACTAGCCTCAAATAGACCTCACATAAGCAGACAAGAGACCACTGTGGGTGTGTGAAGATTCAACTCAGTTTAAATAACTCAGTGGCTGGGTCTTAAGGCAGCAAGTTCCTTAGAATTAGGGAGCTCCATGCCTTTTCCTCCTGCATCTGGACAGTACCCATTTACAAGGTGGTTTACTCCTCAGATACCCTATGTACTGGTAGTTAATCTGGATTTGAAAGTACCTTCAGATCTTGAATCTGATATTTTTGTTTTGTGTATACAAGTTCTTCCCCTGGACTAGACTGCATGCTCCTTGAATTTCATGAGGTTCGTGTTTCCCTAGAGACCCATGGGTTGATAATTTTTGGTGCTTAATGGTTTTCAATTTCTCATCTATTTCCACAAGGCCCCCTCTTAAATTACCACTCCACAGGGTAATTGAATACTTCTTCAACAATCCAAATGCTATCTCTCTACTTAAAAGTCTTCCAAGGTTTCCCATCATTCGTAGGGTCCAGTTTAACCTCCTTAGTACAATTGATAAGGCTCTTCGTGATCTGGCCTCTGCTGACTTCCCCAAGCGTGGCAGAGTGGGTACAGCCAGGGCTTTGTTGCTATCGAGATTAGGGGTTAAAATCCAGCCTGGCCTCTGACAAACTATACATCTGCCAAAGAGTCCCATAATTTTCCCTAACCTGTTTCTTTATCTGCAAAATGGGAAAAATATTACTTCCTTTCAGATTTGTTGCAAGACTAGGACTAATAAATGTGAGATGTCTAGCATATACATTTTTAAAAGATTTCTTTATGTATGTATGTATGTATGTATTTTAGAGAGAGAGGGTTGGGGAGGGACAAAGGGAGAGACAGCCTTAAGCAGACTCCCTGCTAAACGCAGAGCCTGACGTGGGGCTTAATCTCACAACCTGCACCAAAAATCAAGAGTCTGGTGCTTACCCAACTGTGCCACCCAGTTGCCCCATAGCATATACATTTTCTTAGTAAACATGAACTACATTTCCTGATACATGCATTTCCTTATACATGCAGCCCTTGAACCAGGAATTATGCACTACCTCAAATGCTCTGTGCTACACTGTGCTTTTTTACCTTTGAACAGGCACTTGCCCATGTCATCAGCTTGGAAACCTCTCACCCTTCAAGACCCAGATGAATAAGCATCACTTTGGTGGCATTTCCTTAACCCACACAAGCAAAGCTGTTCCCTTCCCTTGGCGCCACTACCATCTTGGTAGAGAACTCTATCTGTCACAGTCTAATGAAATTAGTGGTTTATCTGCCTATCTCTCAAACTAGATAGAAGGTATCAAAGACATCAGGGACCACATCATAATCAGCGTAGCCTATGACTTGCAAGCAATAGGTGACCAACGTTAGCTAACTGTGTCCTCCTCACAGTATGTCCTGTTATTTGTGCAAGGTCACATAAAACCTGGTGCGTTGTAAGTTCATAGTGAGTATTCTATACCCTTGATACCCACAGACTGGGAGCATTGACATTATTTGGGTACTTTTTAGGACTGAAAAATCCCAGGTCCCTCCTCAGACTTTCTTTATCAGAGTTTCCATTTTAACAAGCCCCCCCGCAACCCCCAAGGGATTTGAATGCACACTAGTGTTTGTGAAGAGCTGTCCTAAACATCTCTGCACTCCCACCAGAGGCACACAAGCAGGCACTTGCTAAGTGAAAGCATATGGACAATTCATCCTGTATTAGCAAGGAAGAGGAAGGTGATCTAGAGATATTTCAACCCCAGCATAATACTAGTCATGGGAAGAATTCTGTATTTTATTCTGGATAACACAGTGCTGATGATTTACAAACTCTGAGCTCCCAAGGGGGCGCTGAGAATAGGACTCCTTACTTTCATCGATAAAAATTAAAGTAAAAACAAATAGAAATCCACCCCAACCCAGACACTGGTATAAAAGAAAAAAAAATCAGTTTTAAGGAGTGCTGGATCACATAACTAAAAACGAAAAAACTAAAAGCTAATCTTCCCCTGGAGAAAGTAGCAAAAATCATGAAGAATAACATGTCCGCTACAAGCAAGAGAGTTCTGGTTTACCACCTGCATCAGGGCAAGGGGCCCCGAAACACGAGACTAATCCAGAGTCGATACTTGGGTGAGCAACACTTGCGCACCAATGTAGGATGGAATACCATTCACTTGAACATGGCAGTTAGAACACTGGACGTGAATATCCCCCCTTCTGCCACATCTCTGTAATGCTATAAGGAATGCCTTAGTCCTTCTGAGTTGTGGCCTCAGGCTCTCCCCTCCCTAAGTTACTATTAGAGATGGACTAAGGGCACAAGGAAAAATTATGCTTGCGTCAAATATCCTCCCTCACACCTAGAACTCACATTAGGTGACATTACTGTCTGGGAATGTATTCAGTGGAAAACTATTCCGATAGCCAACAGCAATTACATAGCAGGGCGACATACTTCTCAGAGGCATAGTTTATCATAAGTCAGGTATTCACAAAGCTTCTGCGCAACAGTAAATGTTGTCTTAACATTCTTTTCTGGAAAAAAAGGAGCAAGGACATAATCTGAGTCACAGATCACCATTTCCAGGGCACAGCCTGCCTTCGGTGGTGTGGGGATGGGACAGGGCAGGGGAGTCCAGACATTCATTTTTACTTCAATTTTTTTTTCCTAAAATCTGAAGGAATGCCTGCCCGCAAATTAAGATAGCGACACTTTATTCAGGATGCACCCTCACTTATTTTTCTTAAGATCTTGAACAAACAAAAAAGTCCTCCATGAAACGGAGAGAAAAAAGGCATTTTGGAGTATTTCTTTGCCCCTCCTGTTCTCAAAAGACCTCAAACATCACAATAGTTTGCAACATTTTTGGTTGGATACTTTTTCCCCATCACTTCACAGATGGGAAAGATTTTGTGAACTTTTCTAAGCAACCGACAGGACCGCCTCGTCTCTCCTAAGTGCCTTGTCAGCAGATTCCTAGAGCCTGGCTGTAAAAGCACTCGTTTCCACTCCCCCCCACCCCACCCCATCAGAAAGATGCCTCTTAAGCTATAGTGAGGCAGAGCATAGCCATTCAATTACCCAAATCCTAGAAGTCTATAAAAGAACACTGCAAGTGGTTTCTTAATTTGAATGAGACGGCGTGCCCAGACACATCCCCAGATCCTGAAAATAAATCCCCACACAACATCTTCTGACTCAACCATGTCATAAGATGCATTTTTATCAATTTTGAGATAACTTGCAGGTCATGCAGAGCAAACCAAGATGATCACACCATCAAAAGGGAGACATCAACCCCAGATGAAACCCTTTTAAAGGGTTATTGATGGTAGCAACAACACATCTGCCTTTAAAAAATAAATAAATAAAAAGATGTTCAGATTTTAATTTTCAGAATGCTTTTAGTTGTATTCAACTGTTTTAATGGGACCAGTGCTTTTTGGCACTCATGGCCACAAACAATCCAATCCTCCTTAGCTGTGTGCATTTACATCTATGACCACTCAAAAAGTAAGTGGGAAAAGAACTAACCAAACTAAAAGATAATTGTTCAAGCCTCTCAAATTGACATCTACCCCTTGCGGAACAGACGGTGGATTCTGTAGAAGGGCATAAAGCAATGAGCCGTCCAGTTTCAGGTTCAGAAGCAGTGATTTCCTGAAAAAGAAAAGCAAGTCACAGTTTCTGTGCCATTTTTCTGTTTGCCAGGACTCACCTGTGCTTAGAAAGAGGGTGGTAAGTGGAGAATTCATTTCCCTCAGGAAACCATACAATCCCATGGACAAAGTGAATTTAGCTTCCAATCTTGGCCATCAGGAGACTGTGCACCCTCAAACCTCGGAAGGCATCCGGATCACCCAGTGCACGTTCAATTCTCTGTACATGTTGCAAAAAATATACCTCGCCCTCACTTGCGCGGATCTCTTTATTGCAGTTGACATGCTTGCCCAGGGGACTGACTTGTTGTTCTATAAAGATCCTTAAATAGGCACTACTGATGAAACATTTAATCCAAGCCTCAGGATCAAATGGCAGCTACTGCCAGGGACAGTGATAGAAAAATCTATTCCCCAATTAAATAATTGCACACGAAGCCATAACTGTTCATTAGGTCCTTTAACGGAGTTCAGCTTTTCTGGAACACAGCCAACAGCCTTCATATTTTATTTTAATAATATGTATCTAGTACTTTTGAGATCATGGTTTATTTTAAACATGTTTTAAAGAAAACCATCCCCTCCCATGAAAAATGGAGTGTGAGTTTGAACAAGAGATGCCCTGTTATGATCACTGTAGAACAATTATTTCTGTAAGCGCACACTGACTGTTTCTGGAAGTCTTCTCTGCATAGGGTTAAAACACCATCCTTTATTTGGGGGCATTTTTGTCTCTTTAGTACCAGGACATGAATATTTTATTTTCTGCCTAATCTGAACTGTTTACCCAGGAAGTGAGAGGAGAGTCATCAACTGTCTATTAAAAGGGGCTAGATCCTGGAAGTCTAATAAAAAATCTTGTCCCCCAAGGCAACAACATTCACATTATAGGACAGCATCAGACAACAGGAAGGTGGCTCAATGGAAAACGTCCAGAATGAGGTTTTGTTCTGAAGCTTCATCTTCTTAAGAGCACAGGGAATTGTGAGTTCAGTGACAGATTTTTTTCTTTTCTTTTTTTTTTTTTTTTGGTAAGGGAGGGAAGTTACACTTTGAATACAGGTAATGAAATATTTCGTAAGATTGGAATATTCATGCAAAATAAATATTGGTTTTGAAATGCAAAGCTGTTAGAACACAGAACAAATATCAGAAGTTTGGAGAGGCTTAAAAATATCCCATAATAGAGCCTCTCCTCAAATACTCATTTTTCTCATGAAAGAACTAAAAAAACGCTCCCATGCATGCGTCTCCTCTTGACAGGCGTTATTTTGAACAAAGCTTTCTGATGATGTGCAAAGGTATCTAGCTGTCTGTGATGATCAGGTGGCTCAGAGCTTGTCTCTTGCCCCTTTCAAGGAAATGGATTTTTAATTCTTCAAAGTTGTCCTCCATCTGTGTTATTTTGTACTTTGATTCAGATTAACTATGGATTTTAATTACTGCTTTCTGTCATTTGGTTAATGAATATTTTTCTGATGTCACATCAGTGGACCTGGATTGAAGTTACATCCCACATGAGGTCAATGTTAAGGAATTGTTCTCCAAGGTCCATTGATTCTTGTGTCATTAAGTGGCGACTCTGAGTGCTAATGTACCAACATCTGGAAACCGTCTTTCTCCTAATTTCAAAGGATTCTGATATAACAAGGGATAGAATCTATGGAAAGCACTATTTCCATTTTGACTTTAGCATCCTTCACATGGGAACTATTTATCAGTTCAAACTCCTTTAAAGAGGAAGAAACAAACTGACAATATTCTTGGCTTCTCTTCCAAGGAGAGGCTTGCTATTGCCGAATCTCACTGAAATAAAACAATGCAAAATGAAACAAATAACTTCAGATAAGGTCTATCTATATCAAGAGGTGTGTGAAAAAAATGAACTCCACCATTGTTGCCTCAGACCACTGTAAGTGCCACTTCAATGATAAAAACAGTTTAGTTAGAAAATAAAGTGACCTGACATTAAGCAGTATTTCAACCCAGTTCTTGTCACAATTTGGGATATTTTTGTGGGATATGATCCAGTCCCCATCAGTGCTTATAACTCTCTTTGATTTTGTTACTTCCTTTGTTTATCTCTGCTGGATCAACAGTCTCCATCACTAAAATACTTTGTATAACCACCTAAAATTTACTGTATCTAGTGATGTATTACCCCAATCTTGGCATTATAACTCATTTGGCAAGAATACATGTATAATTTTTTTTTCCCTAAATAGGCTATTGAAATATCGTGAAATATCATGAAATATCTTTACTGGGCAAGACAATTTTTATGAAGGAACCAAATAAACCACAAATAAATGATCAAGTCTCATATCTTCATGGTGAATATTAAAGAACTAAAACTGACTTACTCTATTCTTTCCAACCCTTGAGAAGAATCTCTCATTGCTTTCAGAAACTTCATATCAATCTTCACACTCTAAAGAAATGCGCAACTTAGAAAGTTTCACAGACTCTTTTTGAATTAGTAAAACCTAAAGGGGGCAGGGTGAGGAGAGAACAGGGCCTTACATTCAGCAAACACTATGATGACAGGGACCACAAGCTACATTGTGATGCAGCTGCCCCCCAAAATCCTGTATTTTCCTTTGCTTTTTTTTTTCATTATTTAAAAAAAAGAGAGAGAGAGAGAAAGAGAGAGAAAGATACTTGTGCCATTCAAAAAGAGCTTTCAACTGCTCCCCAGTCAACGACTGAGCGACTCCTCAGGGACTCTGAAGCGGCTTTTCAATATCAGTAATTTGAAGTACTAATGTCAAATTTCACTTTTGGAGTAGCAAATATATCGGGTTCACCAAATAGCTCAGCTTTTCTTTATAAATACCCCACAATGAATACATTAGCTTTAACATCTATTCTTTTGATAAGCCATCTTGAGGTGGTCTGACTTTTGTTTTCTTTACTTTCACCCAACACACTCCTCCCCGTGATTAATGGCCACCCATTGGGTATATGGAAAATTTCCCAGCCTGGTTCCCTTGAGAATGCTCTACTACATGGATTTCTAGGCAAAGCTAGATTAAAAGAGGAGGAGCATGAGCTATAGTCCCCCTACCCCACAGCCATCAATTATATACAGTTATAAATCAAAGTTTTCAGTCCAAACAAAGACCAGTGTGGCAAGCAAACAAGGGCGTTCACGGCAAATTGTTTTGAAGCCGAATAAAACTCTTGACAGGAAACAATGGAGTCAGCAAAGCCCCTGTCAATATCACTCTAAAGTTTAGCTGATTTATGAAGAATTAGACATGGTGTATCAAGTCGCTCGAGGATTGATTGAGAAAACAGCAAGGAGAAGTGTGAATAAGTTAATATGAAACCAAATGAAGCTCTTCCTTGATCAAAAAAGTAGCCAAATACTGTTTTTATCCATATGAATTTGACCTCTTGCCTTAGATCCCTACTGCAAAATCTCACTTATCAAACATTCTCCCCCCCCCACTTATTTTTTGGGTTCTCTGTAAGCAAAATTACTGGCCTTTACAACCTTCCTGTGAACCATGGATTCAGGCTCAAATTTTTCTTTCTATTTTGATCCTACACTTGGGAAAATTTAATTTCACTTGTTTCAGATACTGTTTACATGCCCCACATAAAAATCTATTTCAAAAGGAGAAACAGGAAAATATTGACTTCTGTGAAAATAAATAGAAATACCATTAGGATGCAAAGCAAGTGCAGAAGGCATGAAATTAAATAAATAATACTGTAAGGTTTCTAGGGGTTTTTTTTAACCTTAGGATCTAACATCCATCAAGAGCTTTCTCTATCTGAGCCCCTAAATGCTCACACCTATAAAACATGTACTTGGGTGAAAGAATAATAATTCTAGTAACTATTATTATAACATTCATTGAGCATTTACTATGTGCCAGAATGCTTCAAAGCAATTTATGTGTATTAGCTCATTAATTCTTCAGAACAAACCTATTAAGTATTGACAATCATCCTCTCCATTTTATGGTAGAAGAAACTGATGCATAAAGAGGCTAACTTGTCTGAGGTTACATGGTTAAGAAGTTACACAAGTGGGGCGCCTGGGTGGCTCACTTGGTTAAGCATCTGACTTCAGCTCAGGTCATGATCTCAGGGTCCTGGGATTGAGCCCCAGGGCTCCCTGCTCAGTGGGGAATCTGCTTGTCCCTCTCCCTCTGCCTGCCACTCCCCCTGCTTGTGCTCTCGCTCTCAAATAAATACAATCTTTATAAATAAATAAATAAAGTCACACAAGAAACATATGGTGGATCCTGGCTTTGAACCCAGGAAATAGGACTTCTTAACCACTACACCAAACCTTACATTTGGAATAAAAAATAATGAAATATAGATCTCCCTTGGGGCGTGTGGGTGCCTCAGTCAGTCAGGTGTCTGACTCTTTGGCTAAGGTCATAATCTCAGGGTCATGGGACTGAGCTCCATATCAGGTTCCACACATCAGGGTTGGAGCCTGCTTGAGAGTCTCTCTCCCTCCTGCTTTAATCCTCCCCCCACCCCGCCTGCTCACACTCCAGTGTGCTCTCTCTCTCAAAAAAATAAAAAACGGGGGTGCCTAGGTGGCTTAGTTAGTTAAGCATCTGCCTTTGGCTCAGGTCATGATCTCAGGGTCCTGGGATTGAGCCCCACATTGGGCTCTCTGTTCAGCAGGCAGTCTGCTTCTCCTTCTCCCCCCCTGCTCCCACTCTCTCTCTCAAAATAAATAAAATCTTTAAAAAAATAAAACAATTTAAAAAATTTTAAAAATAAAAAATATAGATCTTCTTTAAAATCACTCAAAATTGATTCAAAATATTCACTCCTGAGGAAAGATGTCCTCACTTGCCCCAATTACCTTACCTTAGCAAGTTGTGAAAATCAAATGATATTGTATACAAACATGGAAGGAAAACGTTTTAAGATGCATGGAACATGTGATATTACCTTGCCCATGATCACTTTCTCTGTCTTAATAACAAAGCTGCTTCTTCTGTGGACAGCCTACTTCATGTTCTGCTGGTAGGAACTGGAAAAGTGATGGCCATCTGATTCAGCTGCCAAATTGATTAGAATTCATCATTCCCACAGTCAGAGTGTAATGAGAGTGGGTATGATATGGGCCATTTCTGGGCCCAGACCATTAAGAGGTGATTGACATTCTTCAGTTAGCTTTCCTCCTCTACCCAAAAACCTGGATGTGGTAAACTGATCTTGAGCATGCTGAGTCATCAAGGGTATAGGGGGTGGCAAAGCCACAAGATGGAAGGAGCCCAAGTCCCTGAATGATGACAAAGAGGAGAGTGGCATCTAACCTAAACACCTATGGTAAGTTGTTAGAAAGAAATGAACTTCTATCAGGTTTAAGTGTTACATGTTTTGTTCTATTTATTACAGCAGGGTAGCCTACCCTGATTAATACAATAACAATGTAAGTGAATACACTTTAAGTTTAGATTATTTCATTATATTATTTGGAATGAAGACCATGCAAATGAACTTGGAACAAATCTGGACAATTATGGAGGGGCTAGACCAAGACACCTTCCTAGCTTAGTAAAATAGAAAGAAGATGTAGTAAGATAGAAGAAACCAAGAGTTTCTAATTCATTATGTGGGAGGAAGAGGGCCCTGATCAAGACTAAGAAATTAGATTTTTAAAAATTGGCAGTGTTTATTCTTCAGTGTTGTGCTCAGGATAAAAGGAAATGAACTAAATGGGTAAGGGTGTAAGAAAATCTGGCAGGGGGCAGATGAGATGCTAGAATAAGGAAAAGCTACAGGAAAGAAGAAGGGAAAAGAGAAGACAGAAATGTGAAAGTGGTAAAACAAAATTAAACCTTCCCAAACATACTTCTTAGTAAAATCTAAAAAAAATCCTTAAAGAACAATTTATTACAATTTTTCCCATTCCATGACAAGATGGATAAAAAGTAGATCCATTATTAAATACGAACAAAACCTGAAAACAAGCTAACCTGAGAATGATTTTCCCATGCTTCTCAGTAGGATATCTGATTGTTCTTTCTGTGACTTTTGCTACATTAGTTAAAGAAATCCTTTGTTTTCCTACTTCATGAAATAGATGACAGTATTGCTTGTCAAAGAATAAATCCCAAATGATGAAATGATCCAGTATTTTTGAACTTCAGATGGCATATCTAGAGCTGTATCCTCTTGGTCTTCTGCTTCTGGGATGATGCGTGCTTTATCCCAACTTCAAAATAATGGATCCTAATAATTTATAATTTGTAATTTTCTGTTGAAACGACAGTACACAAATAATTTTTCATGATTCTTACACAAAAGTGTAGCTTTCAGTGAAGTGGTGCCCAAAATGCTGACATTTAGAAGATTAAATTGTTTACTGTGGGGTCTATACTAGCAATTGCTCTTTTAAAAAATGTACTCAAATTGTTTAAAATCTTAATAAAATTTTAGATTAAAATAAATATACATATTAAGAATGGAAGCAAATCCAAAGATCGGGAAACAAATATTTAAAAACCTGAAAAAATGGAATATAAAAAGGGGAAAAATACAAAAATATAATTAGAGCCAGACAAATAATAGCAAAAAATGTCCCCTTGCATTTTCTGATGAATTCTAAAAGAACAGCTTACACACACCTTTTTAAATAGTACTTTGTAAATCCCTCCCAAATGCCAATAATTTTCTAGTTGTAAATAAGAAAAAATTAAGAATAGTTGCTTCTATAGTACAGAAAGATTAATTATTGAATGATTAGCCAAATACTGTTTTCACCCTGAGGCTGAAACTCACTAAGGTATGGCAGAGAATAGCTACTGTCAGGGGAGAGATGAATGGAGATTCCAAAGGTCACAGAGTCCTGGAAGAAATTTCAATTTGGTTCAAAGTGGCTAGGCTTTGCTGAATATCCAGAGTAGCCAGGTGGGACTTTATAAAGGTCATGTCTTAGAAGTATGGCAACTATAGGCCTATAAGGAGAGCTACTGTAGATTTGTCTCAACAAAGACTAAAGCCAACATAAAACTCCAGTTAAAAAACTCTGAATAGCCTACTAGAGCAAAGCCATCTTTAAAGGGTGATAATATGCTTTTACATCTGGGAAGCGTCGGGTTTTAGGCTCTGAGATTAAGGTACGCTGTCGTGTTTTGGGCACTAAGGTGGTAACTGGGGCAGAACTTTTTGGCTCAGTTAAAATGCAGGAGTTTCAAGAGACTTGTAGTGGTAGGTCCACGTCCGCTTTGAAAACCTCTTGGTTGGAAAACTGAGGGGCCTTAGGTGTTAAGTACTTATTAAAAATACTGAAAACAAAAGATTAAGAGAGAAGTTTTTTTTAAAGCAGTCACAGGGGGAAAGACACTAAATACAGAGGAATGATGATAAGAATAACAGCTATGTTGATTAGAAACAATACAGGCAAGAAGGCAATAGAACATCTTAAAGTTCTGCAATTAAGAAAACAAAACAAAACACAACTAGACACCGATAAACTAGAATTCTATATCCAACAAAAATATTCCTCAAGAACAAAGGTGATACAAAAACACTTTCACAGTAACAAATTTTAAAGATTCCAGCATCAGGAGACTTGCATTATAATAAATGTCATATAAAGTTTTGCAGGTTGAAGTGAAATACTATCTGAGAGAGATTTAAGTCTACATGAAGAAATAGAGCACTTGTAAAGATGAATGTGTGGATAAACATAAATAATATTTTTTCTTAATTTATTAAAAGACAAATAGTTGCTTACAGAAAAAAATAGCACTCTGCTTGGGGGTTCACACAATATGTAAAAGAAATGAGAGCAGTAACACAAAGGACGGGAGGGAATAAATAGAAAAATATTACTGTAAGGTTTTAACACTGTACTTAAAGAGATATAACACTAGGGGCGCCTGGGTGGCTCATTCGGTTAAGTGGCTGCCTTCGGCTCAGGTCATGATCCCAGCCAGGGTGCTGTGATCGAGCCCCACGTCCGGCTCCCGGCTCAGCGGAGAGCCTGCTTCTCCCTCTCCCTCTGCCTGAAACTCTGCCTGTTTGTGCTGTCTCTATCTGTCGAATAAATAAATAAAATATTTTAAAAAAAAAGAGAGAGATATAACACTAAATCAAAGTAGACTAGCATAAATTAAAGACATAAACAAGTACAAAAATAGGATATAAAGAAGTATAGCTAATACACATATAGTGGAGATAAAACAATACCAAAAAACTGTCAAATTATCTTTAAAAAGCAGGAGAGGAGGAAAAATGACTATAAAGACAAAATGGGAGAAATATAATACAAATAGCAAGATGTGATACATAAATCCTAACATATCATAATTACATTAAATGTAAATGGATTAAATACTTAAAAATAATACACTGTCTGAACAGATTTAGGAAAAAAAGCAAGTCTCACTTCTATGTTCTTTGCCAGTGACACATTTTAAAATTAAAGACACAAAATTTAAAAGAGAAAAATATTGAAGAAAATATGCCATAGAAACAGGTATTTTAAGCTGGAGTGGCTATATAAATACTAGCAAAGTAAACTTCAAGACAAAGAACATTATCCAAGACAGAGAAGGATAATGCATGCATAATGATAGAGAGTAAGTTCATGAGGTTTCAGTTCAAGATGAAGATGTGGAGGCTCCTAAACTTATTCCTCTCATAGACACACTGAATCTACAGCTACACGCAAAACAACTCCCTCTGAAAGAAATCCAAAAACCAACAGATTGACTCATACACATTGGGAGAATAAGACAAAAACCTACAAAAAAATGGGTAGGGGAGTCCAAGACACAATCTTACCCTAAACCCCTTCCCTCCAGTTCTATGTACAATGACATTCAACTGGGAGGGAACTCAAAACTCTCAGCTTCTGAGGAGTTAAGGGTTTGGACCCTCTATCTGGTGACCCAACTATTAAGACTTCCACCTGAGGGATAGGATCCTAAAACATCCAGCTTTGAAAGCCAATGGGGTTTACATTCACAAGACCCACAAGGCTATAGCAAACTAAGAGACGGTTCTTAAAGGACTTGCATAGATTCACCATGGTTAACCCCCCAGCAGAGGCAGCAGACTGAAACATACACAGTCTTTCAGTGAAAGAGGTCTATTTGTTTATCTCAAAAGTTTCAGCTGAGGAGCAGGCTTCGAATTTAACACACATCTAGAGTCTGACTGTAATACTCTTCAGAGGCTACAGAGGCTGGCGGATGCCATCCTCATGCTCTCCTTCTGCCTCACTACAGGTTTCTGATATCTTTTGGAAAAGAGCTTGTGCACCTCTCTGGTGTCCCAGTTCTGTGGCTGCCACCAAAGGGACCCCCCTTGATTATTTTGCTCTGGTGGCCTGCAGATCTCAAATTTGTGGGTCCTACATGACTGTAACAAATACACAGCTCTTAACTGGCTATCCCCCCGGACACAGTATAGAAACAGCAGATAGAAATGCCCAATCTTTCCCTGGAAGATGATATTTGCTTATCTTGAAAGCTGTGGCCTGAGGGTCAGTCTTCTAATTTAACACACACTCAGAGGCTGACTACAACCCTCTCCAAGATGGGGGATGCCAGCTGGGACAATCTCTGTGCTCACCTCTACCATACCTGAGACAGCCATTGTCTCTGAGAAAGGAGCTTATGCACATGTCTGGTGCCTCAGGTTTTGTGGCTGCCACCCAGAGGATGCATCCCTTGATAGCCTGCCTCTGGCAGCCAGTGGGGCTTATGTTCACAAGTTCAATAGGATAGTAGCAAAAAAGAAAGTTCTTAACTGACTACTCCTCCAAAGTTCAGTGCAGAGGGAACAAACAGAAATGCTCATCTCCCAGTCTTCCTCTGAAAGAGGTATTTCTGTCCATTTTGAAAGCTGCTGTCTGAGAGTTCAAATTCCAATCAGCCTGCTTCTAGATGTAGCCTGAGATCCTCTCCTTTGGGAACTGACAGGTCTTGGAACACCTTCAACTACTTGGAGCCACTAAGAACAAAGAAAGCTACTTGGACAATCACAAAGACAACCAAGAGTTAGGGTAGGATTGAAAAATAAGGTTCATCTCCTACATGAGACCACTTTTTCAAGACTTGGAGAGAGGGCTTTTTTTATCTACTGTATGGAAAGCAGCACAGAGAGTCAAGAAAAATGAAGAAACAGAGAAATATATTCTAAACAAAAGAACAAGATAAACCTTCAGAAAAAAAATTTTAATAAAATGGAGATAAGTGATCTATCTGTTGGAGAATTCTAAGTAACAGTCACAAAGATGCTCACTGAGGCCAGGAGAACAATGTATGAACAAAGTGTGAATTTCAACAAAGAGATAGAAAATGGTAAAAAGTGCCAAGCAGAAATCACAAAGCTAAACAATACAACCACTGAACCCAAATAGTCAATAGAGGGGTTCAACAGTAGATGGGATGAAGCAGAAGAAAGGATTGGCCAACTCAAAGAGCAGTGGAATTCATCCAATCAGAGGTGAAAAGAAAGAAGAATAAATAAGAGTGAGAATAGACTAAGGGACTTATGGAACCAATATTCACATTATAGGGGTCACAGAAAAAAATACTAGAGCAAGAAAGGGGCAAATAACTTATATGAAGAGATGATAATTGGAAACCTCCCTAACCTGAGAAAAGAAACAGACATCCAGATCCAGGAAGTACACAGAATTCCAAATTAGATGAATCTCGAAAGACCCATACCAAGACACATTATAAATAAACTCTCATAAGTTAAGACAAGGGGGAGAACCTTAAAAGCAGCAAAACAAATTATGACATACAAGGAAATACCAATAAGACCATAAGCAGATTTTTCAGCAGAAACTGCAGGTCCAAAGGGAATGGCACAATATATTCAAAGTGATGAAAGAAAAAAAAAAAACCAAAACTGCCAACCAAGAACACTCTATGTGGTAAAGTTGTCCTCCACAATGGAAGGAGAGATAAAAAGTTTTCCAGACAAGTAAAACCTGAAGGAGTTCAGCACCACTAGAAGGACCTTACAATGGTAAAGGGATTTCCTAAAGTTGAAACAGAAGGGTCCTAATTAGTAACAGGGAAATATATGAAAGCATAAATCTCACTGGCAAAGATAAATATGTAGTTTAATTCATTCAGAATAATCAAATGTTCTTATGGTGGTAGATTAATGTCTTACAAATCTTACCTGAAGGTTGAAAGACAAAAATAGTAAAAAGTAATTCTAAGTACAATAATATCTTAATGGATACACAAGATAAACAAATTGTGATATCAAAAACATTAAACTTGGAAGAATACAGTGAAAATGGAGAGCTTTAGAATGTGTTTTAACTTGTTAATTTAAAATAGACTGTTATAAATGTAAGATGTTTAATGTAAGCCTCATGGTAATAACCACAAAGCAAAAACTTACGGTAGATACACAAAAGATAAAGGAATTAAGCGTACCACTAAAGAAAGTCATCAAATCACAAAGGAAGAGAACAAGAAAGCAGCAAAGGAATTACAAAACAACAACAACAACAACAAATACCACTTAACAAAATGGCAGTAAATCCATATGTAACAATAATTACTTTACATGTAAATGGATTAAATTCTCCAACCAAAAGACAGAGTGGTTGAATGAACTAAAAAAAACAAAAACAAAAACAAAAAAAACCCACCAAAAACAAACAAACAAAAAACCCCACAAGATCCAACTAGAAATCACATACAAGGGACTCACCTCAGCTTTAAGGACACACAGAGACTTAAAGTGAAAAGATGAAAAAAGATATTCCTTGCAAATGGAAAATGAAAGAAAGCTGGGGTAGCTATTTAGACCAGACAAAATATACTTTAAGACAAAGACTGTGATACAAGACAAAGAGGGTCATTATATAATGAAAAAGGGGTGAATTCAACAAGAGGATAAAGCATTTGTAAATATTTAGGACCCTATATAGGAGCATTTAAATATTTAAAGCAAATATTACAGATGTAAAAGGAGAAACAGACAGCAATACAGTAATAGTAGGGGATTTTAATATCCCACTTTCAACAATGAATAGATCATCCAGACAGAAAATTAATAAGAAAGCAGTGAACTTAAATGATATGTTAGACTAGATAAACAGATGATTATGAGACATTCACTCTAAAAGCAGGAGAACACACATTCTTCTCAAGCAAACATGGAACATTCTCCAGGAGAGATCATATTTTAGGATGCAAGATAAGTCTTAGTACATTTAAGAAGATTAAAATCACATCAAACATCATTTTCAAGCACAAGTTTAAGAAAATAGAAATCAATTGTAAGAAGAAAACCAGAAAATTCACAAATATGTGTAGATTAAATAACATGCTACTGAACAATCAGTGGGTTAAAGTAGAAATCAAAAGAAAAATTAAAATACACATTGAGACAAATGAAAATGGAAATACAACATACCAAACCTAATGGGATGTGGCAAAAGCAGTTCTAAAAGGGAATTTCATTGTAATAACCCCTACATTAAGAAACAAAGTAGGGGCATGTGGGTGGCTCAGTTGGCTGAACGTCTGACTCTTGGTTTTGGCTCATGTCATGATCTCATGGGTTGTGGTATCCAGCGCCGTGTCGGGCTCCATGCTCAGCAGAGAGTCTGCTTGAAGATTCTCTCTCCCTCTCCATCTGCCACTCCCCTCACACATGCACCCACTCACTTTCTCTCCCAATACATAAATCTTCAAAAAATAAAAAGGAAACAAAGATTTCAAACAATCTAACTTTACACTTTAACAAACTAGAAAAGAAGAACAAACTAAGCCCAGAGTTAATACAAGGAAGGAAATATCAAATATTAGGAAATAAATGAGTCAGAGACTAAGACAATCAAAAAGGTATGAAACTAAGCTGGTTTACTGAAAAGATAAAACAGACAAACCTTCAGCTAGGTTCACCAAGAAAAAAAAGAAGACCCAAAGAATAAAAGATGTTACAAGTGAGATCATAAAATTATAAAGAATCATAAGAGACTTCTAGAAATAATTATATGCCCACAAACTGGACAACATAGAAGAAATGGTTACATTCCTAGAACTACAAAACTATAATGACTGAATCATGATGGAATAGGAAATCTGAGCAGATCAATTACTGGTATGAAAACTGTATCAGTAACAAAAAACCTCCCAAAAAAGGAAATTCCATTATCAGATAGCTTCAGTGAATTCTACCAAACATTTAAAGAATACCAATCCTTCTCAAACTCTTGCAAAAAATGGAAGAAAACGGAACACTCCAAACTCATTTTGCAAGGGAATAGTAGGGGATTTTAATATCCCACTTTCAGTGTTACCCTGATGTCAACACTGCCTCAGGACTCCACAAGAAAATTACAGATGAATACCCCTGATGAAAATAGATGCAAAAACTCTTCAAAATTGATAAACACTGGACACAAGCATACAAAGCCATCTTGAGAAAGAACAAAGCTGAAGGCATCACAGTTCCTGATTTCAAACTATATTAATTACTATAGTAATTAAAATGGTACAGTATTGGGGCTCCTGGCTGGCTCAGTCTGAGGAGGGTACAAATTGATCTTGGGGTCGTGATTTCAAGCCCCATGTTGGGTGCAGAGATTACCAAACATAAATAAACTTAAAAAAATGGTATAATATCCACATAAAACCTGACCCACAGAGCTATGAAACAGAGAGCACAGCAAATGCTTAACCAACTGAGGCACACATGCCTGTGCCCCCTCCCCCATCTTTTTTTTAAGACCAACGTATTTCTTCTTGGACCTATGGTAGAGTTGCCTTACTGTAAGGTGACACACAGCAAATGACTGACACAAGTGGCTCTTTTTAAGAAGAAGATCTAAAAGATTAGGAAAAGAAGAGATCTGATGCCTTTGGTTGTCATGATGCCATCTATAGCTCTCATCATACTGGACCAGGGTTTTCCTAGAAATCCCACCCTCAGAACCTCTGCCTCGTAGGAGCACTGCAGTTCATAAGGTAGCTTCCTTCTCAAAGCAGAGTGAGAATCTCTTGTTCTCCCACAGAGTAATTGATTTGATTGGAATAAAGACATCAGTGGCTTCGTAGGTTTTGGGAACCCTGTTTCATTTAAAAAACAAAAACAAAAACAAAAACTTAAAAGATTTAATTTATTGCAAGATCTGTTCAAAATCCTTAACATGCAAATGCTCAGAGTGACTGTTCAAAATGGGAACACAATGAGAAAACTTTTCAAATCTACTTGAGCATGGAATCATTTATTCACTAAAAATTTCAGCAATGAGGAGTTCTGGGGAAAACATACTTGGCACATACTAGAGCAGAGTAGTGTTTGGTGTTTTCTTGAGGGCTCAAGAAAGGACAACTAAATGTGGGTAAATTCATGTCTAAAATAGCCACAGAGGGGTGCCTGAGTGGCTCAGTCAATTGAGCATCTGCTTTCGGCTCAGGTCATGATCTCGGGGTCCTGGGATCGAGTCCCACATCCAGCTCCCTGCTCAGTGGGGAGTCTGCTTCTCCCTCTCCTTCTCCTCCCGCTCATGCTCACTTTCTCTCTCTCTCTCTCTCTCATGCTCACTCTCCCTCTCTCAATTTAATAAAATCTTTTAAAAAGATCTTTAAAAAGATAAAATAGACACAGAACTCTAGTAATTGCCATCATATGTATAAGGCATATATAATGCTCCCAAATTAAAAAACAAACCACTCGTATAGACACTATTCGATTTATGGGTTACTTTAACTGAAGGCTTAAGTCCTGAGTGGATTGTTCTTGCTAATAAAGTATGTTGAGAATACAATGCAATAAACTGTATCTGAATTAATTGTTAAAATTTTACTTTGATGACCAGATGCTGACTGTGGGTTTTCCAGCACTCTCAGAAATCTAATGGCACAATCAAACAACTTGTTGGTCTACAAACCAAAGTGCCAAGAGAGTTAATTTGTCAGTTTGTTGATTGTTCATGGTCATTAGTCAGTGGATGGACCTGAAATTATTATTTCACATACCAGTTCTTCTATAGAAACTCCCAAGTTCATACTTGCTCTCCCCTGCCAAAAAATGCCGAAACATTGTGCTAATATAATATAATATCCAGGGATTCCACCACTAATGTCATAGTCATTTGCTTTTCCAGTTGTTTTTATTCGAAGACAATTGTTTCACTAAATCATCTCCACCCCCTACTCCATCCTCTAAATGGATAATGAGAGGGTTCTTAGCAATTAGCAAAGTTCCGGTAAAAAATAAATAAATAAATAAAAATAAATTAAAAAAAAAAATTCCCTAGCTATAATGTAGTAATAGCCCAGAGAAATCGGGGCAAGCAGTTTTCCTTTCTACTTTAATAAGTGCACATCCAAGTAGGGACATGCAGGGTATCTGCTCAGGCATGCCCCAGGCTCAGCATCCATCTTTCTGCTGCTTTACCACTTCCAGACTGACAGCTAAATTACTGCACAGAAAAGGTTTCTGTGGGCTGTAACCATAATGCTGCCACTGAAACTAGTTTGTTGGCTGAAGGATAAACAGAGATTGAAAGACAATTTTCATTAACAGAGAAAGATGCGGTAGAGGAGAGAACAGAGCTGGATCTGCATGGGAAAACAAGCTGAGCAAACTCCAGGACAAAACACAAGTAGACACACTCTAATTGAGTTGTAATTTTCTTGTCAAGTGGCGAGCACTTGCTGAACTCCTGGAAGAACCCCTCATCTGCATCTCATACAGTCTCTGTGCCTGATGACTAGGAACAGAGGAGATTTTTACCTGTAAATGGAATTGAAATTAGAGCAAATAAAGAGAGGTAGTCAACAGCGTTGCAAAATGAAAAGGACATAGGATTTCCAGAAGGATGAACTGTTTTTTTGTGGAAGCATTATCAAACTATAGCACTGAAAACGAAGATTGAGGAATGTGGGAAAAATCAAGCCCATGCTTAATAAATTTCTTGGCAAATATGTACAAGCCACTGCACTCCAGATAGATGAAATCATTTATTTAGTCGGTGATCCTATATAGTTTCAATTAAACAGAGGAAGACATATTCAAATCCACACTGTGTTACCAGTGTTAGGCTGGCTATCATCTCATTCACCTTGACGTCTATTGCATCTCCAACTGTCAGCAGTACAGTGAACCTAACAGGCCCTTAGTTCACATTTATGGAATATACTATTGAATTAATATTTCTTACCTAAGGGAGAAAGTAGTAACAGACACAAGAAAGTGATAGAGATGAATGGTGGGCTTCCAACCTCTGGTGGGAAGGGTCAAAGATGACTCTGTAGAGATGTGCCATGGGACTTGGGCTTCAATATTTACAAATATTTGGAGGTTCAGAATGACAAGAAAAACAAAGAACAAAGCATGAACACACAAGTGGAGGATTCTCAGGAATTAACAGGAAAGGGAAGTGGTATTCTGAATCATCAATAAGAATTGTCCAGGCTAAAGTGGACACACTCCTACCATCCTGATTATCAGCATCTGATGGGGAAGTAAATATTGTTCATAGCTATCTATGGAACTATAAACCAAGTCAGGTCAGATTATGACTCGGTAATGGCCATGAACCAAGACTATTCTCTTTCATAATGTCAGAAACACCCTTAAGGAAAGGAAACACTATTCCTTTTTGTGTTTACTCTTTTCCGTTGTGATAAAATATGAATTGAAAATACACACTTCAATTTGATTCCAGGGTTTAGGTTAAAACTGGCATTCGTGAGACCAGTAATTTAATCCCAGAGTCTACTCAGTGCCTGGCATGTTGCCTGGTACACAGTAGATACATGAGAAATGTTTGCTGAGGAATGACTGTCAGAAGTCAAGATCTCATCAAGTACTGCAGAACAGATTATCCCTTTACTCCCATCTTACTCTTACTTCACAACTCAAAAATGCCAACACTCCATTAATGACAAGAAAGTCTAATTCACAAGGTAGCTGAGAACAAATCAAAACAAAAATCACAACTGTTTCCCCCATCTACTCTCCATGGCTTGAAATCATGGTTTCCAACTTGTCAAGGTCATTTACAGGCATCTTTATTTTAGCAAGGCTATTTGTTTGTTTTCAACATCTGCCATTCCCCTTGGATTTTCACTTACAGGAATTACACTCACATTATTTACTGCAAAGTAAATTACTGCATGGTCTTTCAGAGTACGTTGATGAAGTACCCACAGCAAGGGGGTCCAAAGGTCAGATGAGTTTGGGAAATAATGGGTACCCTGAACTTCCTCTTGTAGGTTCACTCTGTAAGTAACACATTTAAGGTTCTGGGAAGCCCTGCAGTCAAGAAAGCCAGTTAACTGTTTAACCCAGTGTTTTTCAAACTGTTTTGCCCAAGGAACCTATTGTGAATGGTGGCCGCTCTCTTTCAGAACTTGTGTTCTGAGGTGCAACCTTGAGACAACATCTTAAGGCAGAGATTACAAACTGATGGCCTGCACAGTGTTTTAAACTTGAGTAATCACACACACTCAGAGGGAGGGCAGGGAGAACAGTGGGACATCCTGGCAGCCTGGGACCACATTCTGACCTAGCATCAATCCCACTACCCCTTCATAAGGAACATATATTCTCTGCTTCATTAGGACTCCGGCATTCTTGTATTATTCCCAAATCATTTCTCACATGTATATCACTTGCCTGGTTCCTGACGATACTTTCCTGCGGTAACTTATTCACTCAGTTGTCCCTACTACTTTTTTTGGGAGAAAGGAATGCCAGTATTTAAATAGCAGGGAAAAAAATAGGTCAGTATAATATGAAACCCCCTTCTTCGCTACTAGGAGTAATTTCTATGCCTGCTGAACTTCAAGGGAAAAATAAGAAGGTGCCTATATCAGTATCTTGGCTTCAAAATGGTATTTGCCTCCCCCCCCCTTTTTTTTTTGGATCTGCAAACCCATAATCCTCTTAACATAGGACTCTTGGGATGTTATAAAACATTATTACTATGAGGTATTTCACCCATGCTGCCCAGAAAGGGTTCCTTGCTTCTGAATGGGATCATTCCTTATTGCAGATCTTACTAGGCTCAAACTCCAACAACTGGCTGTACTGAGGTAATAGGATAAACTGTTCAATTATAAGACTGAAAATGTGTCACTGAAAGAGGCACCTGCCTGAGTGGTACAGTTGGTTAAGCCTCTGACTCTTGGTTTCAGCTCGGGTCATGATCTCAGGGTCATGAGATGGAGCCCCCTGTCGGGCTCCATGCTCAGTGTGGAGTCTGCTTGAGACTCTCTCTCTCTCTCTCTCCCTCTGCCCATCCCCCATCCCACTCCACCCCCTCAGCTCTCTTTAAAAATATAAATCTTAAAAAAATATGTGTCACTGAAAAAAACATTTTTTTCCTAGAGTTTAAAATCAAACATATTTTTGTATGTAAACTGTGCCATGGAGGGCACCGGGAAAGATAAAAAAACCACAAGAGCCATTTGGCACATAACCACCATGCCGCCTTCTAGCAGGAAAGGTAAACGCAGAAGCAAGAACTTTTCAAAGGAGAGCATTTACTGGGAAAGGTGAGAGATAGCTTGTTCTGCTCATGCTCCACTTGTGTTCTCCAAATTGTATATGTTACACATGGCATGATTTATCTTGCCAACAGTAGATTCCAAAAGCATTTGAGACATCATATTGATGGCTCCCAAGCATCTCTGAGAATTTGTTTTTGTTTTTGCTTTTTACCCAAATGTCCCACCATTTACTTTATTCACCACCTTAGACTAAAAAGTGATTTTCAGCAAGGTCTCCTCTTGTACTGTAAGATTAGTGTTTTCTCCAAATATTTTCCAATTTGCACCTTTTACCATTTTAATCATGCCAGATGTCAGCATCTCATAATTCCTCATCACCCCTTTCAGTCAACTGATTATATTGCCACCCAAAAGGAAGTAACCTGCCACCCAAAAGGAGATCTGGAAGAGAAGTGAAAGAACTAAGGTTTCAAAGGAGCTTTCTGTTTGTTTTCCTCCTTTGGTGTGAAGCAGTTTAAAGAAGGAATGCCACACAAACCAAACACCCACTCAGGTCAGACAAAGTAATGGATTATTAAGTGTCGGTTTGGGTGTCTGGGAAAGAAATATTGCTGGGCTTTCTAGTGTGGTTTTTTTCAGCAAAGTCTCAAATCAGTTATCCAAAGGAGCATAATATATAATGTCAATTTTAGAGTGGACATTTTGTTTCTGAGTACCAAAAGCCAGTAATACCCTCTGTTTTCCATGGCATGATTTAAGCTTCGGGTCTGAAATGCCTGCTAATTACTGTCATTCTACAAATATTTATTGATCATCTAATGGGCCAGCTACTCTTTTGGACACTACAGAAATAGCATGAACAGACAGAAATTCTAGCGGTCATGGAGCTTACTTTCAAATGGCCATTTTCTATTTAAGTGACTCCATTTTGCACTTGTTTCTCTCAGCAGCACTCAAGATCTCAACCAAACATGATGGACTCAACCTGGTAAATGTCAATTCAGCAGCCCAGGGCAAAGGAAGATCTGGAGTGAAATCCATTCCAGCTATATTTTAAATGCTAAAACCTTCTGATGCCTGCATCTTCCCAAAACTACAGCAACCAAATAAGGCAACAGTACCAATGCAGAAAAGGATCATGAGCTTCATTTTATCTCACTATAAAGATGAAACTACTCAGACCCCCGGGGACTGGAAAACAAATCACGAGTATGTAAGTTCCATAAGAAAATGACTTGTCCTGATTTGTATACACCATACAGGACAGCCATGAGGAGTAAACTCAATGTAAAGCATCTGGAATTACGCCTGGCAAATATTTTTGCACTATATAAATAGTAGCAACTATTATTTTTTTTAGATGTACTTTTTTTTAAATTTTATTTTATTATGTTATGTTAATCACCATACATTACATCATTAGTTTTTGCTGTAGAGTTCCATGATTCATTGTTTGCGTATAACACCCAGTGCTCCATTCAGTATGTGCCCTCTTTAATACCCATCACCAGGCTAACCCATCCCCCCACACCCTCCCCTCTGGAACGCTCAGTTTGTTTCTCAGAGTCCAAAATCTCTCATGCTTCGTCTCCCCCTCTGACTTCCCCCCCTTCATTTTTCCCTTCCTACAATCTTCTTCTTTTCTTTTTAACATATAATGTATTATTTGTTTCAGAGGTACAGGTCCGTGATTCATCAGTCTTATACAATTCACAGCGCTCACCATAGCACATACCCTCCCCAATGTCTCTCACCCAGCTACTCCATCCCTCTCACCCCCCACCACTCCAGCAACCCTTAGTTTGTTTCCTGAGATTAAGAATTCCTCATATCAGTGAGATCATATGATACATGTCTTTCTCTTATTTCAATTCACTTATTTCATTTAGCATAATGCCCTCTAGTTCCATCCACGCCATTGCAAATGGCAAGATTTCGGTTTTTTGGGGTTTTTTGGTTTTTTTGATGGCTGCGTAATATTCCATTATATGCCACATGTTCTTTATCCATTTATCTGTTGATGGACATCTTGGCTCATTCCATAGTTTGGCTATTGTGGACATTGCTGCTATAAACATTAGGGTGCACATACCCCTTCGGATCACTACATTTGTATCTTCGGGGTAAATACCCAGTAGTGCAATTGCTGGGTAATACGGTAGCTCTATTTTCAACTTTCGGGAGGAATCTCCAAACTGTTTTCCAGAATGGCTGCACCAGCTTGCATTCCCACCAACAGTGTAGGAGGGTTCCCCTTTCTCCACATCCTCGCTAACATCTGTCATTTCCGGACTTGTTAATTTTAGCCATTCTGACTGGTGTGAGGTGGTATCGCATCGAGGTTTTGATTTGGAGTTCCCTGATGCCAAGCAACGTTGAGAACTTTTTCAGGCGTCTGTTGGCAGTTTGGATGTCTTCTTTGGAAAAATGTCTGTTCATGTCTTCTGCCCATTTCTTGATTGGATTATTTGTTCTTTGGGTGTTGAGTTGGATAAGTTCTTCATAGATTTTGGATACTAGCCCTTTATCTGATATGTCATTTGCAAATATCTTCTCCCATTCTGTCGGTTGTCTTTTAGTTTTGTGGACTGTTTCCTTTGCTGTGCAAAAGCTTTTTATCTTGATGAAGTCCCAGTAGTTCATTTTTGCCCTTGCTTCCCTTGCCTTTGGCCATGTTTCTAGGAAGAAGTTGCTGTGGCTGAGGTCGAAGAGGTTGCTGCCTGTGTTCTCCTCTAGGATTCTGGTGGACTCCTGTCTCACATTTAGGTCTTTCATCCATTTTGAGTTTATTTTTGTGTGTGGTTTAAGGAAATGGTCCAGTTTCATTCTTCTGAATGTGGCTGTCCAATTTTCCCAACACCATTTGTTGAAGAGACTGTCTTTTTTCCACTGGACATTCTTTCCTGCTTTGTCGAAGATTAGTTGACCATAGAGTTGAGGGTCCATTTCTGGGCTCTCTATTCTGTTCCATTGATCTATGTGTCTGTTTTTGTGCCAGTACCATACTGTCTTGATGATGACAGCTTTGTAATAGAGCTTGAAGTCCAGAATTGTGATGCCACCAGCTTTGTTTTTCATTTTCAACATTCATCTGGCTACTCGGGGTCTTTTCTGGTTCCATACAAATTTTAGAATTATTTGTTCCATTTCTTTGAAAAAACTTGATGGTATTTTGATAGAAATTGCATTAAATTTGTAGATTGCTCTAGGTAGCATTGACATCTTCACAATATTTGTTCTTCCAATCCATGAGCATGGAACGTTTTTCCACTTCTTTGTGTCTTCCTCAATTTCTTTCATGAGTATCTTATAGTTTTCGGAGCACAGATCCTTTGCCTCTTTTGTTAGATTTATTCCTAGGTATCTTATGGTTTTGGGTGCAGTTGTAAATGGGATCGACTCCTTAATTTCTCTCTCTTCTGTTTTGTTGTTGGTGTATAGGAATGCCACTGATTTCTGTGTATTGATTTTATATCCTGCCACTTTACTGAATTCCTGTATGAGTTCTAGCAGTTTTGGGGTGGAGTCTTTTGGGTTTTCCACATAAAATATCATATCATCTGCGAAGAGTGAGAGTTTGACTTCTTCTTTGCTGATTCTTTTATTTCTTTTTGTTGTCTGACTGCTGTGGCTAGGACTTCTAGTACTATTTTGAATAGCAGTGGTGATAGTGGACATCCCTGCCGTGTTCCTGACCTCAGGGGGAAAGCTCTCAGTTTTTCCCCATTGAGAATGATATTCACTGTGTGTTTTTCATAGATGGCTTTTATGATATTGAGGTATATACCCTCTCTCCCTACACTCTGAAGAGTTTTAATCCAGAAAGGATGCTGTACTTTGTCAAATGCTTTCTCTGTATCTATTGAGAGGATCATATGGTTCTTGTTCTTTCTTTTATTAATGTATTGTATCACATTGATTGACTTGTGGATGTTGAACCAACCTCACAGCTCAGGAATAAATCCCACTTGGTCGTGGTGAATAATCCTTTTAATGTACTGTTGGATCCTATTGGTTAGTATTTTTGTGAGAATTTTTGCATCCATGTTCATCAGGGACATTGGTCTGTAATTCTCCTTTTTGCTGGGGTCTTTGTCTGATTTTGGGATCAAGGTAATGCTGGCCTCATAAAACAAGTTTGGAAGTTTTCCTTCCATTTCTATTTTTTGGAACAGTTTCAGAAGAATAGGTATTAATTCTTCTTGAAATGTTTGGTAGAATTCCCCTGGGAAGCCATCTGGCCCTGGGCTCTTGCTTCTTGGGAGATTTTTGATGACTGCTTCAATTTCCTTAGTGGTTATAGGTCTGTTCAGGTTTTCTATTTCTTCCTGGTTCAATTTTGGTAGTTGATACTTCTCTAGGAATGCATCCATTTCTTCCAGGTTATCTAATTTGCTGGCATAGAGTTGCTCATAATATGTTCTTATAATTGTTTGTATGTCTTTGGTGTTGGTTGTGATCTCTCCTCTTTCATTCATGATTTTACTTATTTGGGTCATTTCTCTTTTCTTTTTGATAAGTCTGGCCAGGGGGTTATCAATCTTATTAATTCTTTCAAAGAACCAGCTCCTAGTTTCGTTGATCTGTTCTACTGTTCTTTTGGTTTCTATTTCATTGATTTCTGCTTTGATCTTTATTATTTCTCTTCTCCTGCTGGGTTTAGGCTTTATTTGCTGTTCTTTCTCCAGCTCCTTTAGGTATAGGGTTAGGTTGTGTATTTGAGAACTTTCTTGTTTCTTGAGAAAGGCTTGTATTGCTATCTACTTTCCTTTTAGGACTGCCTTTGCTGCATCCCAAAGATTTTGAACAGTTGTGCGTTCATTTTTACTTGTTTCCATGAATTTTTTTAAATTCTTCTTTAATTTCCTGGTTGACCCATTCATTTTTTTAGTAGGATGCTCTTTAGCCTCCATGTATTTGAGTTCTTTCTGACTTTCCTCTTGTGATTGGGTTCTAGTTTCAAAGCATTGTGGTCCGAAAATATGCAGGGAATGATACCAATCTTTTGGTAGCAGTTGAGACCTGATTTGTGACCTAGGATGTGATCTGTTCTGGAGAATGTTCCATGGGCACTAGAGAAGAATGTGCATTCTGTTGCTTTGGGATGGAATGTTCTGAATATATGTGTGAAGTCCATTTGGTCCAGTGTGTCATTTAAAGTCTTTATTTCCTTGTTGATCTTTTGCTTAGATAATCTGTCCATTTCATTGAGGGGGGTGTTAAAGTCCCCTACTATTATTGTATTGTTGTCAATGTGTTTCTTTGCTTTTGTTATTAATTGGCTTATATAGTTGGCTGTTCCCATGTTAGGAGCATAGATATTTACAATTGTTAGATCTTCTTGTTGGATAGACCCTTTAGAGTATGATATAGTGTCCTTCCTCATCTCTTATTATTGTCTTTGGTTAAAATCTAATTTGTCGGGGCGCCTGGGTGGCTCAGTTGGTTAAGCGACTGCCTTCAGCTCAGGTCATGATCCTGGAGTCCCGGGATCGAGTCCCACATGGGGCTTCCTGCTCAGCAGGGAGTCTGCTTCTCCCTCTGACCCTCTTCCCTCTCATGCTCTCTGTCTCCCATTCTCTCTCTCTCAAATAAATAAATAAATAAATAATCTTTAAAATCTAATTTTTCCGATATAAGGATTGCCACCCCAGTTTTCTTTTGGTGTCCATTAGCATGGTAAATTGTTTTCCACCCTCTCACTTTCAATCTGGAGGTGTCTTTGGGTCTAAAATGAGTCTCTTGCAGACAGCATATCGATGGGTCTTGTTTTTTTTATCCAATCTGATAGCCTGTGTCTTTTGATTGGGGCATTTAGCCCATTTACATTCAGGGTAACTATTGAAAGATATGAATTTAGTGCCATTGCATTGCCTGTAAGGTGACTGTTACTGTATATTGTGTATACTGTGTTCCTTTCTGGTCTATGTTACTTTTAGGCTCTCCCTTTGCTTAGAGGACCCCTTTCAACATTTCTTGGAGGGCTGGTTTCGTGTTTGCAAGTTCTTTTAGTTTCTGTCTGTACTGGAAGCTTTTTATCTCTCCTTCTATTTTCAATGATAGCCTAGCTGGATATAGTATTCTTGGCTGCATCTTTTTCTCGTTTAGTGCTCTAAATATATCATGCCAGTCTTTTCTGGCCTTCCAGGTCTCTGTGGATAGGTCTGTTGCCAGTCTAATATTTCTACCATTGTAGGTTACGGACCTCTTGTCCCGAGCGTCTTTCAGGATTTTCTCTTTGTCTCCGAGACTTGTAAGTTTTACTATTAGATGGCAGGGTGTTGCCCTATTTTTATTGATTTTGAGGGGGGTTCTCTGTGCCTCCTGGATTTTGATGCCTGTTTCCTTCCTCAAATTAGGGAAGTTCTCTGCTATAACTTGCTCCGGTATACCTTCTGTCTCTCTCTCTCTCTTCTTCTTCTGGGATCCCAATTATTCTAATATTGTTTAGTCTTAGGTATCGCTTATCTCTCGAATTCTGCCCTCCTGATCCAGTAGTTGTTTATCTCTCTTCTTCTCAGTTTCTTTATTCTCCATCATTTGGTCTTCTATATCACTAATTCTCTCTTCTGCCTCATTTATCCTAACAGAGCCTGCATTTTTTATTGCCTTTAGTAGCCTTTTTTATTTCGACTTGATTAGATTTTAGTTCTTTTATTTCTCCAGAAAGGTTTTCTCTAGTATCTTCCATGCTTTTTTCAAGCCCAGCTAGTATCTTTATAATCGTCATTCTGAACTCTAGTTCCAACATCTTCTAATGTCCGTATTGATTAGGTCTCTGGCAGTCAGTACTGCCTCTTATTCTTTTTATTGAGGTAATTTTTTCCATCTTGTCATTTTGTCCAGAGGAGAATAGATGAATGAGAGTACAAAATGCTAACAGGGTAGAAACAACTCCAAAAAATATACACTAAACTAATCAGAAGAGACCTGAAACCGGGGGAAAAGAAAGGGAAAGAAAGAAAAAAGAAAAGGAAAAAAAAAAGAATATGATCAAATGTGATCAGGCTGGCGAATAGATCAGTGCCACACACTAGATTTTGGGCATATTTTGGTCTGTGAAGAAACTGCCTCCCAAAATTTTAAAGAAAGAAAAGCTTATATATGTACAAAAATAAGGGTAAATATGATGAAGGGATAGAGTATGATTGTAAAGATGAAAATTATAAAAGATTTTGTAAAAGTAATTGATAAGATAAGAAGTTGGTTGAAAAAAGAAAGAAGAGAAATTTTAAAAAGGGGGGGAAAGAATGTGATCAGGCAGGAGACTAGAACAAAGCCATACACTAGAGATTTAGGGTATATTTTGGTCTGTTAGAAGAAAGTGTATCCCAAAATTTTAAAGAGAGAACAACTTATATATATATATACCAAAAATAGGGTTAACTGCAATGAAGGGATAGAATATGACTCTAAAAATGAAGAATAAAAAAGATTTTTAAAAAGATTGATAAGATGTTGGTTGACGAAGGGAAAAGGAAAAATAAAAAAAATACAAAAAGAAAAATTACAAAAAAATACAAAAAAAGAAAATTAAAAAAATTAACTTTGAAAGACTAAGGAATCAGGGGGAAAATAGCCATGAATTCTATGTGCAGTATTCCCTTAGCGCTGGAGTTCTGCCGTTCTCATTGATCGGTAAACTTGGTCTTGGCTGGCAGTTCTTGCTGATCTTCTGGGGGAGGGGCCTGTTGCCGTGGTTCCCAAATGTCTTTGCCGGAGGCGGAATTGCCCCACCCTTGCCGGTCTGGGCTAAGTAATCTGCTCACGTTTGCTCTCGGAAAGTTTTGTTCCCTGCAAGCTTTCCGTACAGCTTTGGAGGATGACCGTGAAATGGCGGCCTTCCAATCTCCGCCCTGGAGGAGCTGAGAACTCGGGGCCCCGCTCCTCAGTGCGCCCCCAGAAAAAGCAGTCAATCACTCCCATCTCCCTGGTCTCCGGCCGCACTCCATGCTCACCCGGCCTGTGACCGAGCGTTTCTATCTCTGGCACACGACCCCATGTGGAGTCTCCAAACCCAGCAGATCCCTGCGGTGTGCTCCCATGCTGCTCCTCCTGGGGGAGGAAGGTGAGTCTCCCCGGATTCTACCGCTTGTTGGGTCCCTGCTGGAAGTGCAGGGGCCCGACTGTGCTGTGGATCACGGTTTACGGCAACCCCGAGCTGAGAACCCGCGCCTCTGCTCCGTCTCTGCAGCCGGCTTCCCCGCTCGGGTACCTGGGAGCTCTGCTGCACTCAGGCACCCCCGGTCTTTCTGTGACCCCGAGGGTCCTGAGACCACACTGTCCCAGCGAGGGTTCCACCCCCCCCCCCACTTAGCCACTGGAGCGACGTACCTCAGTGGAGCCGACTTCTAAAAGTTATGATTTTGTGCTCCGCTGCTCTATCACTTGCCAGAAGCGGCTGAGGGAGGCCGCCTCCCCCGCCGTCTATCCTCCCGAATATTGCCTCGGATTCACTTCTCCGCACGTCCTGCCTTCAAGAAAGTGGTCGCTTTTCTGTTCAGAGTGTTGCTGCTATTCTTTCCTTCAATCTCCTGTTGAGTTCGTGGGTGTTCAGAATGGTTTGAAAGCTATCTAGCTGAATTCCTGGGACCAGATGAAATTTAGGTCTCCTACTCCTCTGCCACCTTGCTCCTCCCCCCTGCAACTGTTATTAATCACTACTGTATTCTTTGTGTACTGTATAAGTACTAAAATTTTCATATAATTGTATCTGTCTGAAAGATGTTTAATAATGCAATACTGCTGTATTTAGGTACCTAGAGGGTTTTTTTGGGGGGGTCTTATATTGATCATCTCATATAACTCAAACAGCACCCAGCACAACCTTTGATACCAGTGACTTCTAGTTAAGTGTGTACAATATTGAATTAGAAATATGTCTAAGTCTATTTGGTTAAGACTTCAAATGAACATTTCTTATTGTCACTGTTATAGGTTAAATTATGTACCTGCCCCTCTTAAAAAAAAATAAAAAGATGAAGTGTTAATCTCTGAATGTGATCTTATTTTGAAATAGAATTACTGAAGATATAATTAGGTTAAAGTCACAGTGGAATAAGAAGGGCCCCTAATCCACTAGGATTCAGTGTCTTATAAGATGGCAGCCATGTGAAGTCAGAAAGACACAGGGAAAATACAGGGTGATGGGAAAGGTGGAGACTTGCCCCCTACAGGTTTCAGCATGGCCCTGCAGACACCTTGAATTTAGACCTCTAGCGACCAGAAGAACTGAGAGATGATAAATTTGTTTTAAGCCACCCCTTTCGTGAAACTTCATTCCAGCAGCCCTAGGAAACTGTGGACACAACTCTGCCTCGCAAAATCATTCACAACAGTAGTTGAATAGCATGCGCTTCTTAAATGGAGGACACACCAAAATACAGACTGTTCATTTTGGGTCCAACATTTATATATGGAATATTTGCCACTGGGATCAAAACAGACCCATCTGTACCAGCAATATGATGCTTCATTCATCTAATCTTCCTTCCTCACAAATTTTTCCAAATATTTCAGATGTTCTTGATATCTACCAGATAAAACATTATGACAGGGCATACACCGGGAGCCTCAGGGGACTGATCACGGGTGTCAGAGAAGAATCCTGCTGAGATTTAGAATGACTTCACCATTTATACCCAGGCAGGTAGGCAGCGAGACATGGGGGAAATTTTCAAGGCAGACAGGCAGACTTCAGAAGCAAGATCACCTTAGAAAGTTTCCAGAGTTCTTTTGGTGCCCTTCAAACTATTCAATATAAAATCATTCCTTGCTTGGGTGGAAAAATGCAGCATATAAATTTGGTACAATATATGCCAGTTAATTCAACAAAATGTCCAAGTGACTGGGAAAACCCTTAGAAAAGGTTTACTTTCTGTGTCACCAGGGAACTGAGTGATAGGAAGGGAAGCTCATGAAAATGAGATTTTCTCTAACTTCTGCCTACAGTGAATAAATCAATGAGATTTTTCACGTCCCCTCAATATCAATGAGTTCATCTCATAAACAGGCAAGTATTTACAGACTCCAGAAACATCTCTCTCTAGTCTTCCTTCATTTTCTTCCCCTCCCAGCCTAATTGTTTTCCCTTCACTCTACCATCTCCTTCCTTGCCCTTCTTCTTTTCTTTACAGAGCTATAGGAGAGAAGATTTGTCTGACAACTGCTAACTCTTATCTCTTTGCTTCTAAAAGCCAGGATGAGTGTGGGGTTCTTGACTTTGTCAGGTTTGGTTTGGTTTTGTTTTTTTTTTAAAAGAAGATTTAGTCTCCCTGCCCTGAACTGGGTTTAGGGTAATTGTGTATCTGCTTGAGGGCTGAATGCAATCTCTAGCCTTTTTCATAAAGTTTATGGCCCTGGTGCCCTTTTAAAAGTCTCATGTGGCTGATTGATAGGCTCATTTCTGATACTAACCATAAAGAATTGGCCATCCTGAAGATAAGCTGCTCCTCCCCTGAGCATTACAGGAGGTAAAGGCGGGCACCATTATAGATGAGGCCACCATTATAGATGGCACTTCTTGCCTCAATCAGATTCATCCTTCAGTGGCCCAGGCAGTGCTCTGCGCTGAGGGACTGCACCACAGGACGCAGAAGCTCAGTCAAATCCTTTTAGTTAATGGGTGTCTAAGGATTAAAACATCATCATGGATGGGACAAAGAAAACAGTAACTAATATCCCATTTCCTAACTTCTGTTTTCTCTTGGTGTCATTAACCAAGGCAGAAGTTGTCAGACTCACAGAGTCTTCATCATTCAATAATTTGAGACTTTTCATTTAATCTAAGTATTCCTCAAATTTTACGCCTTTAATATTTGTTCTTTTAGTTTTTGTGTCAATCTATTGAGGTGCTCAAACTAGCTTTCAAATATCACTCCACGGAACAGGTGTGGTAATTAGTGATTCTTCCCTACTTCTAAGACTTGTATGTTCTGGGTCAAAACAAGTTATAAGTTCTTATAAAAAAAAAAAAAAGGCAAAGATCGGGGAAAGGATGGACAGGGAGGAAAAGGAGTTGAGGAGCAAGGAGATACCTACACTCACACAGGGGGGAGGAAGGGGGTACACAGAGCGGAAGGGGAGGGATTTTGTGTATGTTCTAATCTATTTTTTTTTTTTTTGGTTATAATTTAATTCTTAACTGAAGATTTAATTTCTTGGAGTAAAGGGAGTTAATTTGCAACTAGCCAAAAACTGACATGGAGAGACGTTGCAGAAGAAGAGATAAAACCTGGCTGCCTATCAAAGGCAGGAAAAGCAAGGAGAAAGAAGGAATCAAAGACCAGAAGGAAATGGCAGCGACAACTTAGGAGAAGCAGTTGTGGGAAGGAAGATTTACTCATCAAGTATTTACTCAACACTTTTCATAGAGTACTAGGACTAGGGTTATCAGAGGTAAGACAGTCAATGCACATAAGGAACCCACATTTTAAATAATGGAAACATCAGAACCATACACCAAATAATCACATTAACATGTTAAAATGTTGTAAAAGGCATTTGGAGATGCTGCCAATGCCTCTGCATTTACTCCCCTCTGGTTTCTTGCTAACATCTCATAAAACAACTCTTGTGAGTGTCACCAATAACATTTATGTTGCTAAACCTAATGATTATCTTTCAGACCCTATTAACAGATAGCATTTTGTCCAATGGACTACTTCCTCCATCTTGAAACATTCTTTCCTTGTGTCCACTGGATCCCACATTTTCTGGTTTTTCAGCTACTTCTGTTTCATTTCCATTTCTTTCTCAAGCTCACCTCCTCCTGCCCACCATTAAATGTCTTTAAGTTTTGGACCTGTGTTTACTTCTCCTCTTTATACTCTCTTAGGGAATATAACTCAACATGTGGCCTCAGTTACCTTTAATATACCAAGAACACTCCAATGGTCTCTCCAGGCAGACTTTTCCCTCTAGAAGCTATGTGAAATGCTTGCCTCTCCCAGATGCCCATTCAAGGTCGGCCACACCCTTGCTGAGGCACTTCCTCAGTGAGTTCGTGTCTGCCTATATCTGCCAGTTAGGACCTACGTATTATTCACCTGTGCGTCCTCAGTGTTTAGTGCAGTGTCTGGCACGTGGTAGGGGTTCACTCTTCGCTCAGCTGTTGACTGAAATTAGGGCAGGGCTCACGGGAAGGATGGCCCAGCATCAAACTTGGGTGAATACAGGACTGGACAGGTAAGCTAAGATAATCAACAGAAAAACTTTTCAGATGTTAATCTGTTAATTTTGAGGACCATAAGATAGGGACAAAGAAGTAAACAGGGACTTAACAAAGGATTTTTACTTTTTTTGATATTAGAATTTTCTACAGTGTATATATACTACTTTTATTGATTTTTTAAAATTAAAGTTCTTTTGCGGTCTGCCTTACATATTGATAGGGCAAGAGAGAAAGGTATGTGTGCATACCCCCGCAATCAGGGTAATGAAATGAAGAAGAGGAACGTGAACACTAGCAGAAATTATAGGAGTTGAAATTCCAGGAGTTAGAACCCGTTTTTCTTCAATAAACAGCACTGTGCAAATTCTTCAATAGATAGTTGCACAAATTGTCTTCATTTCTAAGTGACTTTTAGGGAGAACTAGGCCAAGAGAAATTATTTACTCAAATGAGTTGTCACTCCTGATTTGCAAGAATTAAACACAGAAAAGCATTTGTACATAATAAATGTGACAGTAGCAAATGCTCTCCTGAATGATCACTCAGACTACAATCTTTACTGATGAGCACTAGACACCGACATCCTAGTCAACCAATTCAAGCCATCAAAATAAACAATCCCTTATGAAAATGAAAATTGAATTATTACACTGGAGAAATTGAAAGGATGTTTTATCAAAGGCAATTTGTCTATTATCTGACAGCCTTGGAAAACAACAAGAAAGTCACGTCTCTCACATTAAAATGAAAAGGCAGCAGCTTCTTTAGACATCACAGTAATGAGGGAGGCTTGGGTGATTCAGGAAAAAAAGAAAAGTTTATTCTATAGCTGGCACTGTCCAACTTTTTCATCCTTGTGTTCCAGCGGGGGTGGGCGGTAGGGCACATCGCCGCACTAGTTAATGATTCAGAGAGGAAAGCAGTACAAAGTTCTTCCTTTTAAAAATTATTCCTTTAAGGAACCGTTCCCTTTATTATAAAAAGAGAGGGATTCTACAGAGCAACCTCAAAGGCCAGAGTGTTTGAACCATGAGCTATACTAACAGCAGTTTCCTCCTCCAAGGTCAGCCACCAGTGACTCTCATCCATGAGCCAGCTTTCTGGCATTATTTTTCACATGGCTGAGTTCTGCAGGACATTCATATCCTAGAGCCTCAGATATGGTACACCAAATATTACCTAACTACACATTTATTTAAGGGACTTTTAGTTTTTACCCACCACGATAAGGAAAGTAGCCAAGATTTCTGGGCATGCTTTGGCTGAAACAATCACATTCATGTCTATGTCTTGGGCATGGTTGTTAAATGAACATGGGTATAGCAACAGAAATTGATCAGAATATGTGGCACATCTAGTGAAAATACTTGTAAAATGCTAGAATCAGTGCAGTGTAACACTATCAACACTAGCTAGTGTTCTTCATAGACTTCAAAGTATCATTTATGTTACTGCTGTAACTTAACACATTCCTTGAGTAACAAAGCTTTCAGCTTTCTTTTTAAATGGACCGTCTAGAGGAAAAGCATGGTCATTAATCCAATAATTAGTTCTTTAATGCCCATATTTCAGAAAGCTAAAGTTTCCCTAAAGTAGTATTTGATGTAGATAGGAACTATATGAAAACCAGGTGAATGTCAGATTGTTTGCAAGGGGTTTTCATAACCAACATAACTAACAAAAACTTCCTAAGAATGTTGGAGTAACTCCAGAAAGGGGAAAAAAATAAAAAATAAGATGAAGTTCTAGAATGGTACTTAAAATCAAGTGTACTTAACCAATCTATTATGTTCTCCAACTAAATGATCCTCATTGATCAGTACCCTTGTAGCTAAACACCTCGGTGGGTGAAAGATTTCATTTCTAGGGCCTGGAAAGGCTGGTCCCATGTGCATGTGGTCTGCAGTTAACTTTGTGGACCTATAAGCATAGCAGGGTAGAGAGATTCAGAACTCTGCCACTTTCCAGTTGTATGGTCTCACAACTTCCATCTCCTAAACAGACTCTGGGAAAACACCACCTTTCCTCTAATAGAAGAAAAGCTAATATGTATATATATAAAAGTATTAGTTCCCTATGTGCCTTATGTACATTTTAGCATAGTTGTGGGTAAAGTTGCCTCCTTTCAAGGATGGCATTTTTTTTCTCCTCTTGGAACAATTAGCTGCATGAACCATAAACATCTCCTGATAATACCACAAGGATGTTTCAGTGAGCACTAAGCAAGAGCCTCTCCCTCCCCCACTTTTTTTTTTTTTTTTTTGGATAATCTACACCTCTATGTGAAAAAAACTAAAACTAATGCCATTTTTGATTGCTGATGTCATGGACATTGTAAAGAATATTGAAGCTGTACATCAAAAAGATATTTTAGGGATAAGTCAGCATAAGAATAAAATAGGGCTCTCGGGCTCTCATGAAATTGAGAGATCTCTTTTGTATCAAAGTATATTTATGAGATAATATTTCAACAGAAATGGAGAAAAAATGGAAATCCGTTGCCATTATATTACTATTTTGTTGAAATGCCAATCTTATAATGAAATCTAAAATTCCAGCTCTCATATCCTAAAGTGGATTCCTGCTTGCTTTAATCTTGGTTATCATTATATCGCTAAAGCAATCACTGAAATTAGCTTTGGCATTTACAAAAAGGGAAGATAGGCCTGACCTTTGTCCCTGCCCCTGGCTTTCCTAACAGCCCCTTCCCTCCCCGTAGCTCTGTGGCTGCCCCTGACAACAAAAGTTCACAAAAACCCAACGGCAGCCAGAAATGGGGAGATGGTTGTCATCTGGAATTTGGGAATCCCAGTGTTCCCTAACTGAGCACCACTAAAAAATGGAGGATTTGTTAATACTGCTTCAGCTCACCCAAATCACACCTTCTCCTGAGACCTCTTCTTCATTACCAGTCCCTCTCTTATCTCGAGGCCAGGTCTGAAAATGTGAGCCTGTGTAAGGCCCCAACTTCCAGGGTCTAGGTTACCTCATTTGTAAAAGAAATGTCTTGAACTACATCATCTACAGTCCCCCTTAGGCCCCAAGATTTCATGACTGCTTTAGTCTTTAAATTGTTCCTTAAACTTCAGGTAAGCTGGTTCTACCAGCATGAATTTTGGTTTTTTTGATCACCAACTTTCATTATTTCTATTTACATTAGCACACTTGTTTTTTACTTGAATAAATGTGTTGAAGATGGATAAGTTATAATCTTCCAAAAGCCATAAATCAGCTTCACTGACCTCAAACAGAAGATCAACGATAAAAAGTATGGAAATTTAATTGAGTTCTGGTTAGATGGCATGGCCCGAGTTTAGCTCTGAGACTCAGGACCGGTCTGTCTTTGTTAAAGAAGGCTACAGCAGGTGAAACGCCATCAAATAGCCTCTCTTACTGGGAGAATCAGACATTTTGGGAGATCGGAAAGGGGCATAAGATACTCTCTGGGCTGGAGGATTTAAATCATCACTGGTACCACCACTAGTGTAGAGCCCAGCTGCTGGGAAATCTTCTGTGGCTATTAAAAGGTAATGTTACCTTTCAGACTCAACTACAGATTACCAAAACACTCCATTATTCTTCATCTTTATTACTCTCTAAGAAGTGATCTCAGAAATTGTCTAAAATGCCCAAGGAAAGTTATGTATTATTAAAAGTTGTTATTAGGATAATTCATAGACCATAAAGTTCACCTATTTGCAGCATACAATTCAATGTATCTATTACATTCAGAGTTGTGCCACCATCACCGTGACCTACTTTTACAATTTTCTCTCTCTGAAAAGAAACCCCACACCCATTAGCAGCAGCTCCTTATCTTCCTTCTGCCAGCCTCAGCACCAGACAACCAATAATCTACTTTCTGTCTCTATATTTACATATTCTAGACATTTCCCATAAATGAAATCATACATGTCTTCTTTTGTCACTGGCTTCTTTCATTTAACATAGTGTTTTCAAGGTTTATTCAGGTTGGTACTTCACTTTTTACTACTGTAATACTTCATTGTATGGATGTACCACATTTATCCATTATCATTGCTGAAAACCTGAGTTGTCTCCATATTTTCACTAATTATGAACAACGCTCATAAACATGTATATAGTAGTTTTGCGCAGACATATTTTCATTTTTCTTGGGTATATATCTAAGGGTGGAATTTCTTGAAGATATGCATTTCAATGAAGATAACGCATTTTAAGCTATACATCAAAACATAATTCTAGGAGCACCTGAGTGGTTCAGTCAGTTAGTTGTCTGCCTTTGGCTCAGATCATGATTGTAGGGTCCCGCGATGGAGCCCCGTGTTGGGCTCCCTGCTCAGTGGGGAGTCTGCTCTTCTCTCTCCCTTTGCCCCTTCCCCCCCAACTGCGGCTTGTGTGCTTTCTCTCTCAAATAAATAAAAATCTTAAAAAAACAAAAAACATAATTTTACAGTGAGTTACAGGACTAAAATAGATTCTGTACCTATTATTTTTATTGTTCTTTTTTCACTCTTGTTATTTTCCATGCTTATATGCTAATCATATATTTCATTGGGAAAATGTAAAAAATTTGAAAGCACCTTTAATCAGAATGCATATTAAAAACAGATGACAAGATAAAATAACCTATTGATGGACACTTAGGCTGCTTCCCGGTTTTACCTATTATAAATAATGCTGCAATAAACAGCTGCATTTAGAGGGGTGCATTTATCTTTTTGAATTAGTGTTTTCATTTTCCCTGGATAAATACTCAATAGTGGAATTATTGGATCAGATGGTATTTCTATTTGTAGTTTTTTAAAACAAATTTTGAAGAATCTCCATACTGTTTTCCCCAGTGGCTACACCAATTTACATTTCTGCCAATAGCAAATATAGTTCCTTTTTCTCCATAACCTCACCAACACTTGTTGTTTCTTGTCTTCTTGATTTTCTCCATTCTAACAGGCATGAGCGGATGTCTCATTGTGGTTTTGACTTGTATTTTCCAGATGATGAGTGACATTGAGCATCTCTTCATGTGTCTGTTGGCCATCTGTATGTCTTCTTTGGAAAAATGTTTATTCAGGTCCTCTGCCCACCTTTTAAATCAGAGTGTTGGCTTTTTTGGTGTTGAGTTGTGTGAGACCTTTAAATATTTTGAATATTAACCTCTTATAGGATATCTCATTTGCAAATAGAGTCTCCCATTCAGTAGGGTGTCTTTTTGTTTTGTTGATGGTTTTTTTTTTTAAGATTTTATTTATTTGACAGAGAGAGACACAGCAAGAGAGAGAACACATGCAGAGGGAGTGGGAGAGGGAGAAGCAGGCTCCCCGCGGAGCAGGGAGCCTGATGCGGGGCTCGATCCCAGGACCCTGGGACCATGACCTGAGCCGAAGGCAGACGCTTAATGACTGAGCCGCCCAGGCGCCCCTGCTGATGGTTTCCTTTGCTCCGCAAAAGCCTTCTACTTAGATATAGGCCCAATAGTTTATTTTTGCTTTTGTTTCCCCTTGCCTTAGGAGAGTATCCCATCGTATATTCTTGTCTCCTTTGCCATAGATTGATTATATGCAGATTTATTTCTGGGGTCTCTATCCTGTTCCATTGAGCTTTGTGTCTATTTTGTGCCAGTACCATACTGTTCTGATTAATACAGCTTTGCAGTGTATCTTGAAACCTGGGATGGTGATACCGCCAGCTTTGTTCTTCAGAAATTTCTCAGGATTCCTTCAGCTGTTTGGGAACTTCTGTAGTCCTATACAAATTTTAGTGTTATTTGTTCTAGTTTTGCAAAAAATGTTCTTGGCATTTTCATAGGGATTGCACTGAATCTGTAGATTGCTTTGGGTAACATGGACATTTTGACAGGTGTTAATTCTTCCAATCCATGCGTATGAAGTATCTTTCCATTTCTATCATCTTCAAGTTCTTTTATCAGTGTTTTATAGTTTTCAAAGTACAGGCCTTTCACCTCTTTGGTTAAATTTATTCCTAGGTATTTTATTCTTTTTGGTTCAATTGTAAATGGTATTTTTTAAAATTTCTCTTTCTGCAACTTCACGGTGAGTGTATAGAAATGCTGCCAGTTTCTGGGTATTAATTTTGTATCCTGCCACTTTACTGAATTTATTACTTCTAATAATTTTCTGGTGGAATCTTTAGGATTTTCTATGTATAGTGTCATGTGGTTTGCAAATAGTGACAGTTTAACTTCTTCTTTACCAATATAGATGAATAAGGAAAAGGTGGTATATATACACAATGGACTATTACACAGTCATAAAAAGGTTGAGATCCTGCCATCTGAGACAACATGCATGGACCTAGCGGTTATTATACTAAGTGAAACAAGTCGGACTGAGAAAGACAAATACCGTATGATTCCACTCATAAATAGAATCTAAAAAGAAAAAATGTGAACAAAAAAGCAGAATCAGAACTATAAATACAGAGAGCAAAATGATGGTTGCTAGAGGGGAGGGGAGGTTGGGCAAAATAGGTGAAGGGGAGAGGGAGATACAGGCCTCCGTTATGGACTGAGTAAGTCATGGGAATAAAAAGCATAGCATGAGGAATGCAGTCAATGATGTGATAATCGTGATATAATGGGACAGGTATAGCTATACTTCTGGTGAACATAACACAATGTGTAAACTTGTCAAATCACCAAGTTGTACACCTGAAACTAATATAACATTGTGTGTCAAATATACATAAATGAATGAATGAATGAATAAGTAACCTACCTACTTCTTCAATTCCATGCCCAGAGACAAGTATTTTTTAAATTACAGGGTGTTATTTAAAAAAAAAAAAAACAAGATTATATAATGTATATAACATATTTCTCACTTACCACCAACATATTACCATGTCGTCTGACATAATTATACTGCATTTTAATAAGAACTACAGATTATTTCATTATATTGAGGCACCATGATTTGTCTAACCGGCCTTTGATTTTTTCTATTACAAACAAAGCACAACGAACATCTTGAACATATATCTTAGGAACTTGAGTGATCTCTAAGGGCAATTTTCTAAGAAGTTAGACAGTTGGGTCATAGGATACCTATTACTGGAATTTTAATAGATCGTGGCCAATTTCACTCCAAGAACAGTCATTTCACTTCATATTTCCACCTACAATGAAAGGCAGTGGAGATGTCCCTCTGCTCTCCCCATTGCTTGATGTTTTGAGGTTATCAAGCATACATTTTGCCAGACTAAAACACAAAATACACTTTTTATATGTGTTTAAGTATTAGTATCTTTGCGTCCTTTTCCCATCTTGTTTACTGGCCATTGATATTTCTTTGGGCGATATCTGATTCATACCATTTGTCTATTTAATTCCCACTGAATTGCTTATCCTATTCTTATGGATGTATCTACATGTGTATGTTGCCTATTGGTTGACAAAAATGCTTTAGCTTTGTCTTTTGCCGTAAAGATATTTTATATTTTTATGTTGTCTGTTTTTCTCACCACTTCTTCTTGACTCTGCCATCATTTCTCCTACTAAGTTGAAATGTCACTTCTTTCCTCCATTAAATTCCCATATTTTGATTTCATTCTAGACTCTATTCTGTGTCACTGATCTCCTTTATTCTTAAGCCAGTGCCAAAACGTTTTAATTGCTTAAGCTTCATTTTAATATGTACTGCGATCATCAAGTTAAAGAAGTTCATTTTCTAAAATGTTTTGACTATATCCACATACTTATTCTCACAAATGAACATTATATCAGCTTGAGTTATTTAACTTTTTCTCCAAATTGTATGCCATAATCATTAGTAATAATCTTTAATTAGTATAAAATGCTTTGCTCTCTGGAATATAAAATGGAAGAGATCAATATATTGGTGTGAAATTGCAGAATTAGAATCATTCCAGTTTACATTTAAATTTGGATGAAAGAAGCTGGCTCCTAATTAAGAAAAAGCAACAGCAAAATAAAGTAGAAGGAAGCTGTGTTCAAATCTTAAAGTTTTCAACTAGAACGTGTAACTCCACCAAGTAGAGAGAGAAACAAAGTTATTAAAGTCATTAAGAAATGCATTAAATAACTCCACCAAGTAGAGAAGAAAACAAAGTTATTAGGTCATTAAAAAATGCATTAAATTCCAAATGAATCAGAAAAAGCAATGAAGTTATTTGGAACTGCTATAGGAATTCTGTTTTAAAATAACCAATTGAATTTACCCAATAGGTTCACTTGAAGATTAAGTTAAAATATGATAATATGAGAAATTTATAGTTAAATAGCATTACATCAATTCCTTATTTTTTCCCCAGTACACTTTGTTTCTCTTTGCAATTCCTTGTATATACTTATCTTCCCAATTAAAAAAATAATGAATAATGGAGGAAATGATGGGTAAATGAAATTTTATTTTCACTGTAATTAGATTTCCCCTCTCAAGAATCTTCCATCTTCTTAAATCACTAGGAATTAAACTATAGTGTTTCCTTTACTGTAAAGTTCCATGCCAAGGATGTTAATCTTTTCTTGAGAAATCTCAGGACCACTCTAGCATAGTCATGCCTAACCAAGCTTTGCTAAACATTTGAAAACATGAATTGTAAGAGAATCTATGTGATACAAGTCTTTGACTTGTTTAGGTAACAGTAAACATGGTTAATTCTTCCTTGCTCGAATGCTTCATCTATGCTGTACGAAATTTCTGCTTTTATCCCCACAACTCGTAATGGAAACCAAAACCTAGTTCTCTTATATCTATATCCAGGATATGTATCATGTTTACTGATCGAATTTCTTTATTTCTTTTTTCTTTACTCACCAGGTATGGCTCCTTGGGGACATCACATCATCTCTGCAGTACTCTATGTTACCTGTAAAATAAAGATCTGGGTTAGACAATCTTTCAAATTCCTTTTAATTCTAACATTCTGTCACTGTATTTAACATGGCGACTCAATTTTCTTAGTATCATTTAATTTTGATAACTACCAGCCATAAGCAAAGATATTTGCTGGAGAGCCTACTGTTTACCATTTCTATTAGAATATAGTCTTCATAGACCATTCACACTTCTCAGATAGTTTCACTATAATCTCTTTAAAGACAATAGCCACAGGATTTCTAAGATACCATCATATTTTCATAACTCCATCTAAAAGCAAATTTCTCATCAGATTATAACAAATTATGATTCTTGGGGATAAAGATTCTCTACCCTGATTTTGAACTTGTTTTCCCTAAGCAGGACTTATTTCTTGTTCCCGTTCTATTTATGTTCTTATTTGTAATTTGGTGACTTGCTTTTGTAAAGAACATCACCTTGAACTTTGTCCTCAGAATGCTCATATCCCAGAAGTTCCCATTTCCTCTAAATTAGATTTTGTTTATAATTTTAAAACATTACAAATCCTAAATCACTAAACATATATTTAAATTTCACGTAAGATAAAAGTAGTCATTTTTATAGTCATTTTGTGACTGCTACAATGACAAAACGTTAAAAATCAAAACAAGAACCTAGTTAAAGTGACACATGGAGAGAGGGGACATGTTTCCAGCTAGTGGAAGTATATGCATCAGTATGATCTTTTGAGGGGGTTTTGTTAACCATATATCCAAAGCTTTAAGAGTTTAACCACAAAATTCCACTTTTAGGAGTGTGCCCTGAGGAAATAACTAAAAGTAAGGAAAAGGACAGACATCTCATTACTTAGAGAAGTGAAAGCCTGGAAATTGAAATATAAGTAAATAGTGGTTTGGCAAATGCAAGTGAGATGCAACAATGTAATGAAGTACCATGCGGATGTTAAAATTATAACGTAAAGGTGACATAAAAAATCATGCAGAAGTGTTCGTTCTAAAAAGTAGAAAATGGCTGTAAAATAATGTGCATAGTAGCATTCTATTTCTTATAAAAAATACATCTGTATAAATATTTACACATGTTAGAAAGTGATGGGGAGGATACTTGCCAAAATGTGAATTCTGGTTACCTCTTGGTAAAAGCTTTATCGGTGGATCTTTTGGTAACTTTCAAGATACAGTAGTATGGATCACATATTCTATTTACCATAAGAATTATTTAGGAGCAGTAAGTCATAGTTATAAAAATAACTTAAGTTTCTAGATTACGCCTAGCCATATAATCAGAACTTCAAGGAATTAGTCATTTCAGTGATTCTGTTTATATTTCCTTTTTACTGAATCTAATAATTTTGATCTGTTGCATAATCAATTGCTGAATTTTTTCCTTGTATTGAAGAAAATTAAAATTAGTGATAATGAGCAGTAAGATCATCAACCCTTTCACACCCCCCTCATTCTCTGTCTTAAGACACCAGATCTTTAATTTCTAAGGTTTTTGTTTGCTTACTCTTTTTTAAAACAAATGATAACAATTGTGCTTATTTGCCTTTTATTTGGTTTTGATGCACCCATCCAAGCTCCAAGAGTGCAGGAGTTTTATCTTTTTGCTTCACTTAGCAAGGTTCTCATTAAATAGTTCAATGGGACTAGGTAAGAGAAGAAAACTACCTAAGCTTTATAACATATTAAAATCAAAAGTCCTTGGATTCATTCAGTTTGTTCCTGTGACCTGTGGGTTGGCACAATATTCCCTGAATTTAACCACTTGGGGCTTATGCAACCTAAAACACAAAAGCAAAGGATACTATATCAACATCCAGTCTATTTGTGAAAAACAAGACCATCAGTCTTGATGATTTAGGGAAAGTTAATCTTCTTTACATGTGCTGCCCATTATTTAATTTTATGCCTTTAAAAGATTACATCTGATAAATCAGCCATAATCAAAACTTTGAACTCCAAATATAATTAACCAAATGGCACCCTAGTGCCATTTAGGTGAAAGTTAATGGGCAGGAAGTTCATACTGAAAGCCATTTTTCACAACCTGAGCAAAGTGGAAGTGCATGATTAAATCATTAGCTTGGGTGAGATCAAGAAAGAGAGTTTAATTCAGAAAAAACTATATATATGCTGATTGTTCAGAAGCATATCTTCATATCACCTATAAAGACAGGCTTCCAAAGCAAATTCGTAGCATAAGCAACATGTTTTTTAAACAATTCTATGGTCATCACTCTTATCTAAGCAGTGAATCAATTTCAGAGCTCTTCTGAAAGGACTTTATTGGTCAAACTCCACAATAAAAGCATTGCCTGTAGTAAAAATGTTCTATTTCTTTTAAAGTAATTGATAATTTAGCGTTCTCCACCATTTGGACAGGTCTTCCTCCAGTGAGTCTGAAACGAAAGTTCATCATCTTCTTAAAATATAAAAACACGCACAAATATAATTCCAAGACGAAGAAGCCGAAACAAAAGAAGTCCTTCTCATTTTTCCTTTGAAGCTGCTCTCATCCCATAGGGTCCATGAATGAGTAAGCCTTTCCTATGCCAAGTCTTCAAAGCAAAAACTCAAGTGGAAAACTACTCAGTTCTCTGGCAAATTCTGTCAGTGAGGCAAGCCAACTTAGATTGAGGCTTTATTTTAGTACCTATTTTTGCTTATGATTTGTCTAAGAGAGTCGATATTTAAAATTCTGTCTCCAGGATAAATATTTTTGTTTTAAATTTTAAGTGGGGAAAAGTAACTAGGCTATCAAAAGCCAACTCCTATTCTCAAATACAATTGGAAAGATTATGGTGGTAACCATAAGTCCCTTAACAAATGGAATATCTTACTTCAAGTCCTTCAAGAGTGCTTACTGCAAAGGATTCCTAAAACGTCTATCCCCAACTGGTTTATAACTGCCAAAAGGACCTGGTTTGCATGTTGAAGCACAGAAGTTTCTGGAAGAAACACTTATAAAGCTTAAATGTAACAGTGGAACCATTCAGACTAGCCTATAAGCTTTAAGGTTAGAAGCTAACATTTTAGTGAACTGCCTGATGGTTGAGGGTAAATCACTGTGGAAACCCAAAAAATGTCCTGGCATGTAGGATAAACACTGGAGAATGCCACTATGAAATACAACTTCGTGAAGATCTAACGACAAAGGCTCATCCACTGACAGTGTGGTTTACCTCCAGGCCTGGACATTAGTGCTACATTCGATTAATATACGTGGACTATTAGTGGATTATTGGTCATTGAGGAAATTCTAAGGAGGAACAGAAGAAGGACTGCACTGAGACAGTATTTTGTCTTTAAAAGACAACACCATACTTTGTGGAATAATTAAAAGACTTCTCCCAAAATGCTGATGGCAAAACTCTCAACCAAAATAAAGGTTTATCTTTCCTGAGATACATGTTAAGTATTAAACAAATAAACAGTTGTTAGATACATACTAAAGATTCCATTACAATGGATATTAAGAGCATCTATTACTCTGAGACAGAATCCCAACGTCTAAGCAGGTGGCAAGACTCTAATGGTTTCAATATTCTTCTCCCTTTATGCCTAGTTTCTATACTCTGGAAAGTTTTCTATCAATGTCCAAATCACAGTTATGCTCCAATTAAGGTCATTTATTTTAGACATTGAATTTGCACACTGGTGGGCTACAGGTCTAAGCGTGCACTCAAATGTATTTTTGAGCCAGTACTCAATGCTTTTTTAGATGGGCGTATCTCTGGCTTTTCAGAGACGCTCCTCTTCCCCACCACCCTACCACCCCCAGCTTTGTGGAAGTGTTCTCACAATGATAGTATCTACCTCGCCTGCCCTGGTTTGTTTTCCTAAAGGAGAGGGCCTAGCACGTATCAGTCATCTGCCACTAGCCTGCTACCAGCAGGAAATTGATCTCCTGGCCCCTGTGAAACCTCTCCCTGCATGTTAGGCTCTGAATCAAAGACGACTGCCAAGTTTTGGGCATGTTTCCCAGGATGATGACAGTGAGTTCTTTACTCTCACCACAGTCTGAGATTAACATTAAGCACTCTTCTTACAGTATTTAGCAGTAACCAGGGATATTTGATTATATATCCATGCCTGGGGTGGCAGACTCTTTCAGGACACTGTCCATATCCCCTTAAACCCTTTCCCAACTTTGTTCAAACCAGTTCTCCATGTGTTTTCACACCAGCAGCCAGCATCTAGAATTCTGTGAGCTGATCATCAGACATTGGGGGTATAAATATGCCAACTGATTGCCCCTGGTTATGAGGACTCTGGGATATGTTCCACACTTGTTCCAGAGCTGCCCAGTAAGATAGGACCTAAGTTATTCTCTGGAGACTTTTCCTGATACTGCCCCTCTGTTAGCTGTTTCCTCTTTCTAGTCCCATTCCAGCTATTCCAAAATACTTTCCCCCATTCCTCACCTGCTCTGCTGCGGAAGCCTACCTAAGACAGCTCATTTCCCAGAGTAGGGAAGAAAAAGGGTAATGGGTGACCAACTCTTCGGGAGACTCTGTATTGTTCTCACAGAACAGTGACTCAAGTTGGGACTTGTGTGAGTTACAGTCTACATAACATCTCTCCACGTATATTGTACTTTTAATTCTTAAGGGCCCTCAGTGTATAACTCAGGTACACAAGGATGCTTGAAGTCAACAAAAGAATCATTCATCAAATGCATCCATGATACTTGGCAGCATGTAGTTCATGACAATGCCAAATTTGCAACAATATGCAAAAATGACTATTACCATCAACAAACGATGGGATGCCTTACAAGTTCAGGGTTGTACAGGCTTTGTCTTTGTTTTGTTTTTAATTTACCAAAAGCCAGGATTAATTTACAAACTGAAATCCCAAACCTCACCACGGTTGTGAATCTTACATTTGGAATAGCACTTTTGAAACTTTGGCTTTTAATTTGTGACTCTTGAGAATCGCGCTCTGGCAAAAGCAGAATGAATAAATGCTAATGATGTTGAGGACCCCGGTTCAGAAACTGGTGTTACAATTTTCTAATACATGAAGTATTTAAAGACTGATGAGACAGTACATTATATCTGCATGGTAATTTAGTTCAGAGGTTCACAATTGTTTTATTTTCAATATTAATTGCTTTTGTCTCTCAATAAATGACTCTGTAGGAAGTGGAACTCAATTTCATTCATTTTCAATAATCGAGATTGCTTTGAACTAGCTCAATAACTCTCAGCTCCTCTTGGCCTCCGATGTATTGCCGGTGGTAGCACATAAATAATCTCAGTTTTCTTTTCAGATTCCTAAGCAGAGCTGCCCTTTGGCAAAATAGCTACGTGGACACAGTTTGCTCCCCACGCTGCCAGCCCGTTTGCCACAGCCTCTTCAGGATTCACGGCCCCTCCTACTTCTCAAGGCTTCTCCTGCTGTTACCATCCCTCCCCTCTTCTCTCCCACCCCACCCCAGGGGCAAGTGATAGGAGAAAGTCCCTCACCTACCTGAGATTTCTAGCCCCCATGTCTTTGTTTATCATGTGCCCTCTGCCTGAAGTAGCCTTCTGCCTGCACAACCAAATACACCAGGAAGTGAGCTCAGGGTTCCCATGGCAGGCCACCAGATCCACACAGCCTCGGGCGATCTCCCTAGGTAGAATAGAGCAGGTGGCTCCCTGCCGGAATCCTCTGTACCTCTTCTAGGCTCCATCTCCTCTCACTGATTTAGAGGTGTTCACATGTCTCTCTCCTCCACTAAACAATCAGCTTCTCAAGGTGACAAGTGACAAGCCATTCATCTATATATCTCATGTAGTGCTTAGCTGTGTTCCTTGTCAAAAAAGTCTGAATGAATAAATAAAGTAATGGGGGGGAAATTAATGAGTACTTGGGGTAGGAGAGGCTTGTCTATGTTTTAGCCACATGAATCCACATTAGTTCCTCCAATAGAAGTTTTGTTTTGTTGGGGTTTTTTTTCACTTTTTTTTTTAAAGATTTTATTTATTTGAGAGAGAGAACGCGAGAGCCAGAGCATAAGTAGAGGGGGAAGGGTAAAGGGAGAGGGAGAAACAGACTCCCTGCTAAGCGGGGAGCCTGATGTGGGGCTCCATCCCAGGACCCTGGGACCATGACCTGAACCAAAGGCAGACGCTTAACCGACTGAGCCACCCAGGCGCCCTCCAATAGAAGTCTGACCCACTCGCCTCAGAGCCTTAGTCTCTCCACAGATTCCAGCCCTGGTCAAGTTGTCCCGCTGTTGTGTCCAGGTGGGCCCTACCCAGCCCCCACTAAACTAAGAACTCCTCAAGGGCATGAACAATGGCACACAAAACCCCTAGAGGAGCTCCAGTTCATTTCTGGGCAATGCACAGGATCATGGCACCCTAGGATTTCGTCAGTTTTCCTTAAGACAGTTTACATTTCAAAAGATGATTACAGCCACAGCAACTTCTTCCTAGAAACATCACCAAAGGCAAGGGAAGCAAGGGCAAAAATGAACTATTGGGACTTCATCAAGATAAAAGCTTTTGCACAGCAAAGGAAACAGTCAACAAAACCAAAAGACAATGACAGAATGGGAGAAGATATTTGCAAATGACATATCAGATAAAGGGCTAGTATCCAAAATCTATAAAGAACTTATCAAACTCAACACCCAAAGAACAAATAATCCAATCAAGAAATGGGCAGAAGACATGAACAGACATTTTTCCAAAGAAGACATCCAAATGGCCAACAGACACATGAAAAAGTGTTCAACATCGCTCAGCATCAGGGAAAATCCAAATCAAAAGCTCAATGAGATACTACCTCACACCAGTCAGAATGGCTAAAATTAACAAGTCAGGAAACGACAGATGTTGGCGAGGATGCAGAGAAAGGGGAACCCTCCTACACTGTTGGTGGGAACGCAAGCTGGTACAGCCACTCTGGAAAACAGTATGGAGGTTCCTCCAAAAGTTGAAAATAGAGCTACTGTATGACCCAGCAATTGGGTATTTACCCCAAAGATACAAATGTAGTGATCTGAAGGGGTATGCACACCCCAATGTTTATAGCAGCAATGTCCACAATAACCAAACTGTGGAAAGAGCCAAGATGTCCATCAACAGATGAATGGATAAAAGAAGATGTGGTATATATATACAATGGAATATTATGCAGCCATCAAAAAACCCAAAATCTTGCCATTTGCAATGATGTGGATGGAACTAGAGGGTATTAGCTAAACGAAATAAGTCAATCAGAGAAAGACAAGTATCATATGATCTCACTGATACGAGGAATTCTTAATCTCAGGAAACAAACTGAGGGTTGTTGGAGTGGTGGGGGGTGGGAGGGGTGGGGTGGCTGGGTGACAGACACTGGGGAGGGTATGTGCTATGGTGAGCGCTGTGAATTGTGTGAGACTGATGAATCACAGATCTGTACTTCTGAAACAAATAATGCAATATATGTTAAGAAAAGAAAAGAGGAAGAAGATAGCAGGAGGGGAAGAATGAAGGGGAGTAAATTAAAAGGGGAGACGAACCATGAGAGACTATGGACTCTGAAAAACAAACTGAGGGTTCTAGAGGGGAGGGGGTGGGGGGTTGGGTTAGCCTGGTGATGGGTATTAAGGAGGGCACGTATTGAATGGAACACTGGGTGTTATATGCAAACAATGAATCATGGAACACTACATCAAAAACTAATGATGTAATGTATGGTGATTAACATAACATAATAAAATACAATTAAAAAAATAAAAAATAAAAAAAGAAGTTGAATGTAAAAAAAAAAAAAGAAAGATGAGTACAGGCAGGCACTTCCACTTCACGGACACTGTGTTAGAGGTTACACTGTAAAGTCAGTGAAGGAGAGACATAGGAGACTCACCCACAAACCCTAACCTTGCCCCAGTGCCCTAGTTGACGGAGGTCCTCTGCAGAAACTTTTTTTTTTTTTTAAAGATTTTATCCACTTATTCATGAGAGACAGAGAGCGAGAGAGAGAGAGAGAGAGAGAGGCAGAGGGAGAAACAGGCTCCCAGGGAGCAGGGAGCCCGATGTGGGACTCGATCCCAGGATCCTGGGATCATGACCTGAGCCGAAGGCAGACGCTTAACCATCTGAGCCACCCAGGTGCCCCTCTGCAGAAACTTTGAAAGTTTTTACCTAATATCCAAAGCAAAGTGGCTTCTAAACCACTAACCTATCAGTACTCCATCAACATTTAAGGGACATGTGGGCTTTATTTATTGGTATAGGATTTCTTGTTATCGGCTTGCGAGTCATTCTCAAGAATGCTGTAGTTGCTTCCCTCCAGAGATCACGGGTTTCTAGAGGAAAGGACATCTGACTTTTCTTAACTGGGCTCCGAGCTGGAATGCCAGCACGATGCTCTACATCGGAGTCCCACAGACTGCTGCCAAACATTCAGTTCAGTTCAGGAAGTACTTACCGTGGGCCTGCTAGAGCAAAGGAAACTGCATTTGGATTAAGAATGAGGATGGATAAGGAGATGGATTAAGGCAAATATAAATATATATGGATAAGGATAAATATATATAAGGATGTGAGCCGCCTCCTTACCCTTGGAAAGCTTACAATCATTTGAGAGGGAAAGAGAGGTTTAAGTAATTACATTTGATACAAGGCAGAGGGGCGCAGTTGTGGCAACTTGTAAGAACCAGACATCCAGTGTGACAGCGTAAAGGGATTCATTTTCATTTCATAACTTATATATTCAAAGAGCTGGAAAGAGTTTTGGTTATGTATCTGGTCTCTTTCCCTGCCACGAATGGAATGTTCAGGAACCAGGTCCAAGTGTGTCATCTGACCCTCACCTTAAGTTCTTAAGTGTGTGTGTGTGTGTCTGTGGGGGGCTGCTTTCCTCAAGTTTGCCCAGGAGGCTTGTCACCAGCAAAACCCTGTCATAAGCAACACTCCCAAGTGGCCCAAGGGTGCTGCCGTTGACTAGGTTATATTTCCTTTATTTGCTTCAAAACTCTCATGTCTTCCCCCAGCCTACTTTAGTTCTTTTTGCCTTTCCATATTATGGATATTTTCCAATTTTGAAGATTTTATTTACTTATTGATTGATTGATTGATTGATTGCCAGTGAGCAAGCAAGAATGCAGGAGAAGGGGCAGAAGGAGAGAGAGAATTTCAAGCAGACTCGGTGCTGAGCACAGAGCCCCATGCGGGGCTTGATCCCACAATCCCCAGATCATGACCTGAGGCAAAATCAAAAGTTGGACACCCAACCAGCTGAGCCACCCAGGAGCCCCAGATGCTTTCCAATTTTAATTACTTTTGATGTTCTGCTCTGAACTCATAGCCCAATTAAGTAGAAATGCCCCCAAATTATAAACAAGCCAATAAAAATTGAGTCAGGCAACATAGAGGCAGAACAATCTCCTTGCTTCTGCCCAGTCCTCTCCCTCAACAGCTCCAAGACCTACAGTTTTTTTTTCCTTACAAATATATGACTGTTTCACATTTTAATTGTGGCCTCATCCTCACTACTGCTGGCTTCTCTTTTCTTGTCGTGCCCAAGAAGCCACTGGTTTATATATTTTTTTCTAGATGAAGAACATGAAACTACTTCTGAGGAAAAGATGCTTTAGGATAGAGGTAAGAGAGAAGATTGTTACTTTGCTATCATTTTACTATTTTCAGGGAAAAAAACTTGTAATTATAATGTAACCAACTTCTGCATACTGTCATACTGTATACTGTATACTTCTGTATACTGTCATACTGTTGTCCATCTAAAAGAGTTAAGAAACTCCCCATCCTATTTTATATCTATAAGGCTCTTCTGTAGGGTTGCCAATTAGCAGGGCAGAACATTCAGTTAAATTTGAATTTCAATAAAAACCACAATGAAGTATCACCTTACACCTATCAGAATGGCTAAAATCAAAAAGAAATCATAAGTGTTGACAAGAATGTGGAGAAAAAGGAACCCTCGTGCACTGTTGGTGGGAATGCAAACTGGGGCAGCCACTGTGGAAAAGTCTATGGAGGTTCCTCACAAAATTAAAAATAGAAGTGCTATATGATACAGTAATTCTACTACTGGATATTTACCCCCCCCAAAAATCCTCAAAAACACTAATTTGAAAAGACATTTGCACCTGGACGTTTATTGCAGCATTATTTACGATAGCCAAGACATGAAAGCAACCCAAGTGTCCGTCAATAGAGGGCAGGTGGGTGGGGGCATGGGTGAAACAAATAAAGGGGATTAAGAGGTACAAACTTTAAGCCACGGAGATGAAAAGTACAGCATAGGGAATACAGTCAATAAGATGGTAATAACATTGTTTGGTGACACATGTGAATACATTTTTTGTCATGACCACTGAGTAATTTATAGAATTGTTGAATCATTATATTGTACACCTTAAACTAATGTGACACTATGTTAACGATGCTTCAATTTAAAAAAAGGTAAAGCCATAACAAAAATTAAAAAACAAATTTGAATTCCAGATAAATTAACAAATAACTGAGTATAGATAAGTATGTCTCAAATATCGCATGGCATATACTTATACTAAAGTATCAGAAATTCCAATTTACCTCAGGGCTATATATTTTTATTTGCTATATCTGGCAACTGTACTTCTTTGTATCTCAAAACTGAGTTTCAGTGGGCCTATAAGAGGATTTGGGAGCCAGTTTAGTATACTAAAGCATCTAGGGGCCCCTGGGTGGCTCAGTCAGTGAAGTGTCCAACTCTTGGTTTCCACTCAGGTCATGATATCAGGGTCCTGAGGTCGAGCCCCTGGTTGGGCTCCACGCTCAGTGGGGAGTCTGCTTGGGATTTTCTCTCTCCCTCTCCCCATGCCCCTCCCCTACTTGCACGCACTCTCTCCCCGCCAAAATAAATAAATAAATCTTAAAAAAAAAAGAGCAAAGCTTCTAGAATCAGACAAAATATTTTGCATCCTATGTGTGTCATATATTGTGATACTGACTTTTAGAAATACTCCGATGCTCACCTCATAGGATCTAAGGTATAATTCCATTTCCTCTGTCCAGTGTGAGCTAGACGTGGCCAGTTAGTTTTGGTTAATGAAATGAGAGTGGAAACCCCTTCCTGCCTCCCTTCCTGAGGGACCACAGAGGCATATAGTGAGGTAGAGCCTTCATTAGCTTGGGTCCCTGAATATTTACAATAAGCAGGGTATCTTACAATGGGCATGTAGCATGAGTGACGAATATATTTTGGGGGGGCTAAATAGGCAAGATTTGTAAGACAACATAGCTTTTTGTGGGAAAAGGCATCGATTTGAAGTCCTAAGACTTATACTTAAATCTTAATAACGTTTTACTTACTTGCTTTGTGATGCGTGGCAAAATGTGCCACAAGCTTGGGCATCAGAAAAGTATCGTTGATGATTCTCTGCCAACCTATGATTCACTATAATGAGCATCTATTGCATGTTCACTGTATGCCAAATAAGACTGTGAGAACTACAATAATCAGTCAAATACAATGACTTTATCATGAAATCAGAATAAGGAGCCATATCACCGTTATTGGACGAACCATATACCAGACACTGTACTGAGAACTTTACAAATATGAACTCATCTGATTCTCACAACCACCCTTTGGGATGGGTGCTATCACTACCCCCATCTTATCTAGGAGATAGGCATAGGGAAATTAAGTGGCCTACCTCAGTGAACCTAAAAGTTTGGTTATGGGATCAGAGCTCTTAAAAGGGATAGCAGATGATGAGAAAAGGTGTAAATCAGCACACCATTTCTTTCATTGATAGAAGTTTTGAATTTGGGGGGCGGTGGGAAGGAGACAGCTGAATGACACAGTAGGCTGAGTGATCTACTTACTTTCACTGCAGACTCTTTTAGCTGTCACATTCTTTCTGAAGTTAAATCCACATTTCCGACATCCCCTTGGACAATTTCCTATGATTAGCCAATTGATAACTCAAAGTTAAGTCCACAAACAACTCATTTCCTCTGCAGTTTCTGCTTCTAATAACCTCTCCATTTCTAGGGGTGGAATCATCATCTAGTTATGCAAATTTGAGTCTTTCTGCTCCCTGCTTCCAAACGTCCTAGAGTGTGCTTTTTCCATCCCTTTCCTCAACTTTGGGCCCACCTTTCTACAGCCCCTGTCGGTGTGCTGTTTCACTTTTTCCCTTCCTCTTATTTCTAGCACTGGTATTCCAGCATCACATGTTCTCATCCTGCCTCTCTTTCCATCCTGTTCTAAAATGTTTTACCTACAGTTGCCTGGCTTTTATTCCTAAAGCGTAGCTCTACCCTTGTGTCCTACCCCAAAGTTTGTAGTGGCTCAGCATGCACAATTAACTCTGTACAAATTCTCCAGCCTGGCAATCAATGCTGCTGGTGTTTGGTGGACACACTTAATTCTCCACGTCACATTTCTAAAGAAGGAATCTCACTTCCTGTCCCTCTTTCAGGAGAGAGCAGCATTAGAGAGAATGTTCATTTCTGCCAAGCCTGGTAAGACTGGGATAAAGGTCGTTGTGTAGATGTGAGGTAGTTGAGCTTGGCTGACTTCTTTGGTAGTAGTTTCTTTTGACATGTCCCTAGGTTCCTCTCTTCCACTAACTCCACCTTGAGTCTAGAGGCCTATAGTTATCTACATGCTCTGCTGGGACCAAATGGGCAAAATCTACAAAGTCTGACTTAGCTCTTGTCCCACACTGCATCCCCTTCAAGCCAGCTTCACTGACACTTCTGCTGGTATCTAATCTCTTGTTTTTATTTCTTTATGTCAAAATGTTAAGAATCCACAGGTGAAGGAAGATGGATGATGCCCCCCAAACCCTAAGAAAATCCCTTTGCAATCTGGCATCAGTATGTCTCATGAGTCTCTTAACCAACTCTTCTGAAATATCAACCTGAAGGTTCTTGCCCAGGTTCACAACCGGTTGTCCCCCAAGTGCATCAAGCCCTTCCATGCCCTTCCATCACCATGCATTCCAGCGCTTCACACAGAATCCATTTCCCACCATTTTGGGGGGTGGGGGAGGCTGGAAAATTTATATTTCAGAGCCCTTATGATGTTACCTCGCTCAAGCATAAAAGTAGTTTCTCATCTTCATAAATTCTTAGCTGAATCCTGTTCCCTTCTACTCTCTCCCTTTCCCTCTCTACTTAGGTTTGTTTCTCTTGCACTACTTTATTTATACACTTGCCTCATCATCTTTTCTGAGTTGTAACTGACTCAAGGTATCTGTTATCTGATACTAATGTATTACTATCTATATTCTTAAAAACACTATTGAATATATGATTATTTTTAAACAGGTAACTGACCAAAGCTCTATTAACAATAAAACTTTTTCCTCTAATAATTCAAGGATTTATACGACTTTCTTTTTGCAAATACCCTAATCTTCTTCTTGTGCTGCTCGTATTTCTGTGCACTTAAAATTCAAAGAAGCTGGACTCTACTTTGAGTTTTTAGGCATGAGGCATCTTTAGACAGTTCTCTGAAAGTATTTGCAAGCTTTCTTTCCTTATAACCCCCAGTCTTATTGCTGCAAACACTCCCTCTCTCCCACGTTTACAAACACAATGTTCAAGACAGTTACACCTTTCTGGCCCTCCTCCATGCATGTGCTTTATCTATTTCTTCATATCTCTGACAAATAGTTTAAACTCTGCACTATCTCAACACCTGTTTTCTTCTTCAACATTTTCACATAAAATTCTACTCCTTCCTTTTCTGTGGCCCCATATAGAGAGCCCTACTCTACTTTTGTTTAACAAGGCATATCAAAGATACACATTTATCTCTACTTGCTCCTCAGTGGCATCAATCCACAAGGTTAAAGAGAATGGGAGAGGGAACAACGGCAGGTGAAACACATTAAAAAAAAAAGAAATGTTTAGGAGCTGGAAAGCCTATGGGGAACCTAGCAAACCAGAGAGAATTACAATATTAAATTGTGGACTGAGTCAAAAGGAGTGGGTGGTCCTCAAGAACCAAGTCAATTTATATGACAGAAGAAAATGCAATTATAGTGTAAGACATCTATGAGCAACACTTGCACAATCATATGCACAATATTGAACAATGATCAAAAGAATGATATAACTCTATTGGAAAATGGGCACATGATTGTAATGGCAAAGGGTTAAATCTTTATCTTCTATAGTTGTGTGTCAGGAAAGGATGGCTCCATTTGAATAATCAAAACACAAAGTGTGAACAGTTAAATTAGAAATATTAGAATAGAATAAAAGAAAATTGCTGAAAAGTTGAAAATGGTTGCCTCAAGAGAACAGGAATCACTGCTGGAAAATGGTAGATCGTGTGATCACCGTGTCTTGTTAGGTCTTCTAGAACTACTTGACTTCTTGAACTCAATATATGTGATACGTTTCTTCTAAAATGACATCACTTACCTCAAGCGTAACGGGACATAATTTTAATATTTCTGAAATCATGATCTTTTTGATGAGTGAAGCTTTGTTTAAAAAGTATTAGATCAAGGGTCCCATTTGCCAGATTATTTCTTGTGTAAAATATTGACCATTTCATGATGACTTTGGTTGCTAAGTAATGAAATGTGTTTCGTGTGTTCAAAGCAAATTCACCCTGTATTGGCGAACATGCCACCTGCAAGACCCCTTTGCAGAGCCACAGTCTGGGAGTGAGTAGGGGCAGAACTTTCCCGGCTTGATTCTTCCACAGCCACCTCAAGCTGCCATCTAAGGGCTGGCACATGAAACTTTGTTTCTAGAGACTAGCCATACTTACAGAAGCTTGGCATATGCTTTTCCATCTCTTGGAAAAGCCCTTCCTCACCTAGAAAACTCTTAAATGGCTTCAAAAATCCTGAGTAAACACTCCTTCTTCTATGAAACTTTCCTCCCCCAATAATTAATGGTGCCCCCCTTCCTGTGTGCTTGATTATTCACCACATCATGCACAGCCAATTGCCTCTCTATGTGCCTTTCCCTCTTACTAGACTTTGAGATATTTGAGAGAAGGAACTGCATTTTTTTTTTAATTCACAGTGCCAAAAAAATTATCAAATAAATAGATTCAGGAAATTAGATGACTCCTATTAAATATCTGAAATTTTCATTAATTTTCCAGGAAATCATCCATAGCCCACCAACCGCTTATATCTGAAAGTCCAAGCAATATGAAGATGTTGAGCTAAGATAACATACTTTAATTCTTAACACTACACAAAAGGCATGCTACACAAATATGCCTAAAGAGCTAAAATGTTCAAAGTATGCACCCTTGTATTCAAGAATCTCACAGCCTGTCCCAGAAAGTCTCCTAGCTTTCTCATGACAAGCATCTAAATTGGAAAAAGAAGGGTCAGAGTGATGGAAATATGCAAGGAAAAACTGCTGGTGGGAACTGTACATATTCCAATGTCAGTGCTGAAATGCTTGAAACTCTACATCAATATTTGGCAGACCTTTGACAATTCTCAATCAAATCACATGAATACTAGAGTCTGTAGTAGAAGATGACAAATTTATCTAGAATTGGCAGAAGGACGTGTCTCTTGATGAGCCCTCAGCCTGCCCTTCCAAACCAAGTTCCTTTCTTTCAGTTCCTGGGATCTCACTGATACCACAGGCACTCATGCAGAGCCCCATTGCTTATTCTGAGCTACTCCAGCCTAGCCTGATCTGTAAAACTTCTCCAAATCAGCCGAAAAATACGCCTGGTTGTATTTCTGTACCAGGGACAATTTCCTTCTCTGCAGATCTTTTTTATCCTGTAAAACTATGAAAGCACAGCTAGATGAAGCAAAAACAATCAGATAAGGTATGAAGAAATCTGAGAGCAAGTGTCTGGCAGGAGAATCCACTACTTCTCTGCCACCATCAAGATTAATCAGCACATACACGATGTTTCAGAAATGTAGACACCATTATAAACATTTTTTAACAACTTGAGTGAATGTGTATAAGCAAAACTTGTACAATGAAGTAAGCCCTTTGACATCATAACAATACATTCCTTCAAAATATCAACATTCTGCTTTTACTGACATGCATTAACATGGGAAAGTTGGATGCACTGAATCAGGATATTATATATTGCAGGGTAGGGTGGAGCTACTTTGTGCAAAGTATTCTACAAGGTAGAGCTATTCAGATAAACCATGTAGGAAATCCAGAATGGTCATTTGGATGGCCCAAATCACCAACTTAACTATTTTTCAATCCTGTGTTTTTCACTGTGTAGACAATATTTATACAAAGTAAAGGGATGGAATGACCAATGATCCTGCTAATTTATACAAACAGAACAACCTGCATAAATCAGGCCAGAAATGCTGGGAGGCAGCACGGTGCAGTGGTGGGCAGCAGGTATTGGAGCCCAAAGGATCTAGGTTTAAATTCTTTGAGCCTCTCAGTTTACTTATCTGCAGAAATAGGGCAAACACAAGAGCCATTATATTGAGTGATTAGAAAAGAGTACCTAGGACAGGCTTAATAAACACTGACGATTACTCCAAAAAAACCACAGCCCTTCATTGTATTTTTTACCCACATACACATGGTCTTAAATATGAAGCTCCATGTTCTTTGATGTTTTGCTATGCCATCTTACGTGCTGCATGGAGACTGAGTGAATTTTTTACTAACTCCTTCCTCCTCTTCTTTCAGGTTCTTTTACATAAACCTTTTTTTTTTAATGAATCTTCCCCCCCCACCACCAGCCTTTCCTTATGGATTGCACCCCCGACCTAATTACATAAGTACCTGATGGGCTGGAACGCTTCCAAAAGGGCCTCTTAGGAAAAACAATCTGAAGGGTTTTCTTCCCCTTCTTTTGTAATTACATAATTACTCAGCTGACTAATATGAGTCACTGTGTGCCATTCTAATCTCCCAGGCACAAAATAGTTTTATTATTTTCCTTGGAACTACCTAATTACCCAATGGATAGCAATAACTCCCAGGATCTTTTCAGTAAGTAATCTGTAAAGCTCAAGGCTGAAATTCCTCCAGACATCTTTTAAAATGGAGGAGAACTTAGAATAATACTATCATGTACCACATGAGACACTGAAGTTGTTGGTGACAACAGTGGTCCAATGATATGCCACAGATAAATTTGGAGAAAAATTTGGGCATAGGATAAGTTAATGAGGCAGATTCTCCCTTCTGGGTCTTAGAAAAGCAGCACTCCTGAGCCAGAACAGCAGTGGCTGAGCGTACATCTCATCAGTTAAGAAATTAGCAAGCATTCCCAATATACGTGTATTTATTTATACACTATACACACTGCTATAGTGGACCCATATATTGACTGTTAGCATGACTTGATTACTATTTTGGTAAAACCTCAGTGCGCAGAGAAATGATATTTTCCCATATCCGAATGGAAGCCTAGCATATACTGTTTTTGGAGAATTCTGCCTTCTGGAATACCAAAGTCTCCAATATGTTCTAGAATTGCTCTGCAATTAACTTGTAGTTGTTCAGTCTCTACTAACTGAGGGAACAGGTTAGGAGACTGCCTATTGATTCTTTCCTCCCTTTTAAAAAGGAATATGGAGGAAAGTCACACAAGCCGCAGGATATATTCCAGGGGATGCTCAGAACCAACGGGCACAATAGTCTTCTCTCCATGCCTTTCCTGACCCTCTGCTTCCCCTAATTTCTCATCTGGTCCCCAGAATAGTGGATTTATGAAAGCCTCTTTCTGGTCTACAGTCTAAAGTGTTGGGCAGACTACATGATTTACAAAGCCAACATGTTGGCCTATGCCCTGGATATGATAGATTTCTAATAAAAAGAAATGCATATTTATCCAAGCTATTGACCAGCTCAGTCTAATCAATATTAAATCTGATCATGCCATTTTCCAATGTATAATAAAATGCTAAGTCACGTTCATAATTCAACTGTATTTAGAACTATCCTTTATAGTTCCAGTTCATTAAAACATTTTAAGAAAAAAGCTACATTAAATTCTATTTAGAGTAATATTGAACCTAAGGAACTGAAGCTTCACTAGTGCAGCTGAGCCGAGGAATATGCTTGTCATTTACTGAAGTAATCATTGATTCGAGTCCATGACAATTTTATATTCCAAACATTCACAGGACACATTTTATAAAAGTTTCATAGGTGTTAGGAAATAAATAAATCTGAAAAACCCCTCAGTCGAGTCTGATTGTTCTGGTTCTTTGGTATGTATGCCAAAGCATACACTGTACAAGTAGCCGCACCAAAGTCGTTTTGACAGTTAAACACCAACAGAGCCCCAGACAATGAACACACAGAAACAGCACCCTCCCCCAGAGGAGGTGGCTCTGGCTTTGAATGCCTGGAAGGGAGCCAACAGGCTGTCCATTAACTTAAATCTCTCAGAAAAAAAAATAGTTACCTCACCTTCTCTCCTGCAAGGGCCTCCTGATCAACATCCCCATCCCCCATTTTCGACCCCCCAATCTTTCTCAATTTCGTGAAGAGAAATACCAGAGCATGAAGCCCGGAAGCTCAGGGACATACCCGTAAATGACCAAATCTCACTCTCTCTTTCCAGCTTAGAAGTTTAAGACTCTCCTTTCACCATTAAACAGCGAGGGAAGTTGCTTTTGCAGGGATGCACTCGATGCGTGCTTATCCAAATTTTTAGACCACTGATTTCCTAGAAACACCTGGCATCTTTCTTCTTCTCAGACCTCTTGGTACCACCAAACTAGACCATACAGATTTGGGGACTTTGTCTTCCAGAAGTCATTGGCTATCGTCCAGTCCTCCAATTAGAACAGAAATGCTCTGACTCCCCGTCAAGCTACAGGCTGCTGGAGGCAAATGGTGCATTCACTGAAAATAATGGAGACCAAGAGTGATAGGACTGCTGTCTGGGGGCAAGGATCGTTCAAAGACTCCAGGACTGGCCTTATACCGTTGGTCGACTATTGCTTCCTGCAGATCCCACTGTTACTAGAAAGAAGTTTAAAAGTTGTAGAATATTTCAGGAACATTAGAAAGACACTTAGTTCAATTTACTATTCATTTAGTCTACAAAAAGCTGAGTACCTATTTTCCAGACACTATTTACAAGCAACTGGAAACACAGTTCATCCACTTCCCCATTTGAATATTCATTACAAGCCCGGGAGGTGCTGGCCACACATGCCATGGGTCCTAGCACAGGGAACCTCAATGCATCAGTTCGAGGCTCTGATTACTAGAGTAGGGGCTGACAAGGAAGCACTCAAGGATACTTTGGAACTCTAGAATCTATAGAAATAGCCTTCCTGCCTCCATCCCACCCTTCCATCCTTTAGTCTACTATGTGTTAATGAAGGGGAGAGTGCTGGATTCTGAGGACACAATGGTAGGCAGACCTAGATACAGTTCCTGCCTTCTATTTACAAAACTTCACACAAGTCCAAGTTCTCAAGTTTTGCCCAATTTAGTAATAAGATATTAATGTGAGAATTACACCAACATCTAAAATTTCAACTGTCATTCATCCTTGGTCTACCTTTTTTCCCCTAACTCTATTGAGGTAGGATTGACAAAATTTGCAAATATTTAGGTTGTACACAGTGTGATTTTTTTAAAGATGTATAACCTAATGATTTAATATACGTATACACTGTAAAATGATTATCATCAACAAGCTACTCCATCACTTCACGTAGTTACCATTTGTGTGTGTGTATGTGTGGTGTGGTGCCAAGTCTCAAGACCTACTTTTTAGAAAATTCAAGTATACGACATAGCATTTACAGTAGTCACCATGCTGTACATTAGATCCCCAGAACTTACTCAGTCTGGATCTTTTGGAAGTCTGGATCCTTTGACCAACGTCTCCCTGTTTCTGCCACACCCCACCCCTTGGCAATCACTGTTCTGTAGTGGTTCTTAGAGCTCAAATTTTTTAAATGTCACTTATGAGTGAGAACATAAATGTCATTAGTCCTTGAGTGTGTAGGGAGGTCTGTGAGGCATTAAATAGAAATTTGGTCAAAGAAGAGGAAAGAGTCTCTTAAGGATTGACTGAAAAGGTTTTGTTGTTTGAATTTCTTCCCTGAACTTGTTTATCCTTTGTTGATTTTTCATGGAAAAATCAACTTGAAAAAATTGCACTGGACTGAAACTCTAATTTCAAAAAGAAAGAAAGCAAGAAATGGGAGAACCTGAGAGGCCTGCAGAGCATCAGCTCCCCAGTGGGGATGGCTTGTGCCCCACGTCCTCACACACGCACACATGGTTTCTATTAAAACCATTGAGAAGTACTCCTGAACAGCGTCAACCACACGTTTCCTTAGTGAGCCACAAAATAAAGTGCTATTAATTCTCACCAATATTCATGAAATGATTGTCTTTTATTGAACATGTCTAACCTCCTACCATGGTCTCGAGATTCCCCATACTTTTTCTACCCATGGGCAAATCTTTTTGCATCTTAGGGAGCATACCGAACGGTCATAAATGGTCAAGGCTGCCTTTAGTTATAAGGTTTAGTAGGCTATTCAGATGGGAATCATATTGATGTAATTATAAGTAGTTTTTTTTTTTTTTGGTAAGAAGAAAAGACCTGAGACGCTTACTTTTCCTTCCCTTTCCCTGAATTCCCTATTAAGAATAAGCTTTCTTTCTGGAGAAAGACCCTCCTTTTGAATCTATTAATACACCCCTCCAAATTTCTTTTTTTTTATTTTGATTCACTTCCAAGTCCTGTTGAAAGTGGTTTTTTTTTAATGTAATTTAAAAAAACACATTACATTTTACATCTACTCTGACTATTCTCAGGTTACAAGCCTCTGAAGTGTGCTTGGCCTGTTGCCGGGTGTATTTATTACCATTAATAAATGAGTTGCTGGTGTAAGAATGCAAATTTTATGTGGCCCATGTATAAATGAGCCTGTTAAGAATGACCAGATACACATTTTATGTGACTGCTAAATAATTATGTCAGAGAAATACAGCTTGTGAATTCAACATTAAAGAAAGCAATGGATTCAAATAATGTTCGAGTATTTGTCAAAACAGGGTTTTGGTGAGTTAAGGACATAAAAAAAGGACAAAAGAAAACATTCAGGCTACAGGAAGAGGAGGTGGAAGCTTCAGCTTCACACAGTCGCTTCCGAAGTCCACTCTTCTACCCTCATTCATTATATGATGCAGGCACATCCAAAGCACAACACTGCTTTTAGGTTTAGAACACTGTCCTCTGTGAAGACAGGTATTAGAGGAGGGACATCCGAAGCCTGTGCCTATCCACAACCACAACACTCCAAGTCAGGATTGAGAAAATGGGATCAGATAATGGGGACATGGTAGTGAAGGAGACAGATGTATCTTGGAGCTCATATTCTGGGGGGTGATAGACATTCAATAACCAATCACGCAGTGCATTACAGTGTTGCAGAAGTATTATTTGGTGTGTGTCAAGTGGCACAAACCAGAGTTCTCCAGAGTGTGATTTCCATATCAGGCTGTCCCATCCTATAAGAAGTCTGGATGTTAATTTAATGTCATTTCTCTAGTCTACGCACTGAGCAGCAGCTCAATATGGAAGGGCTAGATGGACCAGCCACAGGGAGAGTCAAAGGCAGACAGTAAGGCATTCCGCAAACCAAAGGACTATAGCGCCAAAAACTCCTGGGTGTTAAAACACAGATACCATTCTAGAACATTTGAATGAGACAAGAGTTACTTAATTTTGGTCTGGACACAATTTGAGAACTTAATCTACATTCCCGATGTCTTCATTAAATACCGTACTATCCTTTCTCTTTGTTAGTAGATGTGTTGGTCAATGAGGATGGCCCGTGAGAGCCACGCAGTGTTTTTAAATTATTAGAAATCACTGGCAAAGCTTAAATGTGAGAGTTTGCATAACCAGCCACATTATGTAGTTGGGTTTTTTGTTCTGGATTTTTTTTTTTTAAAGATTTATTTATTTATTTGAGAGAGAGAGAATGAGAGAGAGAGAGTACATGAGAGGGGGGAGGGTCAGAGGGAGAAGCAGGCTCCCTCACTGAGCAGGGAGCCCGATGTGGGACTCGATCCCGGGACTCCGGGATCATGACCTGAGCCGAAGGCAGTCGCTTAACCAACTGAGCCACCCAGGCGCCCTTTGTTCTGTTTTTTTTTTGAAGAATGGGTAACTCCAGCAAGATCACAGTGGTGCTTAGCTTCCCTCTGAAATGGTCAGGTGTCCTCCACTCTATGATAATCTTTTTTACTGCTGATGCTACTACACTAGAGGTGGCAGAGGCTGGCAAGGTGGGCTTCAGTCACTGACTTTATATGCCCTGCATTTGGGGGCAGCTGCTTTGTAAATTTCAATCTTTAATTGTACAATCAATTCAAACAACCTAGGCTTTTCAGTATTTTGCTTTACTCTGTCCCTTGAATGCTATATTTTCACCTCTACTTAACACCTTTACTCAATTAATTCTTGCATTTCTTCAGCAATTCTAACTCCACCCTCAACTACTTACACATTTATTTGTTCAGTAGATATTTACCTATTATTTCATACTAATTGGGGGTTGGGGATGGGCAAATAGATGTATAAGGCACAATCTCTGACCTAAAGAACTCCACAATCTAAAAGAGGAAGTGAGAACGGAGGGAAATAGCAGAGATTAAAAAAAAAAAAAAAATCCTTAGCCAGAGAGCCATGTGTCAGACCATAAATTTTAATTTTCTACATTTTGTAGGACAAGGTCAAGACCTTTAAGTTTGTCATATGTCCTCCCTCTCAACCAAGTTCTCTGTCTTTACCACCCTCACTACCTTTAAGGATATCGAGCATGTTATTTTGGCTGGGGGGCAGAGAACAGAATATATATTTGAGAGCCAGATCCACGGACCTTGCTCTGGAAACTTTTCAAATGTAACCTCTTAATGATGGTGTCAAAAGAGTTTTACTATTTAAATGCTCAATGGCAATCTTGGAAAAAACTCATGAAGAAAAAAATATCGAAATGTAGAAAAATTAATCTAGCATAGAATGTTAGAGCTGGAAGAGACATTTAATTTTACAGGTAAGGAATTTAGCACTGGGTAAGTGACATCTCTTGTTAGTAGATGTGTTGGTCAATGAGGATGGCCCGTGAGAGCCATGCAGTGTTTTTAAATTATTAGAAATCACCGGCACTGCCTTGGCAACAATTAATAATACCCAGAAATCAATCTCAAATTTGAATATCCCCAGATCTTTTTTGTTATTAAACACTGAACAATACAGACCATCCAATAATCTCACTGCCCACCACCCCATCCTTTTTTTAACTTCTAAGGAGCAAGCAAAATTCATATTAAAATTTTAATTATTCAATAAATTCAATGAATCCTTATTGAGTTCTTATTCTATGCCAGGCACCGTTCTGGGTGCTGATGATACAGCATGAGCCAAACAGCCAAAAATTCCTGCCCTCCAGAAGCTCCCATTCCAGTGGATGAGCTGTTTTTGAAGCCAATCCAGGCTTATAGGACATTATACATATTTTAGACCCACAGCCCATTTACCTTCTAAGACTGTTGTAACCATCTAGGGAAACAATGGCCAGGAAAAATGCTTTGTAACGTCAAAAGGCTCTACAAACTTTTGTTGCAAATTCTAACACGTCAATGACCCACTCAGCTCATATGGCCAGTCATGATGTAAAAGAAACCACGGTAATGGATTCCATCCTATGAACCACAAAATATTTCCATTGGTTTCACCATAACCCAAATCTGATGCAAGTCTCTTGTAAGAATGGTAACGCCGCTGACCATATTAAAATGGCCAAGCAGAGAACTGAATATCCTGTCTCAATTCCATCACCACAGAAACATCCAAACTGAATAATTTGCTCCCCAAAGAACTCTTTTTCCTCCACTTCAATTTGTCTCAGACTTTTTTCCCCCACTGTTTCCACATTTTGAACCAAAAAATAAAAATGTACACACCACCCATATTACCATAAATGCCCCTGGCCTGGCCAGCAGGGCTCACCTTCAGGACATCAGGAGAACGCCATCATTAAGTTGACTTTCTCCAGTTAACATCTCTTTCTCATTTCTAAGCCAAGTAAAACCATTCTGTGAGCAGTTGCTTCTCCATTTTCTGTCCTAATCTATAAGACCGTTTTATCTTCCACCCAGCTAAAAATGGTATATTATCACGTTGCCCAGCAGCCACATCTGCCTTTCTGCAAAAAGTCAGCAGTGATGCTCCACTTTCCCCACTTTTCTCCAAAGACATCCCTATATCCCTACTTAACACTTCCTCAGATTGGGAAATTTATTAATAGAGGCAAGACTCTAGAAGCCAAAATCATAGCACCCAAGTTCATACTCAACACTTCATCAGATTGGGAAACTTATTAATAGAGGCAAGACTCTAGAAGCCAAAATCATAGACAGCACCCAAGTTCTACCTTCAAATGAACCATCCATAATGAAGCAAAGAAAACAGCTCATTGACCTCTATGTGCTAGCTTTCATCCCCAAATAGTTTCTTAGCTTTCCATAACTCTCTGTAATGTGTAAACCAATTATACCAATATAATCCACTGTGTGCTTAGTTATTGAATGTCCACGTCCACCTAGAACGTGAGCTCCAAATCCTATCTGACTCCACACAGCTGTGTCTCCATCGCCTGATCGAATTCTTGCCACAACGGAGGCACTTAGTATTTGTTGAATTAAAACATTAATAGATTAGGGAACACATCATTTGAACCATAGACTCCTTCTGACCAGGCTTACAAAGAACCACCTAATTTTCATCAATAGAATGGAAAGGCTTTACTAATCTGCCGCACCACTGTCTTAATTCATAGCCCACTTGCCATTGAGGTCTGGTCTCAACTTCCATCACCTCTTGCTACTGCAATGGGGCTCCACACTTCTAGTTCCTCACTCCCCCTGACCTCACCCCACCTCACCCCACTTTGTCTCATGCATGCCTCTAATCGAATGCAGAGTGCACGAAATAGGATATGGGATCACATTAGCACAGCTTTATTTTGATGTATTTTTGTCAAGCCTGTACAGGCAAGTAGAAAGAGGACCGAAACAGAAGCTGGGAAAATACTGCCAGAAATGAGGTCAACAAATAACTTCAGCATTTACCTTGTGTTAGTTCGAAACCTTTTAAGCCAAGTAGCTGCTCTTTTGTCTAGAGGTCAAAGCCTGAACCTGAATTAGGGGGAAAAAAGGCAAAGCAAATCCTTAATAGAACATTTTTCATCCTATAGTCTCAGAGATTAGATTTCTTTCTATTTTTACTTAAAACAACAGAGGTTTATGCCTCCTTGTCTTTCCAAATCATACCCAAAGGTTGGCAACAAGGCTCCAGTTGGTAGTTAATAAATCTCAGGTAATGTATCGATCACTCTTCATGCTTTTTTCTATTGTTCTTAAAACACAAGAACTGTCTCATTATGTTAAGAAAAAAAAAGGACAAGTTTCCACACTTAAATGCCAACCAAGGAAAGAAATCCCTGGGAAGCTAATAATGAAACAAAGGTGGTTTTCTTCAGCAGAACTGTGTGCGCTAAATTGCACTTTTATGTGATTTTTAGGGCAATTTGCCACTTTCTTGGCACCACTTCATCACTTTCCTTCAGCAACGAAAAGAAAAAGAAGGACCACAATGACCTATATATTACAGCTCTAACAATGCGTGGGGGTCGGGCTCTCTAAGCTTAGGAGTCGGATTTAATAATGGATATTTCATTTTCTTATCTAAGAGAAACTTGAGGGTACATTCTCATTCCTCCAAGAATTTTACTGTTCCTCCCAGTGTCTTCATCCCAGAGTTTCCATCTTTAAATGCTGTGAACAGCAGTTTCCACCTGCAGCTGTTATTCATGTTACATGCTACTTCATTTTTTAATTAGATGCCTTGCCTTCCCTGGAGGTTCAACTCTCAGAACATCTGTCAAATCCCCTCATCACCAAAATGGAGAAACTGAGGGCCAGAGTATAACGTGACTTGCCTTCACGTATGTGGACCATCAGGGAGGGCTAAGGGATTAAATGGCTGCTAAGGTAGGTTAGGGTGTTCAGTGAGGATGACAGTTAATAGTGGAAAGAAACTGGAGAGGTAAGAACCAATTTGAGCCCCATATTTCCCATGTCTAAATGAGAAAAATACTTCACTGGGTTGCTCCTTGCCATTTCTAGGGGTTTAAAAATCCAACCATCCCCCAGAATGTTATTCCTTCTCTCTCCTTCAACTTGCTGGTCTAGTTGAGTATTACCCGTTCCTATCTTATGTCCAATTTCACATCTTTCCAGGAAGACTTCTCCGAGCCCTCAGGCACTCATGACACCTGTACTTCTCTGCCATCATTTCATCACAAAGGTGATTAAATAATGTGTGGGGAAGGTGCCATGTCAGTCAGGTCTCTCTGCTTTGCCGGAGCAGAAGCTCCATGAACAGAGCAAGTTTGTCTTCATCTCTGCTCATTCCTACCCTGTCACCTAGACCCAGTGGGTGCAGGAGATGGTGTCTCATAAGTCCTTGCTAAATGAACACCCCAGTACATTTTCCATAAATAAAAGTCTATGTTCATGCTTCTTCCCAGCCCTTCTGGTAGTTAAGCCAAGTGACACATACTTAGCTATTTTCACCTCTCTTAGGTCAATCCGTTCTTCTCTTTAAAAATGACTTAGTTCATGGTTTCTGTGTAGTGATAGCAGCTTCCTGGTGTCTGATGTTTTATCTCTCATTTCAGTGTGAACAAAACAATCGAGGAAAAGTCACTTCTGTGTTTAGCTCTTTTGGCAAAACAAACCTCCCTCCTTATTCCCCCCACCCAGCATTTGCCCTGAATTTGACTTCACCACAGTCTACGTTAAGAACAGCAGCTAAACCTTCTTTGAAACTTTATTCACCATGGCCAACAGAAAAAAAAAAAAAGAAAAGAAAAAGAAAAAAAAATTCCTTTAAAACGCTCTTTAATCTAGCTGGAATGCCATAGATTACTTCCAGATGTGCACGATACAAAAGTCAATCAAAGCTATTTATACTGACACTCTACAGTCCAAACAATCTGAAGCCAAATGCCATGTCTCCGCTTCAACGAAGCTATAAATGTCAGTTTTGTTGAATTTGGAGAGGTGTTGAAGAGTTCATGCAAGTTTGAGTTCTTGACTCTTAGAGCCAGCGGTAATCTTAAAAGGGGGGAAATAAAACCATGACACACACACACTTTCGTAAACCCCCATCCTCGCAGCGCCTACCTGACACCTCTCATATATGACCTGAAAAGTACCAGAGGTTAGAAGACAATACTTAGTTTATAAGACAGAAGAATGTAGCTCTTGGACAAGACACCAAGGAATCTGGCCAGATCCCCAAACCCCACCCTGAACACAAACAAGCACACTCGGGAGCCAGTTGGCTGTGTGGCTTGTAGTGATACCTTTTTGACATCGTAGCAATCCTACCGCTCTCCAGAGTGGCCCTGCACACAAAGGCAGTTCATGCTGTTGGCACCATACTTGGGGACCGGTGTGAGCACAGAGCCGGAGGTCCAGATGGCTAGCTGGGGACATTTGTCATTTAGAGATATTTGCTACCTCTCTCTCCACTGAGATGTCATCTCCAGGCCTGTGTTTCTACCTTATTCAGCATCACGTTCCCAGTACCCGGCATGCAGTAGGCCCACAATAAATAATGTTGAAGGATTTCATATTTAAAACAAAAGAGGGACTGTGCGTCTACTTTTCTCAGGGATGTCCTTAATAATGGTGAATTCAGAAAAGGCACACCAGATACAGTAAAACAAAGCCAGCTTGGGTCGTGGGGCCAAAACCATGCAGCTGCAAATTACACCTTGTGGACGAGTGGTGTGAGTTTGTACGCACCTCCTGACGCCACTGAGCCTCAGCCCTCTGTACAGTAGAGGCAACTCAAGGCGCCTAGCCCATGCAGCTGCTGCCAGGAGGCTGTTCTGGTTTCTCAGTAGGCCTTCGGTATTCATGCCTTTCCTTTGGCCCCTGTGGTTAGGAATTCACGTGTTTGAAAAACAAACGGAGCCAGAAACAACTCAAATTTGGAAACAAATGTAATAAAGAGTTCAAAGCAAACACTAGCCAATTTTCATCCACAGATTGGCATGGCACAGCGCTACATGAAATTTCTAGTATTTGCCAACAGTAACTTCATACAGTTGCCCCTACTATGGAGGGTCATGTGGAGGACCATGCAGCAACATCCACTGCCCTCCGTGTAGAAACCCCCTTGCTAGTTACATTCACTCACGGGTCCTGGGTGTAGACAAACTGGGTCTCCAATGCACACCCAGCCCCTTACCTGATTTTGTCAAGAAGCCACCCGCTTTCCTGTACATACTGTCTGCACCTACTGTCACGTTACAAAGGCGGAGCTGAGAGGTTATAACAGAAACTATGGGGCCCACAAAGCTAAAACTGAGTGATGTGCTATCTTGCCCCTTTACAGAAAAAGTCTGCTGACCCTACTCACAAACCTTGGCTCTTGCGTTAGACCATTTTCCTGTGCCCTAAATGTTGGCTATATTCTTCCTTTAACTCAAGGAATGTCCTCAATTTTAGTTTTTTATCCATAAGACAGACATAATAGCTAGCCTGGAAAGGTAAGAAAAATCAGAGAAAAAATTAAGTGTTAAGGCACGTAGCACAGAGCCTGGCACATGATAAGAAGTACAGAAGATGCAGCAGCTTTATCATTGTCACCCATCAATATTTCTTTACTTATAAGCAGTGTAGGGCATGTGAAATGATAAACAGCAAAGGATGTGCAGCCTTTGTATCACAGGACAATTCAAACCAGTGGGGGCATGGCAATCAGGAGGGCGCTCTCCCTACAGGGAGCAGGGCCCAGGGGGCCCCAGCCACAGCTGTCATATGCGAATGGCAGACCAGCATTTCCAGGGCTCCCAAATTTCAAAAGACACTGGAGATCGGGATGTTTATGCACAATCTCCCATTTTTAAATGCTGGCAACTTATTACAAATGTTTACCGGCTCCCTGTGAGCCAACAAAAATGTATGGAGTCTTGTTTTTGTTTTTATTACTGAAGTTTGGCTGGGGAAAACTGAGTAGAAGAAGGAAAGGGAAGAAAGTAGAAGATGGCAGGGCGCCTGGGTGGCTCAGTCGGTTAAGCGTCTGCCTTTGGCTCAGGTCATGACCCCAGGGTCCTGGGATCGAGCCCCGCATTGGGCTCCCTGCTCTGCAGAGAGCCTGCTTCTCCCTCTCCTCCCCCGTTGTACTCTCTCACTGTCTCTCCTTCTCTCTCTCTCAAATAAATAAATAAAATCTTTTAAAAAAAAAAAGTGGAAGATGGCAGATATTCACATTGGAGTTGAGGTAGAATATCTTCCTTTGGCCATTCAAACAAAACAAACCACTAAAACTTTTCTGGTGAGGCTTTGTTATTTGTGCATCTAATTTTGTGACATCAAACAAAAACTTGCAGCCATCTTCCTCAGCCTCAAGAAACCACTGTCCTACACTTTTTCATCTACCCACAACCATTCAAGCATTTATTTTGCTACTAAGTGAAACACTGTATTTTTAAGCCATGCTGCACAATACCCTCCAAACCATAATGTTCTGGTCCTCCTGCCATGCACCTCAGACATGAGATAGAGCCAAGCATCCATCCTTTGTCCCCACTGTGAACAAGTGAGCAGAGGTTCAACAAAACCCTCAGGGCCAATCCAAGTTCTTCCAGAGTCCTGCATCTCTCAGCCTTAGTACAGCTTGATGATCTTAACCATCAGTAACCTGGAGACACAGATTTCACTAATATTTAAATGGTCTACTTTTGACTTCCTTGGAAGATGAGGTCTGGGAGAACATCCACGCACTTTTCTTGAATCTAAGCTTCTCAGTAACATGAGATAGAAGGCTTAAGCTAACAAATATTTATTGTAGTTTTTTGATTTGAGCCAAATGAGCTAAGCTCAGATTTGTTTCTCAGAACCTTCTTCCCTGCATGGGTTCAAGTTATAGTTGGTCAAGAATAATGTGCCTGGGGCACCTGGGTGGCTCAGTTGGTTAAGCGTCTGCCTTCGGCTCAGGTCATGATCCTGGAGTCCTGGGATCGAGTCCCGTGTCGGGCTCCCTGCTCAGCGGGGGGTCTGCTTCTCCCTCTGACCCTCCCCCCTCTCATGTTCTCTCTCTCATTCTCTCTCTCAAAAAAAAAAAAAAAAAAAATCTTAAAAAAAAAAAAAAGAAGAAGAATGTGCCTGAGAGCTGGAAGGCAGAAAAGAAGCAGTGGCCGTTACTTGCTGAAGGCCTTGTGTTTCGCTGCAGTCCTTGCTCGTCTTTATTCTCCTCCAGGTCTACCTCTAGCTCTTCTCGACTGTTCAGCTGGGGGTCTGGCAGAGTTCCAAGGCTCCTCATTGATGCATGCTCGTGGATCCACAGACTAGCAGCTGCAGAGACACAGCTTCCCCAAGTCCTCCTATGCACTTCCTTTGGCAGTCCCATTTTGGGAAAACTGGACCTGCTTTTGTGTTGGTGACTTCTCTGATTGACCACCTTTCACCCCTTCAGACAGTTGCTTCCCAGCTCCTCCTACAATGAAGATCTAATTCCCAGGATAAATCCCTTACCCTAGACTCACTGTGGGCTCTGCTTTCCTGACTTAATCCTGATGAATGCAATTCTCTTTTATAACAGTGAAGTGATGGCTATATCATCTCCATCCCACAGCCTGTGAATTCTGAGGGGGCCAGGACTCTTTCATCCCTTAAGGCTCCAGAGCCTCCTTGAGAGTATTTGCTTAATAAATATTGATAAAATAGAAATATTAATTGATCTATATCATCAAACTCTCCCTCCATTTTGAAAACAATAGCACAAATTTCATTAGTAGCAAAAATCCAAGTGAATGCCTGGCAACCAAAAGACATTTCATAATTGAGTACATGAGGGGTTCCTGGCTGGCTCAGTCAATTAAGTGTCCAACTCTTGATTTCGGCTCAGGTCATAATCTCAGGGTTGTGAGATGGAGCCTTACATTGGGCTTCACAGAGCATGGAGTCTGCTTAAGATTCTCTACCTCTCCCCTCTGCCTCTCCCCTGCCCCTTGCCTATATGTACACTCTCTCTAAAAAATAATAAAAATAGTAATAATTGAGTAAATGAGTAGAAGGAATGACAAGCTGATGTGTGATGAGTGACTTTTCAATTCAACTTAACAGGTTTCATTGAATGCCTGTGGGGGTACAAATACTATATCCATTGCATGAGGTAATATATTCTTTTATGATTGACAACTGAGTTGTTTTCTTTTCTAGCATTTAAAAAAAAAAAAGGCAACCACAAGATAACCTTGAATTACATCTTTGTGAACTTTTGTGAGATTTGCAGGATAAATTCTCAGAAGTCAAGTTGCTAGAACAAAGGGGTGCGGGTGTGCAGTTCAGCTGTAATTCCTGTCCCCTGCTGAAACACCTTCCATCTATGTGCTATCAGTTTATACTTCCACCATGCATGTATTCAAGTGCCAGTATCCCACATACCCTGACCAAAGCTGTATAGGATCAAACTTTTCTATCTCTGCCAATCTGATAGGGGAATAATGGCCTATCAATGTTGTTTAAAGTTAACCTTGCTTTTGAATATGCAGTAGTGCCTTAAATTCTCACCTCTGCTTCTCTTCAGATCCACATAATCAATAATCTCATCCTGGGATGGGATTAACTTTACAAACCAACAAGGGATACTTAGCATTTATGTAGCACTTCCACTAATGACAAGAACTGGCTTTGAGAAAAAAAGTGTTGTTGCTAATTATCATAGCCCATAGGGACATTAGCTTTTACTGTCTTTGTTTTACCATTCTTGCCTTAGGTAAGTGGAAGGTGTGGAAAGGCAGGCTCCATTATGCCGACTATAGGTTAATTAAGATAAATAAGACAGTTGGCTGTTTTCAGATGTCTTTCACAATACAATCTCAATGCTATTGTTGTCAACATCGGCTGGTGTTAGCATCGAGAAAAACAATCAGTACATTTGTGAAGGATGGTTTTTGGGGGGAAAGAAAATATTTTTAACTTAATTGACACTGCCTTGATTACAGAGTTAGTACAAGGGTGTGGATGTTTAGGGGGAAAAAAAATTCTTCTAATAGTTTTAACCAGGCTAAGACCTCCCAGGAATAGTAAGGTACTAACCGTAACAGTAGCATGTTAAGGAAAGTCAAATTTATTAATTTTCTTACTGTATTTTTCCTGATGCTGATTCTATTCAGGCCATACTTAGGCGGTTTTTTTGTTTGTTTTTTGTGGGTTTTTTTGGTTTTTACTTTTTGAGCATTAACAATCCCCTAAAAATGTATTAAGAGTTTAGAAAAGTATATAAAGACATGGGATTATTTACAACTACCCTTTTTAGTTGTTCTTCAGACCATGGTAAGACAAGAGGTTTGATATTCTCAGGTGTGGCTAATGGAAACAGGTCTGTCCTGATCATTACCCCCATGTGCTTGCTACATAGGAAGGGGAGGTGGGAGACCATTAGCTAAGGGGAAGCTAGAGGTCAACAGAGTAGGGAAACGCCAATGAACTTAACCAGTTTTCACTGCATTCTCTTTGCAATGTTTTCTTCTCCCTACTCTCTTACCCCCTCCCCAAATTCCCTACTCTGGGTACCGGCAAAACATCTGTACTTTCCGGGGGGGGTGGAGTTTATAACCCATCTTTTCCTTAAAACAATTAGTGCTCTTGCCCTGGGAATCTATAGAAAAAGTTCATGGGTCAGAAAGAGGACAACTAAACTTGCTCAGGGCCTGCCTCATATGTATCTGCTGCTAACAGCTTCATAGGGTGAGAACTGACACACACACACACACGTGTGTGTGCACGCGCACACACGTGCACGCTGAAAGCGGTACCACACTAGTCTGTGATTCTCAATGTGAAGGTAGGGAGGGGAAGCAATTGTCCCACTGGGGCACATTTGACAACGTCTGGGCATATTTTGGTTGTCCCGACTTGGTGGGAATTAAGTGCTCCCACCGCTCCCCAGTGAGTAGAGGCCTGGGTTGCAGATCACACAAGGCACCAGACAGCCCTTCACAGCAAAGATGACCATGCCCAAAATGTTAATAGTGCTAAATCGAGAACCCTACTCTAGCTGATCAGAACAAAGGTTCTATATTCCTCGGAGAGAAGGTGACTGGGAAAAAGCCTCCAGGATAACGACCCTGGGATGAGAGTATTCAGACTGATTTCCTGTTGCATATCCCTGTTGAAACGGGGAAAGAGGGGGTCTTTTTGTCTTGTTTAAAGTTAACCAATATTGGAATATCTAAAATGCACTGAAGAAAAATGAGACGATATATGCCAGGACTCCTGACTCTTGAAGAACATACATTGAGGATTATAAGAAGCAGGCTGACATATTTAATAATTTCAAGAGGGCTCCAGAACATAATACAAGTAGAAACCAGGTCCTCAACAGGGCCTGATATTCTCCACAGCTTTTCCAGAAAGCTGCAGGGCTCCCTCAAAGTTACGTGACAAAATATTGAATGTTCCCTCAGGTCCTCCAACTGAAAACAGCTAAACTTCTCTAGCCCAGATCTATTTAATAGTTATCAGGAGGAGGCATGAAATAATGTAGTACAATTACATTTTTTTCTCAATTTTGTTAAACATTTTTGCCATTATTGTGATTATGTCAAATTTTTAAGCAACACCAAATCTGTGGAAAAATATGGAATTAAATATTGAGTCCAATAAATTGGACTTAAATATTAAGTACAATACTCTTTCCTTAATTATAAAATTGAGCATCACATTCCCAGCCTAGCTTAATGACCACAGAAAAAGGCACAGGAAATTACTCCTGGATGATGATTTTAAAAACACAGAGTAATCTTCACCTCACATTGCTGGCTGAATATTTAAAAAAAAAAAAAAAAGTTGAACAACGTAATATTTTTCCTCTCCCTGATCTTTCTCAATCTCACACAGGCTCGAGCAGAAGATAATAATTATTTTCCGTAACATAATAATAGAAAAGGTATTGACCAGCAATACAATCTACTTGATCACCCTGCATGACTCCATTCTTAGTACTGAAAGCTCAATTTGATGGCATGAGATATCTGTCTCTAAGAGTAATAAAAGGGCTTTCCAACTGCACTACAACTGAAGGATGTGATCTGTCTTGCCTGACACCATATTCCGTGCATCCCCAAATTCAGTAGCCCTGCCTCATACATCATCAAGCAGATATTTTCATTCTGGTAGGATTTCTCGGACCTAGTGGTCTACGGCAGCTAAATGCAACAAAAGGATTTCTGCCTTCTAGGCTGTACCATGTTAATTTCCTTTTCCCATTTGGATGAAATAGTAGCATGACCCTTATTGCCCATTCCTGAGATGAAAAGCAGCACTGCTGTGCCACACGTGACTTATTCACTGGTTTATGGACCCCGATCTCTCGAAGGATTATCTTTAATACACAAGGTATCCTGGAGTGCTAAATGGTGCTTCGGGGTATCGGTGAAGTTGTTGAGAAATGGGTCAGAATCACACAGAGAAAAGGAAACTCCCCACTGGCCACACATTTTAAAGAGCTAAGAAGGCTCATCAGTGAAGACCAAGAAAAAGGCTCCCATGGGCCATTTATCTGTAAACAGAACTTGGAAATACTTTCCACTTGGAATTTATTCCCAGGTCACCAGTTTTGAAGCAGTTATGCAAATCAGAGTTGGGCCAAACTCAAGACCAATTCATTTCATTTATTTCTTATCCTTGGAATTTACTTTGGGGGGGAGCAGTAGGGACTTCTGCTTTCTAAGAGGAGGAAATGTTATCAATCATTTGACCCTTGGGTTCCTCAACACTGACCTATGGTTTTATGAGAGTTGGAAGGATATTAGTGAGAAAAATCCTGGGGGACAGAAGTGTTGCAGTTTAGACTCAGCTTTCAGATGGTGAGCAGGTCTTCTTCAAAATACTTTCCTCTTCCACAAAGTGCCCTCTTTCTGAGTATAGAACTTGAGCACCAAACCAGCTCCATCTCATTAAAACAGGTGCAAAAGGAAAGGTGAAGTGGGACTACCATACACAGCAGTCAGGAACCCTGTCCCAAATGTGCCTTCCTGGGCTTTACTGTGGAGAATGAGAAATAACCCCATTCCCAGGGTGGTGGTGACAGTATGTCTTGGTTCCCCTGGGCCAGTGACAGGCCAGAACTGAAATAGAAAAGGGGTGGGAGTATGGTAGAAGAAGGAACAGTAACATCAGGAAGGGGGCGGGAGACAGCCAAACCGTCCACTTCCCCATTGAAAGGCTCTCCTGTTGGACCAGGTTTCCTCTCTCCCAACTCCCCTTTACTCTAACATACTTGAAACCACAGAAGCATTTCTCACTCCTCCTCCTTCCCCTTCTATATCCACTCTATCTGCACAACAGATGTGTTTTTACCAGGCTCGTGGCTTCCTCTCCCCAATTCCAGTGGAGCTATCCACGTCCATCATTTTAAGTTACACTTGGGCAGTAAACTCTCCCTCTTGCTGAACCCCATCTCCCAAATTCTCAGTGGAAGAAGTCTAAGTGAGGTCCAGGAAGCTGCAATTCTAGCAGGTTCCCAAGTGATGCTGATGCCGATACTGCTAGTTCAGGGACCCCACTTTAAGAACCACTGACCTCAAGAGATGAAAAATGTGATGCACAAATGAGAGAAAGCCTGACTCCCTGCAGTTTTCTAAAGCACAGCCTCCCCTCAATTGGCCTGTATCGGAGTGAGCCTGAGAGTTTATTAAAACACAAATGCTGGGGTCTACTCTTGGAGATTCTCGTTCATCAGGTCTGAGGGCCTGGGAGTTTGTATTTTGAACAAGTTTCCAGGTGATGTTGGGGCTGTCCAGGAACACGTTTTCAGAAGCACTGACGTAAGGATCACATCACAAAATGAGCTAAGTGCGGTGACCAACATATGGTAAAGCTGCTTGTTTTCATTTTGAATCAATACACAGTTACTTAGACAACAGTTTTGAAATGATGATGGCATATTTGCAGAAGAGTTTGAAAAATCCATGAGCCAAAGAAGACCCGCTTTTTTTCCCCCAGAGGGTCTTAAGTGCACAAAAACCCTGTTTCTTTTTTAAAAACCTTTTTCAAGAGTACAGCATTGAGACAGCCTGCTGTGATGTAGTCAAAACATAAACAATATACTGAGGCTTAACAACTGAACTGAAAGTAGAATCCCTCTGGGGTTGCCTGCATTTTGGATATAGTTCACATACTGGCTCTTTGAAGCCAAACACACATTTAAATGGGTTACTTATATTTGCCTCTGAGGGTCATAAGAAAAAAAAATGTTTCAAAAGAAATCTTTTTGATAAAAATCTAACTATGAGAGACAATAAAATTGTTTTTTCTTTATATTAAATTTATCTTCTGAGTGACTGTGCCATATGTGAGAGAGATACATGCTTATATGTCTCTGGCTTGTATAGACATAGAAATGAAAATGACTTGGGGCGCCTGGGTGGCTGAGTTGGTTAAGCATCTGACTCAGGTCAGATCCCAGGGTTGTGAGATCAAGCCGTGTATCTGGCTCCCCGTTGGGCATGGAGCCTGCTTAAGATTCTCGCTCTCCCTCTGCCCCTTCCTCCCTCTTAAAAAAAAAAAAAAAGAAATGAAAAGGACTTGTCAATTATATAATAAGTGATAGGATCCCAGAATTTTAGAGTTGAGAGTCACCTGAGAAATCATACAGAGGGGATATACTCTAGAGAGCAAAAACTGAGACTCAGAGAGGCTATTCTTGCCCCCAAATCACCTGATTTGTTTGAGCAAGATGAAGATTCAGGTCAACTGACCCTAGGGCTCCCTCTTCCCATGATGCTCTGCAAATTCATTGCCTTATCTAAACAGCTCCCCCTTCCAAACCCCATTTCTCCTCTCATTCATTCTGGAATCTTGCTTACTTCTCATATCCTATCATTCATGTCCAATAAATTCTCCCTTTATAATTTCAGAGGAAGCCGTTCTACTTTTCCATCCCTCATGATAAGAACTATGGGACTCAGCGGTGTGCTGGAGCTAGTTTGTACTGGCTCTTGAGAACCCTTTGTTAAATTTTCAGAAATTTTGCTACCTGATTGTTAAACACAGCCATCAGTTAAAAAAAAAAAAAATATATATATATATATATATAATCTTGCAAAAAACCAAGTGATATTATCAAAGAAAAGACTAAAACCTCACCTCTAACTTTATTACACTTTACTGTTATTGATGGTCTTGAGGTTATTTACATCTATTGCATATGGATGGTGGAATTGCTATGGAATGGTGCCCTAGTACACATCTGGTCCCAAGTCCATGTTCAGTGAAGTCATATTGGTAATCTGAAATCAGCCACGGTGGAAATATTTATACCACAGAAATTGGCAAATGCCACAAGTAAGGATTTTTCTTCCCGGAGAGATGTTTGTTAAAAATTTATCAGCATACCACTTGTTACGGGCTGAATTATGCCTCCCCCAAAATGTGACTTTATTTGGAGAAGGCCTTTAAAAGAATTCAGATTAAAAGTAGTCCTATTGATGGGCCCTAATTCAATCTGACTGGTGCCCTTCTAGGAGGAGAAAATCTGGATACATAAAAGGACACCAGGGACATGCTCATGCAGAAAAAGGGCCATGCGAGGTCACAGCAAGAAGGTAGCCAACTGCAAGCCAAGGTGAGGAGCCTCAGAAGAAACCAAACCTGCTAACACCCTGATCTTGGACTTGTAGCCTCCCACACCGAGAAAATTAATTTCTGTTGTTTAAGCCACCTAGTCTAGAACTTTGTTATGGTAGGCTGGGCAAGCTAACACAACTGTACTTGGACCTACTCACACATAGGTTCTAACCGTGAAATCCTTGACTTCTAGGTTTTATAACTCCCTTTCTTGTGTATCTCAAAACATTATGCAAAAGTGCAGGTATCTACGAAAGTCCACAATTTTTAATAAATTCATCAGTGAAGAAAGAGGATAATTCTCTTTAAGAACTTAAAACTCACTTTCTGCTATTCTTCTATTTCATCTAACTTGCACATTTTTTCTTACAGCACAAACTATCAATCTCAATATTTTGGAACTGCTAACTATTAAGCTGAACCATAGGAAATTGCTAGTATTTGGCCATATTTTTTTTTTTTGAGTTATGAAAACAGCAATGTCCTATGGTTCAATTTCATAGAATTTGTGCTGCTTGGTACCCTCTGTCAGATGTCTCATCCTTACAGGGCTTTAGCAAACTGAAGATTGTGAGTGGGATTCCTATGATCCACAGACAAATACTATTTGTCCCACAAAGTGTTTATTTGCAATTTGAATTAGCTCCCAACATTTAAAAACTGAGCAAGTGCCCCAGTGCCCCAAGAACTTTGAGATTCTGGGTTCCTTGAAACATGAATGATCAGGCAATACTGTGCCTGGAAACCAGTCACTCCTGGAAACCAGTCCTTCAACATGGAACACACTCTCCAGATTGTCCCAGGCCCTTACACAAGCCATGTCGCCCATCTGTAACACCTGCCTGGTCCTAGGCATATCCACATGGGTAACTGAAACCTAGCCTTCCTATTCTTTTTACTTCTTTATCCGGCTCACATCTCATCAGCCAGCAGGATACGTACAAAGTGAGATAATGAATCATCTAGAGTCAAGATGGCAAACCTAGAAAGATAGGTTCCCCAGGACTCAGTGCCAACACACAGGATTGTTTAACATGATATAAACATCACTTCATATTTGCACACAAGTCAAATGGAGAAAGGCTCTGAGGCCCAAAACCAAAGGGTACCAAAGTTATTAATGAAATAATTTGCTGACAACTCCTATGAGTATTTGGTATCATCTGAATACAATTAAATGACACTTAGAGTTCACCTTGGAAGTGTTATATAGATGAAAATGTCATAATTACTGTATTTTAGAAGGACAACCTCAAAGGAAAAATATCAAATCTTTATTCATGTAAATGCTTAGTGCTTTCATTGGCAGATATGTTTTTCTCTAACCTATTTTTTTTTAATTTCAAGATCTCATTTATCTTGCTGCAACTGAAATCACTGCCTAATGGCTCTCCGGCCTGTTGGTTGGGTTACTTCTAATATTTAAGGCCTGTTCCAAGTTGCTTTCTTGATATGAAAAGATGCCTAAAAGAAGTTCCTTATCTGCAAAGAAAATAAGTAGAAATTGATCTCAAAGGCACAATTTGTTCCTTAATTAATGTTTATGATGGTCTCCATAATCACACTCAAATGCTATTACTTTTAATCATGTCAATTTATATGGATTGAAAAGCACAACACAATGTATCTATGCTCTCAAAGTTTGGAAATATTTCTGAGTGTGAATTGGCCTAAGTATCCTCTGATAGTTTTATTGACTAGCAGTCAATAAATAATATTAACCCAGTCATTGCATTTTGGCTATAGCCACTAAATCACACAGTCGTTTCAAAAACTAATGAAAAAAAAAATAGAACTGTCTAGGTTTCCTCAGGCTACAAACAAAAATCTACAAAAATCTCATGCATTTCATGTTGTAATCAACCTAATTTTCTAATATGAAAGTAAGGGATTAGACTGTTACAGAGGGCTCATTAGAGAGCATGTTTCTATGGCTGATTAATAATGGAAGACTCAGACATTAGAGCTTGATGGTCCTTAAGGATTACCTAAGGCCAATTTCTTCATTTCACAGATATAGAAACCAATGTGTGATGAGAAGCAGAGTTGTTCAACAGGACTAAATCATGAACTTCAGTCCATGATAATAACACACACATACATGCACACATACATATGACACTCAGATACAGCCTCCATCTCTACCCCAAGACATCCACATCCAGAGAGATTTCTGCATGTTACCTTTTAATTTACTCTTATTTAATTTCCCTAGATTATGTTGTCATTTTAATGACTGTTTAGATAGCTATTCTAATCTATTAAGGTTTCCCCAGAAAAACTCACATAGAGAACTTCCGCTCAATCCCTTCGTAGCTCTACTGTAGAAACACATCCATATATCACACTTACCTATTTCATACTCTCATGACGAATCACTCATCCTAAATCCTAATAAGGACCCTTGGCCTATAAACCCACACTACAGTTTTGACTGGAATACAAGAAAGTTAAGTTCCCTCTGCCACAGAGCCTTGCCACCTCCCTTTCCTTTCTGTGGGAGCAAACTTCAGCTGCCTCGGTAGATCCTGTGAGCGCTCATCAATGCATACTGAGCTAGTAGTCCCAGGCTTTCATTACACTAACAAAAAGGCAAAACCAGCTTTCCTCTCAACTCCACTAAATGAAGAGAAGACACGGGAGCCCATTACTTTAACCGTGTTGGCCAATTAAGAATCTCCTTCTCAAGTGCCTAGAAATTATAAGATAGATTTCTTGATTAATCAGACCCAGGCTAAAATTGTGACTGGGCTTTTCTCATAAGTATGGCAGGGTATCATCTAGTCCCTAGGTCACATGTTCCAAAAGTTCTGAAAGCTGTGGTGACATGGGGCTCTAAAACGAGGTGTTCTGACTTCTAGGCCCAGGCAAGCCCCGCAGTCACAGAAAGAAGTCTCTGGTCTCCAGACCCAGAGGAGTCCTCCTGGGCTGGAACAGTAGCCGCCTCCATCTCCCTCCCGCCACCCATCTGCTCCCTCTCATTTCTCTTCCACGAAGCAGCTGGACTCATCTGAGCCAACACGATCATCTCCTCTGCTCAGAGTCTTATGATGACTCTCTGTTGCCTGAGTGTGAAAGTAAACCTCCAAGGTTTTGCTCTACCAGGCCACTCCTGACATATCCACCCTCCTCTCGTCTACCCTAGTCCTGCTGCAGCTCATCTGTTCCCTTCGCCAGCCTTTCCTTACTTACCAGGCTGCCACCAGATCTCTATCCAGCCCCGATCCTTTTCCAGGGAGTGTTCTTTGTTCCGCTCCACTCCTCGTTCGTTAACTACAGCACATTATCTCAAGCCTCTGCTCAATTGTCAGTTCTTCAGGGAAGCCTTTCTTGCCCTCCCTCCCTCTTAGGAAATGCAGTTAAAACTACAACGTGAGGGGGCCCCTGGCTGGCTCAGTCAGTTGAGTATCCGACTCTTGGTTTTGACTCAGGTCATGATCTCAGGGTCCTGGGATGGGCCCTGAGTTGGGCTCCCTGCTCAACAGGGAGTCTGCTTGAGATTCTCTCTCTCCCTCTGCCTGTGCCCTTCCCCCGCTCATGCACTCGCTTGTGCTCTCTCTAAAACAAATAAAATCTTAAAAAAAAAAACAAAAACTACAATGTGATACCACCCTATACTCAACAGAATGTTTAAAAAACAAAAATGATTGACACTACCAAGTGCTAGTGAGGATGTAAAGGAACTAGAAATCGCATACATTGCTACTACAAATGCAAAATGGTGCAGCCATTTTGGAAAAAACAGTTTGGCAACAACTACTAGCGATGGATACATACACACTTTGATCGAGTAATTCCATACCTGCTAATTCTCTATACCCACCAAAAATGTGCACATTTTTATTAAAAGACATGGAGTAGATTGTTCATAGGAGCACAATTTATAACAGACAGAAAATTAGGAAATACTCCCATTGCCCATTTTCACATCTAGTTGTAAATCTCTGATTATCTGATTATATAGTCCTGCTTCAGTAACTCAATACATGAAACTGGGAAGCCAAGGACCTATACACTAGAACTAATTTTGTAAGAACAGCACATATTCAGCTGAGGTAAAGAAAGACTGTGTCTCTGTTGACCACTATTTCTCTGACAAGTAGTGCAGTATTTGAAACATTACAGGTCCTCGATTTTTTGTGCTTCTTTTTGTGGAATGAATGGGAGACTGAATGCCTACTAAACTGGTCAAGTATTTTTTCAGCGTACAGTACCCTCAAGTGAAACAAAATACCAAGATCAATCAGTCCCTGTTACTTCTCCCACCCTGGTTGGCAATACCTAAGTATATAAGTCCATTCCTTAAGTCTTAAGACTACACCCTGCCAGACACTACTTCCACTTCTCATCATCTCTTGGGTCCAGATCTCATTAGCATCTGGTTGTTCTGGTCAATTTATAGCTTGTGAGGTAGGTTGTTAGCTCACTTACAAGGAGATACCTTAGGGTACTTTTGACCCAATTGGAGAAAATAGGTAATAAACTATGCCTTCCAATGAGGAGATTGTAAGTCAATCTTCTTTGATAGTATTTCCAGTCAGGTAATACTAGAAAAATTTTTTGACTGACTTGAACATAGAAAGGGTGAAGATTATTTTAGGGATGGAGATTAAATTATTTTTTCTTTGAAGATTTTATTTATTTGACAGAGAAAGACACCAAGAGAGGGAACACAAGCAGGGGGAGTGGGAGAGGGAGAACCAGGCTTCCCACCGAGCAGGGAGCCCGACACAGGGCTTGATCCCAGGACCTTGGGATCGTGACCCAAGCCGAAAGCTGACGCTTAACGACTGAGCCACCCGGGCACCCAGGGATGAAGATTAAATTATTAAGAAGAGATTTAGGGTATTTCTTACCTCAAGATGCAAAATTGTATTACACCAGGAATATACTACTTACAGAAATACTAATCCCGTTTCAAACAATATTACTGAAATTCCACATACATCTTTTAAATCTGTCTTCACCGTCAAGAGAACCATAATTTCATCAGCTAAGAATTTTCCAGAGTATCGTTTTATTTCCATTTGAGATGCTGACTTTTTGAGTCCATGTAAAATGATACCACTGGAAAATTTAAGTCAAGCCTTAAGCACTCATTTGTAAAACCTAAGGATTCATTACTTATTTATTCATCCTTTAAGTGTTCGTGATCTCCACAACACAAGCACTTGCTCTGTTGTTTTTGAAAGTGATCTTCAAAAGCCTTCTAGCCAATGAAATCCAACACCATGTTACATTTGTCTCTTTTTAAAAGACTAATTCTTCTCACGTGGCCCCTATAAGTATTCAAAACCAGCATTAATGGAGGTTGTATTAGGCTAATGTGTTTTACCCAAACAAGATTCTTAGTTGTTCGAAATCAAGTGACCATGAGACCGCTCCACATGTGCGACACTTTATAAAGACCTCAGGACAAATACACACCTTTTATTCTGAGGGCTTGCTGTGGGCATAATCCCCAATTTACAGTCAGTCATGTATGAAAGGCTGCATGCTTTGTGGAGGTCAGAAGAGGTCCCCAAAACGACGCAGCTACAACCACCACCACCACCACCACCACCACCACATGATCTGTTCCTCAGGGTTTGGGTGTGAGGCTTGGGTTGAGGGATGGGGTTGGAGGACAGCTTCTCTGGGGCAGCCACCTAGAATCTCTTTAATTTCCAACTCCTAATCCTAAATCCTGCCTTGCTGGCTACAAAGCCAGTTTCCCCATAGGAGACTTCACAACATGGAACCAAATGAAGCTCAAACCACTTAGCATGGGGTCAGCCTGAGGTGATAACAGAGCTTTCCACAAATATCCTGTTGTTCTTCTTGAGTATCTTACTAGGTATCCTCCTAAGAAGCAAGGGAATAATCATGCTATGCCTCAGCCTCCTCCAGCCTCTTCCTGCAGCAAAAGGGAATGGAAATGAATGCCCTACCTGTCTGTCTTTTGAGCGAGGTATGAGGTTTGGTTATTATCTCCGCTTCCCTCTCAGAGGCACAGATAAAACGCTCTGATATTCACATTCACCACACATTATGTATTAATGCAAATTAAGCTTTCTGAACCCTGAGCTACAAAGAATTATTTTTAGAAGGTTATAAACCTATGAAGAAAAAAAGTAAAAGGGATCTGGTATCACTGGTACTGTCACATACACAGCTAGATTTCCTGTGCCAATCCCCACCTGGCCCCATCTGCAATTGCAGGGCTCGCTTCCCTCTATGCAGTCCTTCACATGCTATGTGATACTATTTCTCTAATAATCATATTGGGTTTTTGCCTAATTTTTTTCCTTGAATTTCTATCACACTCAAATATAGTTCTAAATTTGATTCCACATTTTTAAGGCATTTAAAAAACTAATCATTCAATAATACTGGGCATAAAATTCTCTCTACCCAGTACACCTCAGAGGATGCTACCGTCCAACGTTCAAATGAAGTATGACACAGGAATTCCATGGCCACATTGAAAAGGTGATTTCCCAGGAGTCATCTCTCAGTTCAAGACATTGAACTTGAGGGGTGCCTGGGTGGCCCAGTCGGTGAAGCATCCAACTGTTGATTTTGGCTCAGGTCATGATCTCAGGGTTGTGAGATCCAGCCCCATGTTGGTCTCACACTGGGTATGGAGCCCTGCTTGAGATTCTCTCTCCACCTCTTCCTCTGCCCCTCCCCACTTGTACGTTCTCTCCACTCCTCACTCTCAAAATAAATAAATAAATAAATAAATAAATAAATAAATAAATAAAAATACATTTAACTTTAAAAGAAGCTCAATATATGAACAAGTTCTGTTTTTCCTTCTATTCATGGTTTAAATAGGCAGTACTTTTAAGCCAATCATAAATGTGAAGACTTCAGGTTTGTAAATGGGTTTACAGCATCAACTCTTGAGCTGGGAAGGTAAGGGGAAAAATGACTGAAATGAGAGTTTAAAAATAGGTACTAGTGCTGGTGAAAGTCTCTTTTAACATCAATCACCAAGAAAACTTGCTATTTAAGGACAATTTAATAGGCGTAGAACTTAAGAACTGGAAGGAATCAGAGTTTTGCATAAGCAAACTGTAGCTTGGGCAGGATAGGTGCTTACCCAAGGCGAATGAGTTACAGACTCCACGCCAGGCTTTCCAAATTTTCTGACTTCATGTACAGTGGGTTTTCCAACTACTGTTCACCCTTGAAGAACACTGGGTTTAGGAGCACTGATCCCCTGTACAACTGAAAATCAGTGTTTAATTTAGACTCCCCCAAAACTTTAATCGCTAAAAGCCTACTGTTGACTAAAAGCCTTATGGATAACAACACATATTATGTTTTATGTATTATGTTCTGTGTTCTTACAATAAACCAAGCTAGGGAAAGAAAAAGAAAAACAAGAAGAAGAGAAAATACATTTATAGTACTGTATTTACTGAAAAAGAATCCACATATAAGGGGACCCCTGCAGTTAAACCCGTGTTGTTCCAAGGTCAACTGTACATGGAATATTATCTTAATTATTTTTTTTTAAGATTTTTATTTATTTATTTGACAGAGAGAGAAAGAGCACAAGCAAGGGGACCTGCAGAGGGAGAGTTCGGAGAAGCAAGTTCCCCACTGAGCAGGGAGCCTGACATGGATGGAACTTGATTCCAGGACCCAGAGATCATTAATGGAGCCAAAGGCAGACGCTTAACTGACAGTCACCCAGGCGTCCCTTATCTTAACTTTTTAAATAAACGTTATTTGCTTATCTATCATAGGTTTCAAAATCAAGGAGTCAATGTCTTAACAACTGCCTATTATGAGTGACAGGATTCAAAGAGAAAAATAGTTGTGATAAAGGAGATACCCGTTAAGACTTTGAGACACATTGTCAAGATACTGAAATTCTTGACAACTCTCTGAAATAATCTTTCTAAACTGACTTGTCAGGGCACCTGTGTGGCTCCGTCGGTTAAGCGTCTGCCTTTAGCTCAGGTCATGATCCCGGGGTCCTGGGATTGAGACCAGAGTTGGGCTCCCTGCTCGGTGGGGAGCCTGCTTCTCCCTCCTCCACACCCCCCCACTTGTGCTTGCTCACTCTTTCTCAAATAAAATCTTTTTAAAAAAATAAACTAACTTATCTTTCTGTCTACCGCCATATTTGATTCCAGCCTGTGATGACCAGTTCAACAGCTGGTATTCCAGTTTGTAAGAGACCAGAATAGGAAGAATTATTATACTTATTATTTTTTTTTATAACAATGCACTTATTGACCTATGATGGCCTACAGTTACAGGATGTATTATCTGACTGTATTTGCTGTGCTCTGGGTATAATATGTTGTTCTACTCCAATACATCTGTGCTTGTAGTAATTATGCCATCCATCCACTTAAACATTGAAAAATATGCATTCTAAAACTTTAAATCCACCTACATCTTAAGGGTTGAGACTATTCTTTATGATCTTCCATTTAAAAAGGAGAAGATTGGCCCTGAATCAGAGGCATTAAGTGTAGTAGTAGTTATTAAAAGTGCCTTTTATTTTACCTTAAAAGAAAAAGAATTAGAGTTGACACAGTATTAATAAGCTGTCTTCCTGTTTCTATCTTATCTCCTGTCATATAGATATTCATCTTTAAACACAAAGGTACTTGATCAATCAAATAGCTGAAGTCAAGATAGTTAGGTGTACTGCTTTCTTAGAATGTTATATGAAGAATACTCCAGATAAACCAATGCTCTAGGGGAGTCCTGACCTTCAGAGTCCTTTTAAATTTTATATTTGAATTAATTGTTGACAGTAGATTCATCAAAATGGCAGAATTTTTCTTTTCTTTCTTTCTTTCTTTTTTTTTTTTTTAAACATGATGAATGACTTGTTTAAACTTTAGGAAGGCATAGCCTGGGTCTCCGTGGAAACAAACTTTTTATTAATAGTCAGGAGAGAAATTAGTTATAATGGAGGTTAACTCTCACTTTAGAGGTTTGGGTGCTTAGGCTCTGAAAGGAAAAGAAAAAAAAAAAGTCAACTAGTAAACAATAGGGCCAGTATCCAAACATGGATGTGGTGGATGTATTTTCCAATGATGGTGGCAACAGTATCTCTCATCCCATATGCTCTTCTGTAGCATGACTCCGCCACTCCCCAGCAAGACATGGAGCCTAACTCTCCATTATGAAGTGACTCTTTTGTAACCAATAAACACACTGAAAGTGATGCTGTGTGGCTTCTAAGACTAGATCAGAGAAACCTGGCAACTTCTGCCTTGGTCCCTAAAATGTATGTTTTTCTCAGAACTCAGAGAAGTTAGGGGATCTACCGAGATAACAAATAAAATGCTTGGGTCTGACTAGCCATCATCAATACTTATTACTTGTAAGTGCCATCCAGAAGAGTGAGGGTGGAGAACAGGATTTCTAACAGAGATACATTAGAATATAGGCAAAATGTCAAGAACATACGTAGGAGCGATGGAGAAAGGAAGGGAGAGGAGAAGAACAGAAAGCAGAGATAAGGAGAGAAGGGACGGAAAAGGAAGAAGAGACTGAGGGCACAAGAATTCATTTAGATCTGATTTAAGAATAACGAAACTAGGTACCCTTCAAGAGAGAGTAGAGATAGTCACTTCCAGAAAGCACCTGCTATGGAAACAGATTACAAAGTGAAAGTGAAAACAACCTAAAACCCAGGGTTGAGGGTAAAAAAGTAAAAGAAAATCATGCAGAATACGGTGCCAGGCCTTCTTTAACCAAAAGCTTCTTGGAAAATAAAAATTGCCCCTAATTGTAACCATCTTAGATAACATTCACCCTTTATTCCAACCTTCCCAATTGTTTTGACAGCCTGTGAAATTTCTCATCTCTCATGATAGTGTAAAAGCAGCAGAAAGACTTCCTTGTGTCTAAAATTAGCAGAGGAGAGAAGTAGAAGAGTGAACAGCTAGATCCCGAGGAGACTTGAGGATGGGGTACAGGAACAATTTAGCACTGACCAACAAGAACCAATGGTTGAGATCCAGATAGAATGATGGACATTTCAAAGGATACCAGAATAGGCAAATGATGCTGGACTCCACCCCTAATTCCTGGGCCCTGTGTCCCTGACACTTGGAATACTCTGGGGGGCAGGGAAAAAAAACTTGCAATGATCACAATTAAATCTCTGCCACCCCAGTGGAATAGGACCGGAGGATGTATCATAATAAAAATTGACTAAAACTTCCCCCTCTGGAAAGTTTCATTTTCAGCACATGTAAGTGTGTGGTCAGATAATTTTCCCCCCCGCATTTCCTTCTGAGCCCACCCTTGTGGGAAAAATGATGAATTTTACTGACTTTCTAATTAGAGTATTTCATTGAAAACTACATGTGTGGTATCTGTGAGTGTTTCAAACCAGTGGTTCGCAGCCTAGGATGATCCTCCTCTCCCATTTTGCACCAGTAGGAACTGGTTAATGTCCAAAAGACATTATTAGTTATCACAACCGGGGGAGGAGGGTGCTTCTATATGTTTTTCTTTTACTTTTTTACCCTCAACCCTGGGTTTTAGGTTGTTTTCACTTTCACTTTGTAATCTGTTTCCATAGCAGGTGCTTTCAGGAAGTGACTATCTCTACTCTCTCTTGAAGGGTACCTAGTTTAGTTGGCAGCTAGTGTGTAAAAGGTCAGAGATGCTGCTCAACTTCCTACAATTCAGGGGGCAGCCTCCCACAACAAAGAATTGTCCCGACTAAAATGTCAATATCACTGAGGTTGAGAAACAGTCTTCAAATGTTAATGCCCCAAGAGCTTTCCTTGAACATCACTTAGTTGATTAGAGACTTATGTGTACCAAAAAAAAAATATCCAGGAAATATCTTAATCCCAGACTCCGGCTTCATTTCTTTCACATACAAATTTGCAAGTACAATGTGCTCTACCTATTACGCAGCAGTACTAGCCCTTTCAAAAGTTGTTACCAGCTACAGGTAGGTGACTTCTGTTTACTTAGGCTAATTTGCCCCTCCTCAACTCCCAATGCTTGTCCACTTATTCAACCAACAAGTAGCATGCACCAAATTTTTCTACTGAAGGTCTGAAGATCTTATCAGGAGATCATTAAAGAAATTAATACATTCCAAGATTTTGTACAGTGTTTTCCTGTAAGAAGAGTCAAAGCAAAATCTTAGGGAATAATCCATTGGGGTCACTTGAATTGTGGTGGAAGGAATCAACAGGGTATGGCTAAATTTACTTATGAGGAGTCAAAGAGCCTTGGACTGGTCCGTATTTATATTATTTACAATCTACTGTTGGCTCTCATGCTATGTGCTGGTCCACTGACTTCTTGAAATCCCTTGCAGTTCATATTCATGTGCCTTTAGTCTAAAAACACTAAATCTATTTCATCTATGACCACAAAGAGAAAATATCTCCATCCTTGGAATAACTTACAGTGTATAGAGGAATAAATGGCTTTTAGAAATTTTAGACTGCATCAGGAGGGAGGCTATGGGAATCAGGCTCATTTTATTGGCAATGTCTAAGCATTACAGTAGATGAATTTTTTATATCAGTTTGGAATTATCGACACAACCTATTAAGGAGTTTCCCATTATGCCTAGTTCAGGAAAAAATAAAAATCTCTTAAACATAAATGAGGAAAGGTGTCAACCAGCCCTTCCACTCTGAAGACAAAAATAGTCCATTTATTTCACAGTTGCTTTAGCAAGTTGTAAGGATAATATTCTTTCCCCATGAAAGATTTAGTTTCTGGAAAGTACAAAGTATTTCTCACACCTCTTCACAAAACACACTGTAATAAGAAATTTAGAATGAACTTGAAAAACCCATGAATGTTAAATTCTTTGTGTTTAACAGATCCTATCCTATAAGCACTTTTAATTACCTCCTGTTGCTTTTTGATTTAATGTAAGTTACTGTGGTACGTATTAGTGGGTATTTTTGAGGTGAAGTCACATCATTGTGTTTTTCTGTTTTGTTTTTTTTTGCTGCAGAACTTCAATTCTTCAGCATGTATATAAAGCCATCTGCTTATATGTACTCTGAAAGCCAGATTTTTCAAAACAGGAGAACACAAAATGTGGAAAGTTCCTGATTATAAGCATTTCAAATCTGTTTGTATATAAACAATGCTCTTTCCTTGATGTGTCATTCTCACAGAAAAATGCAAAAAAAGGAGACATGGTTTTATTCATTAGAGGCTCCATAAAGACAGTAGTATAGATGAAGTTAGGGAAATATAACCAAAGTAGAAGGGGAGGTGAGCATCTGAGGGTTTGTCTGCATAATTATTCCTATAATATCCTAGTTTCTCCTGGCCAAAATAACTCTTAGTCTCAGTCCATATGTTTCTAGTAGGGTTGATCTCACCCAACACCTCCAGGAATGGAGCCAGCTATTCCAGTCTGACACCAAAAACAAAATGTGGTGGTGGGGGGTTTAAAAATGTAGTGTTTTAGAATGTGTTCAAACTTAAGTTATCAACACAAAATAGATTGTTATCAATACAGGTAGTTATGTAAGTCTCACAGTACCAAAAGCAGAAACCTATAGACACCTAAAAGATAAGAAATAAATCTAAGCATTACCACAAGTCCTAAAGCCACAAGAGAGCCAAAGAAGAAGAAAGGAACAGAGACCCACAAGACAGGCAGAAAGCAATTAACAAAATGAAAATAAGTACACACCTATCAACAATTACTTTAAATATAAATGGACTAAATTCTCTAATCAAAAGACATACAGTGGCTGATTGATTAAAAAAAAAATCTCTATGCTTCAAATGTAAGGACACACACAAAGTGAATGGATGAAAAAAGATCTTCCATGCAAAAGGAAACCAAAAGAAAGCTAGGGTAGCTATACTTATATCAGATGAAGTAGATCTTAAAACCAAGACTGTAGTAAGAGACCAAGGAGGGCATTACGTAAAAATAAAGGGATCAATCCAACAAGATGATATAACATTTTTAAAATACTTATGCATCCAATATAGGAAAGCCTAAATACATAGAGCAGATATTAACAGATCTAAAGGGAGAAGATGACAGCAACATAATAATAGTAAGGGACTTTAATACCTTACATCAATGGACAGATCATCTAAATGTAAAATCAATAAGGAAACAGCAGCCTTAACACATTAGACCATATGGACTTGATACATATAGAACAGTCTATCCAAAAGCAGAATACACATTCTTCTCAAGTACACAAAGAACATGGCCCAAAATAGATCATATGTTAGGCTACAAAACAAGTCTCAATAAATTTAAGACGGAAATCATATTAAACATCTTTCTCACCACAGTGGTATGAAACCAGAAACCAATTACAAGAAGAAAACTGGAAAAAACACTAATAGGTGGAGATTTAAAACAAACAAACAAACAAAAAAAACAAGCTATTGAATATCCAGTGAGTTAATGAAGAAATCAAGGGAGAAATAAAAAAAATACCTTTGAACGAATGACAATGAAAACACAACACACCAAAATTTATAGGATTCAACAAAAGCAGTTTTAAAAGGGAATGTCTTTGTGATAGAGGCCTACCTCAAAAAATAAGAAAAATCTCGAAAACAATCTAACTTTACATCTCAAGGAACTAGAAAAAGGCGAACAAATGAAGCTAATCAGTAGAAGGAAGAATACAAAGATCAGAGTGGAAATAAAGGAAAGAAACACAAAAAAGACAATAGCAAAGATTAATGAAATGAAGAGCTGTTTCTCTGAAAAGAGGCAAAACAGACAAACCTTTAGCTAGACTTACCAAGAAAAAAAAAAAATAGAGGGCTCAAGTTAATTCAGAAATGAAATAAGTTATAACAGATACCACAAAAATACAAAGGATCATGAGACTACTATGAACAATTTTATAGCAGCAAATTAGAAACATAGAAGAAATCAATACATTCCTAGAAACATACAGCCTTCCAAGACCGAACCATGCAGAAACAGAAAATCTGAATAGATGGCTTACTAGTAAGGAGATTATATCCGTAATCAAAAACCTCTCAACAAACAAATGTCCAGGACCAGATGGCTTTACTAGAGAATTTTACCAAGCATTCAAAGATGAAATCAATACCAATCCTTCTCAAACCTGAAGAAGAGCGAATATTTCCAAACTCATTTAATGAGGCCAGTATTAACCTGATAATCAAAATGGATAAGATCATAAGAAAATTATAGGTCAGCATCTCCAATGAACATAGATGCAAAAATCCTCAACAAGATATTAGCAAACCAAATTCAACAATAAATTACAAGAATATTTTGATCAAGTGGGATTTATTCCAGGTAGGCAAGAATGTTTCAACATCCACAAATCAATCAACATGATACACCACATTAACAAAATGCAGGATTAAAATCATGTGATTTCAATAGATGCAGAAAAAGCATTTGACAAAATTCAACACCCTTTTAGGATAAAAGCTCTCAATAAGTTGGTATACTTCAACATAATATAGGCCTTAACATCAGTTAACATCTAACATCACCCTCAGGGATGCCCACTCTTACCACTTTTATTCAAAGTAATACTGGAAGTTCTATCCAGAGTAAGTAGGCAGGAAAGAGAAAAGGCATCCAAATTGGAAAGAAAAGAATAAAACTACTTAAACTTGCAGATAACATAAATTTATATATGGAAAACCCTAAAGACTCCACTGAAAAACTTAGAATAAACCAATTAGTATAAATGAATTGTTACAAGATACAAAATCAGTAACAAAAATCTGTTGTGTTCTATACACTAAAAACAAAATATAGAAGAAATTTTTTTGAAAATGCCATTTACAATTGTATCAGAAAGAATAAAATAGCTGGGAACAAATTTAACCAAGGAAGTGAAAGACCTGTACACTGAAAACTAAGACACCGATGAAAGAAATCTAAAAAGATACAAAAAATTGAAAGATATTCTGCGCCTATAGATGGAAAGATTATTGTTAAAATGTCCACACTACTCAAAACAATTGACAGATTCAATGCAACCCCTATCAAAATTCCAATGGCACTTGTCAGAAATAGAACAATCTTAAAATTCTTATAAAACCATAAAAGACCCCAAATAGCTAAAGCTATCTTAAGAAGAACAAAGCATCCCACTACCTAATTTCAAACTATATCACAAAGTTTTTGTAATAAAAACAGTATGGTATTGACATAACAACAGACATCTAGTTCAATGGAATAAAGAACCTAGAAATAAACCCATGCATATATGATTAATTATACAGTAGGGAAAGGACAGCCTTTTCAATCAATGGTGCTGGGAAAAAACTGGACAGCCACATGCAAAATAATGAAACTAGACTACTCTTTTACACAAAAATTAACTTGAAATGGATTACAGACTTAAATGTAAAACCTGAAACCATAAAACTAATAGAAAACATAGGTAAGTAAGCCCCTTGACATTGGCCTTGGTGATGATGTTTTGGATCTGACACCAAAAGCAAAGGTAAAAAAATTAAAAAGTAGGACACATTAAACTAAAAAGCTTCTGCACAACAAAGGAAATGATCAATGAAATAAAAACCTACGGTATGGGAGAAAATATTTGCAAAATATCCAAAATATATACAGAACACATATAACTCAATTGCAAAACAAAAACCTGAAAAAAAATACAAAAACCCCAAATAATCCTATTTAACAAATAATCTTATTTAACAAGTGGACACAGGACCTGAGTAAAGATTTTTCCAAAGGAGACATACAGATGGCCAACAGACACATGAAAAAATACTCACCATCACTGATTAATCAAAAACCACAATGAGATATCACTTAGCATTTGTTAGAATTGCTATCATAAAAATACAAGATATAAAATTGTTGGTAAGGATGTGGAGAAAAGGCAACTCTTGTATACTGTTGGTGGGAATGTAAATTGCTACAGCTACTATGGAAAACAGTATGGAGGATCTTCAAAAAATTAATGAAACTACCATATGATCCAGCCATTCCACATCCAGGTATTTATCTGAAGAAAACAAAAACACTAATTCGAAAAGATATATGCACCCCATTTTCACTGGAGCATTACTTACAACAGCCAAGATATGAAAAAAACCTAAATGCCCTTTGATGGATGAATGGATAACAATGGTCTATATATGTACCGATAGACACACACAAAAGCATGAAGGAAGGGTAGTACTCAGCCATAAAAAACGAACTAAATCTTGCCATTTGTGACAACATGGATGAACCTTGAGGGTATTATGCTTAGTGAAATAAGTCACACCAAAAATGACAAATACTGTAAGATTTCATTTATATGTGGAATCAAACAAAAATCAAAACAACCTCCCTCCCCCAGTGAATAAGCCAAGTTTATAAATACAAAGAACAGACAGGTGGTTGCCAGTGGGGTGGGGTGGGGGTGTGTGGTTGTACTAAATGTGTGAGCAGAGTCAAAAAGCACAAACTTCTGTTACAAAACAGAAATTCATGGGGATGTATGTACAGCATGGTGATTATATGTTATCAATAATATTGTATTGAATATTTGAAAGTCATTAAGAGGAAATTTTAAAAGTTCTCATTACTATAAAAATATTTTATAACTGCATATGGTGACAGGTGGTAACTAGATTTATTGTGATGATCATTTCAGAGTATACACATATATCAAATCAATATGAAGACCTGGAATATTTTGTCAATTTTACCTAAGAGTTTTTTTAATTAAAAAATAAAAAGACTATCCCAGTATACTATTACTGGATAAATATCCCACAACTTAGTGTCATAAAATGATAACTATGTTATTGCTCAAAAGTCTGTGAATCAGGAATTTGGGTAGGGCTCAGTGAGGTTGGACCATCCCCACTCCACGTGGCATTGGCTGAATTTATTCATTCAGCTGCATGCTGGCATCTTGGCTCAACTGGAAGATCAAAAATAGACTCTCACTAGGGCCTTGGTGCTAGATGTCAGCAGGGAAATTCAATTATCTCCCCCAAGATGGTTCTGATCACATTGTCTCATCCTCCAGGCCCTCTCCCTCTAGGCGGCCTCTCTTTCCACATGGATAGTCTTAGCTTTCTTCCATGGAGGTTCAAGGGAGAAAAAGGATGAAAGCAGAAGCTTCCAAGACTCTTGAGAACTGAGTCCAGAACTGGCATAGCACAACTCTGGCATATTCTTTCAGTCCAAACAAATAACAAGACCAGCCCAATCTCCAGGGTGGGGAAATAGTCTCCATCTTTTGATGGGAGATGAGACAGTGTTTTATTATAAAAGGGCACGTGGAATCTGAGTCCATCGGAGGGGAAAAAATATGCTATACCAAAGACCTCAGCTATACAACCACCAGGAGAAAAGTGTTCCATTTAGGCTTGAATTGATAGGGGGATAAAATCTAAATCTAGAGTTGCTGGCTGCCATCTTGTCACATGAGTGAAGAACCTGAGAATGGAGTCAACCCACAGCTCAAAGAGGAAGAAAGCTTAGGTCCCCACAATATTCTTTAAGCACCTGAACGCAATCATTCCTGAATCTGGTACTATCCTGGACTTTCCAATTTTTTGAGTCAAAACTTTCCTTTTTATGCTTAAGTCAGTTTTAATAGCATTCTTATCACCTATAATTGAAAGAATCCTGAATGGCACAGACAGGCTCTATCAGCACGGAGAGAAGGAACTAGCTCAGTTCCCTCTGCCTGAACCTCAAAGCCCTGAGTAAGACAGAAAGCTGTCTGACCAGCATTTGCTTCTGCTCTTCTCCAGCCCTTATTCTGCAATTAATATTTAGCAAGTCCACTTTCAAGAGGTACATTGTTTGTTTTTGGATATCCTTGATTAGAACTGGATGTGTGTTTACCTAGAAGAGTTGACTCTACTAGGTCAATGAGATGAGGGGAAGAAGTGGGTAAGGGTCCAAGTCAGAGGTCAGGGCCCACATATCAGTACCAACCATGGAGGTCTTCATGGCTGGGCAAAGATGGAAACAGGAAAACCAATCACAAAGTCAGAAGATGAGATGTGAGAAATGAGGTAAACAATAGGACAATGGTTCAGTATGAATTCAGTGAAATCAAAAGTAGGTTCTGGAGGCCTATGTGATGACAGCAGAATGGCCTAGGCATGTGCCAGCTAGGTGAAAGGGACCACACAAGATCAAATGCATCTTTCATATGAGCCATTTCAGCAGGACAAAAGTACGTCCCTGGTTGACCTAAGAATCGGAGATAGTTCTGAGACTCTTCAGCAAAATTAAACTCTGGTTCCATGCCAAAATTTTTCTTAAACCCTGACCTGACCTCAGATCTAATGTACCACTTGGTCATTTCCTCAAGGCAATACTGTTTGCAACACACTGTCTGTCTATGCTGATTCAAGTAGGCTAGGACTTGAGCAGATTTGAGCAGAACCCACCAGGTTTGCCACAGTAAAATGGTCTGTGGCAAGAGAAACCTCCTAGTCACCCATCTATCCTTCCTCCATATATACCAATTATTTTATGTGTCTGGTCTTGATGTCTGTGGAATACTTTAAGGAGATTCTTAAATAATAATAGTAACTGTTATTATTTAGAAATCCTAACTATATACCAGAAATTATATCAGATGGCTTACAATAAATCTCTTATTTGATCTACAGAATTGGTCCCATCATTATTCTCATTTTAAAGAGTGCCTATCTTATCCTTTATGTATGCTAAAGGCAAAAAAATCAAGTTTTTCCATTTTATGAGCACAGACTTTGTACATCACTTTATTTGTGTAGATTGCTTTTCCCCTAGAAATAAAAAATGTCTCATTTTTCCCACTACCTAAAAGAAATCTAAATCACTTCAAACAACATTTAGAAGCTCACTTATTAGAAAGTCAAAATATGCCAACCTGAGAAAGTAATGATACAGGACATTTTCCTTTTCACTTCTGAAGTGTAATAAGACAGTTAAAATTGAAATCAGTGTATCATTCAAGTTTCTAACATGTAGATGTGAGCAGCTAACAGTCCTGTGTAATGCTGAGCCCCCCGTTACAGGGCATTTCTGAACCTGGCTGATTATGTGAATTCATGTGGAGCTTGTTAAAAATACTCATTCAGTTGCCCTATTCAAGACCTTCTGAATCAAAACATCTGGGTGGGGGACCAAGGAATAGCTTTTTAAATACTTCCCAGGTGATTCAGCTTGTCAGCTAGATTTGTGAACCTCTTTCTCATCAATAACAAACTGCTTTAAAAATCAAAGTGGATTTCCTACATATTAATATTCTAGGACGTTAATATCAGCTTGAAATATTTAACATAGGAGCCCAGACACTTCTGAAGTAGCTTTGATTTCCTGTTCAGTGTTTAGGCTGGGCCTATTTAATCCAGAGACATGGAGACATGTGGACATTTTACTCTGTCCAAGTCAGAGACTAAAAGGAGCTTAATTGCTACTTTCTCCACTGTCATTAAATTTGTGTGTTATATTTGAAGGATTTGCCACTATTTCTCAGTGTGAGATTTCCAATCCAGCTTGGGAGATGCCAGTCCTCCTTGCCTACTAGCATTGTAACCTCCTACGTCCTTTGCTTAGAAAGAATGACCTTCTCTCTCCCCAAAATGGTGCCTGTTTTCTCTAGGTATCGGATCAAAACTCAGCGCTCTGACCAACTCCATGCCTTAGTGAGTATGATCTTAATTTGACTTCATACTGTTTATATTTTGCCTTGGACTTGATTCCTAGTTATGGGGCAAGTCTTCTATGGGGGTTAAAGTCCACCAAAGACACACCAGTTTCTTTTTATAATGTTTTCAAGCTTGAAGCTTGAAACATCAAGCTTGAAACTAATTTCCAGAATAGATGGAAGATAAAAGTTTACTGAAAAAGTGGATGGATGGAAGAATGACCTGGATGTTAATGCTCAACTGGATTTTCAGCAAGTTGCTAAGATGTCATTAGTCAACCTAAGGGCAGGGAAAGAAAGTTATGCCCTTGACCTCTCTGCTTTAGCTTCCTCACCTACAAAATGGAGAAAGAGGAGGAAGGACAAGATGATTCTTAGGGTCCCTTTTAGTCTAACATTAACAAAATGTAGCTAAAACTGAAAGAAGTCCCCCAGCCTTTGGCTTCACTGTTAAGTTTATTTTTATTAATTATTTTATTTGTCAGAGAGAGAGAGAGCATGTGCATGCACAAGCAGGGGGAACAGCAGGCAGATGGAGAGGCAGGCTCCCCGCTGAAGAGGGAGCCCCATGTGGAACTTGATCCTGGGACTCTGGGATCATGACCTGAGCTGAAGACGGATGCTTAGCTGAATAAGCCACCCAGGTCCCATTCACTATTAAGTTTAAAAATCACATTACTAAAAAGAAAAAGTCAGTGCTACATATACATGATCCACTCCCTTACCTCCTTTAGATTTTGTTCAACTATTACCTTCTCAATGAGATCTGACCTAACCACTCCATATAAAGCTGCAACCTCTCCCTAACTTTCCCCTTACTGCTTTTTCTTCATCTGATACAACGTAATTTACTTATTTATTGCTTATTTCCCTTTACTAGAATATATGCTCCACAAATATAGGGATTTCTGTCGGGCGTATTTACTTCTACATCCCCAGCACCTAGCCAGGCATATTATAGGCATTCAATAGACACTTGTTGAATGAAGCAATAAACAAAAAGTAATGGAATAGCTACAGATTAACTCGATTCAAGAAACAGAGTGCCTGTTTTAAATAGTTAGAATGCGTGCCAGGCATTAAGGAGGACATGGAAAGGCTATAAGGCCTTGTTCTTGATGGTCACACATTGGGGAAAAGGACAAGTCTGGGGGAGACAGATACAATTCTAGGAAGACAATACAAGGCAGAATTGCATAAATGTCAATCAGAGCCACACGCAGTGTTCTGTGTGAGTTTAAAGGAATGAGTGAATTCTGACCAGAGAAGGATCTGGAAAGGTGTGTGAGGGGTGTCAGAGCCCTAAGGGAATCGGGACTCTGGACAAATCACAACAATTCCAAAGCATCAGTTTGTTTCTCCAGAAAAGCAAAATATAATAAACCACTGTTGCAGAGATCCTGGAGGGTTAAATAAAAATACTCACCTCAGCACAACCAGATGGAAAATTCCCCAATATTAGTTGAACCTGAATCCCTATGATAATTTACTTGGAAAATAAAGGTGTCAAATACAGTGATGGACATGGATCTAAAATGGGGGAAATACTGTGCTATATCACAAGTCTGCACACAAAGTAAAAGGTCATCCTTTCCAAGCCTGATGTACTTATATATTAGGTTCATTGTATATTATACAGATTTTTTTAATCTTGTGTATACACAGATGTAAAACTATCCCAGCAATTGCTCAAAATCTAATTTTTAAAATTCATATTATTGATCTTAATGTAAACAGGCCCAAGAAAGGAATGTTTAAGTTTGGAGAAGGCATGGAATCACTGTAGGAGAGGTGGTTGTTTAAGATGTGGAATCTGATGGAATAAGGTTGTGAAACTAATCAGATGATTCTTAAGTTTTTCTTTAGTTCCTCTGTCATTTGGCCCTCCTACTGGAGCCCTATCTTACGAGGGAAAGAAAGGGGTAAGTAACCCTAGGAAAACCTTTACCTGAAGTAAGGTCATAAACAATCCACCAAAGGGTCATGACCCAGCACTCTGGGCTGGCAGAAGGTAAGAAGGGCCACTTAAATCAGACAGCCTGGCTTTTATAAAATAAGAAACAGCTTTGACGTCAGTGGTGTCCCTGAACTGAACTGCTTAAAGGTTCAAATTGGGTTCAGTTAAATTATCCCTTCCTTCCTGCCTGTCTCTCATGCACTGCTTCCCCTAACCCTGACACCACAGCCAGTCCACGCTGACCTTTTCCAGACAGAACAAGGCAAATGAGCCTATTTCCCTTCTCAGCTTTCTGGAAGGAGGCTTATCCCAATTCACAATCCCAGCAGCTGACCAGAGAAGCCTGGTGAAGAAAGGTCAGCTATGGTAGGGTTGGGGTCCCAAGGGATCTCCAACTGTAGAACGCATAACAGTTCCAGGGGACTGCCAGTCATGAGACCATGGTGTGAACAGGGACTCTTCTGCCAGTCAGGAGACCCCTAATCTTAAGGGGATGACCTGAAACCAGACATCTTAACTCTGAAGTTTGAGCTGCTTACTGGAGCCACAGTATTTGAATCTTTATGCTGATAACAATGACCCATGTTTTGTGGGTGAGGAAAACTGTAGGGTAAGAGGAGAAAAACTGAAGGTTACAATTACTTTAAGTAGGATTGTGGATATGGTAAATAACTGGCATAGTTTCAACGTGAAGAGATGAAATGTATGAATGATTATTTTAAAAGAGAACTGCTCCATTAAGTCAGTCACAAAACTATGGACCCAAGTAGATAAGGATCTTCTGTCTTTCCATCCCTCACCCTCATATACCCATGGTCTTTTTCTTCTTAGAGGTACAGAATTTTGGAGATATTTACAGTTATCCTAATATCCCCCCAGAACTAAGTGATTTGCTCAAGGACACCAACAGATTGTGGCAAAGCCTAGATTTGGTCTTCTGATCCATGTATCAGGGCTTCCTAACAGGTCATGTTGCTTCTTCAGTCAAGCTGACTTAACTTCATTGCTTTGAATTCTGAAGCCATTTCAAGATTGCTAGAAATACTGTACCTTGAGAAATTAAAACCAATGAAGGTACTACTTGCTACAATTAGGATTTGACTATAATATCTCTTACTTAACTTACTAACTATAATATCTCTAACTTAACTAACTTCTGTATTTTAGTATATATATTATAGTCAATAATACTATATTTTAGTATATATATTATAGTCAATAATAGTCAAAAATACTATATTTTAGTATATATATTATATTGACTATATATATTATAGTCAATAATAGTAAAATAATATAGTAAAAATACTATATTATAGTATATATATTATAATCAATTAGGATTTGACTATAATATCTCTTAGTTAACTTACTAACTATAATATCTCTAACTTAACTTACTAACTTCCATATACTGAAAGCCTAGAATTGATAAGTAAGAATTTAGAAAGCATATAAAGGAAGAAGAGCATTGTTCACATAACCAGCTTACAATTGGCTTACATTTAAATTGGCCTTATCAAATGCCTTGAGGATCAGTCTGGTAATAAATGTACGAATGTGTGAATCAGGGTCAGAGAGACAGAAAGTTGGCTGCTTCTGGGAACGGTGGACTTATTTGGAACAAACGAAATTTCTTGTTGAGAAGGTCTCAAAAAGTTGGATGAAATAGTGATAATGATGATCATCACCACCCTGTGTTTCAAGGCATTAGAGAATACTAAGGCAGCCAAGACTTGAGGAACCAAGAAGAAGCCTCACTGAGGCAGGCCCAATATTCAGCACTAATTTTCCCTTCAAGGCATTCCAAGAGTCTTCAGCAGTGTCCTTGAGGAGTGATAGAAGATAGCTACTCAGACGCTTTCACCATTCTCACAAGATGGAACCAGAGTTAAGAGCTTCTAAGACACTAAGACTTGAGAGGCCAAGCTCCTGTGGCAAAACCAACCTATAGGGAGACAACTCTTTAGTGGTGATCTGTGGGTAGGAGGAAAGGGTAGGGTCAGGGCAGCACAAGGTGGGTTCCTACCCAAAAGTAAGCCAGTCATAGGATGATAGGGTTTGTTGCAAACTACTAAGATTTGCACGAAGACACGCAAATTCACACATTTTAAAAACCCTGTACTAGCCAAACAACACTTTAATGAGCCATATTTCAGCCCGTGGGTCAAGGTATCTTTGAATACATTACCTATTACAGAGCTACAGATACAAGTTTCTATGTATGAGTTTATATACCCAAAGTTGTGTTAAGGACTTACACATATTTTCTTATTTTAACAAAGCCATGAAAACCTTGTGACTTCAGCACAGAATAGTCAGCATGGTATCATTGCTCTGGTTCCAATATGTAACACCTGGGTGTATGTCATGGTGTGGGATTGAACTGGAATTATCTAACCTCCATTCCAGACCATTCTGTACCACAAACCCACAACACAGAGTAGAGAGCATCACAGAGCTTGAAGTGTTAGAATCAGAAATGAAGATTAAGCATCTTCAAGTCTTAAAGCAAAGAGAAAATAACGTTTTAGAATCCTATGTATTGGACAGTGGATACTTTAGGCTTACTAAACCATCACTTATCATAACTTTTTATTAAAGTTTTCTGCGCCATATTTTTATTTTCCAACAAATGCATGCACTGCTTTCAGAAAAATACCAGTGTGATTTTGGCAACTAGCATTGAACCCCACATTTACAATGGCATCTTTTATTCAGCAGGTATCCTTCAGTGACTTCCAATGACATGAATAAGATTAAAAGAGCAAGTATCTTAATTTCCTTTGCCTTCCTATATGTAGCCATCAGAAGATTCAGGTCCCATGCTCTTTTATTTTATTGCAGATTTCTTTAAGTATCACTGCATTTATGTTGTACCTTTTGAGCTGTGCAGGTGCTAAAAGTTTCAAGTTTAAATCAAATGCAGGGCTGAAATTCACAGTTCCTTTCAGGATTCCCTGCAATAACCATGTTTCTCATTCTTATTCAGAAGATACAGAAAATCAAAATAAGTATATAAATACCATAAATTATTACTAAGTATTACATTGGAGAATATTAACTCAGTGTCCTTCCTCTTCCACTAAGGAGTTCCACAACATAAAAGTATTTGGTTCTGTTGAAAATGTTCTCACTATTTAGTGAGTTTATCAATCATTAAATACATCAAACAGCAACACACTATACACAACTCCACGGTGTAATGCCTGCCTCTGGAGCAAGAGTGGTCTCAACTAGAGGAACACAGATAAGAGTCAAAATCCATGTTTAATACCCATTATTTATTTTTACATTACCTAAGATTAGTATATAAGGCCTTTTATAATAGGCTTTGATTAAACCAGAAGTAATCAAACACTGACTCCTTTTTTATGATTAGTTCTTTTTTTTTAAGTTGTTTCCTTTTTTTTTTTTTTTAGAGTAAAGTTCACAGAAAAATTGAGAGTGATGTACAGAGGATTTCTCCTACAGCTCCTGTCACTACATTGCGTAGCCTCTCCCACCATCAGCATTCCCCACCACAGTGGTACAATGGTTACAACTGATGAACCTACAACGACACACCACAATCACCCCAAGTCCATTGTTTACTTTAGGATTCGCTCTCCATATACACTTTAACATCAGTGTGTCAATATCCACAAAATAACTTACTGGGGCATTGATTAGGATTACATTGAATCTCTTGGCAAGAAGAGATATCTTGACAATATTGAGTCTTTCTATCCATGAACACAAAATCTCTCTCCATTCATTTAGTTCTTCTTGGATTTATTCAGTTTTGTAGCTTTCCTCATATTGATCTTACAACCTATGGTTACGTTCATATGGACGTATTTCTCTTTGGGGGGTGCTATATAAATGGTATTGTGAGTTTAAGTTTTCTCTTTTTATTTTAGTTGACACATGATGTTTCAGGTATACAGTGTAGTGATTCAACAACTTTATACGTGATGCTCTGCTTACCACCAGTGTAGCTACTGTCTGTCACCATGCAACGCTCTTAAATATCATTGACTATATCCCCTATGCTGTGCCTTATTTATTCCATAACTGGAAGCTTGCATCCCCCATTCCCCCTTTAACCCATTTTGTCAATCTCCCCAATCCTTTCTCCTCCTTCAAACATCAGTTTGTTTTCTGTATTTATAGGTTTGATTTTACTTCTTGTTTGTTCATTTGTTTCTGTAGATTCCACATAAGTGAAATCATTTGGTATTCATCTTCCTGACTTACTTAACTTAGCGTAATACCCTCTGGGTCTGTGCTTGCTGTTGCAAATGGCCAAGATCTCATCCTTTTTATGGCTATGTAATATTCCATTGTGTGTGCATCTCTATCCATTTATCTATTGATGGACACTTGGGCTGCTTCCATATGTTGGCTATTGTAAATAATGCTGCAGTCAACAGAAGGGTGCAGATATCTTTCCAAATTAATGTTTTCATTTCTGGGGGATGGGGGGGTAAATGCTTAGGAGTAGAAATACACAGAAGGGGAATTTCTGGATCATACGGTATTTCTATTTTTAATTTTTTGAGGAAACTCCATACTGTTTCCCATTGGCTGCACCAATTTACATTCCCACCAACAGTGCACAAGGATTCCTTTTACTCCACATCATTGCCAATACTTGTCTTTTTGATTTTAGCCATCCTGACAAGTGTAAGATGATACCTCATAATGGCTTTGATTTGCATTTCCCTGGTAGTTAGTGATGTCAAACTTTTAAAGTTTTTATTTAAATTTCAGTTAGTTAACATACAGTGTAGTATATTTCTGGTATACAATTTGGTGACTCAACACTTCCATACAACACCCAGTGCTCATCAGAAGTACACTCCTTATATTACAAAGTTAATATACAAAAGTCAGTTGTCTTCCTATATGCCAATGAACAATATTAACTTTGTATGTCCTGTCATTTAAAAATAGAAACAAAGTATCAAATTTACCTTCAAATATGCCATTTCCAAAGTCTTATGCAACACCTACTATAGTGTTTCCTAACTGGAAACCAGAAGAGAATGTCAAAAAGGTGTTTTTTAAAATAAGTTTTTCAACAACAATAACATCAAGGTTGCAATTCCACAGCCATTCAAAGCAAAATATGTGATTTTCCTTATTTGAAAGCCTAGAGTCAAGATTTTATCTGCTTATACTAATTAGTAAGATGAATCACATGGCAATTCCTTATGGTTCCAACTACAGGCATACTTACAAGTATTGAGATAGGGCAAGTACAGAATAGACAAAAATGTCTGTTTTCATAATTTTGTTTGACTTTAAAGAGATCGACAGACTAAAATATCAGTGTTATGAATACAAATGAAGCAGGGTAAAGGGAGAGAGTATGCCGAAGGAAGACTAGTTCATCAGGTGGTCAGAAAAGGCCTTTCTGATAATATAACATTGGAATAGAGACAAAAAGGAAATAAGGACATGAATCCTTTGGGTGTCTGGAGGAAGACAGTTTCAGGTAAAGGATATAGAGAGTGCAAAAGCTCTGAGGTGGGATTGCCATTTTCCTGTTCTACAGAGAGGAACGCGGAGTGCCCAGAGTAAATGAGGAAAAGGAAAAGAGAGAGAGAGGAAGTCAGAGAGATAGTAATGGGCTACATACTATGGGACCTTCTAGAACCTTGACTTTAATGCTGAATGAAATGGGAAACCACTGAGCAGTTTTTAATAGGCAAATGATACAATCTGATTTACATATTTAAAAAGGCTGTCACAGCTGGGAAGAGAATGGACCACAGGGAGGATAGTGGCCTATCTCCACGATGGCGCCAATGTTTCTTGCCTCAAGTATTAATGCTCTTATCTAGTCCCTCTATGAATGCAGTGGCTTGGCCCATGTAAACAAAAAGACATTGTGGAGAGAGCAATGTGTGACTTCCAAGGCTAGGTTATAAAAGACATGGTGACTTCCATATTTTTCCTCTCTTGAATCATGTGCTCTGCCATGTTACGAGGACATCCATGTGGCCCATTAAAGAGATCCACATAGCAAGAACTTTCTCAGCCAGCTTACACTAACTTGCCAGAAATTCAAGTGAGTCACCTTGGAAACCAATCCTCCAGCCCCAGGTAAGACTTAAAATCCTTGTTGACAACTTGACCCCGACCTGATTGAGACATACTGTGGCAGAGCCACCAGCTAAGGTGCACCGGAATTCCTGACCCACAGAAACAGGGAGATGATGTGGTTTAGAGCACTGAGCTTGAGGGTAAGTGCTCTCTCTCAATAAGAGAGAACCGATACAGACAAGGATGGAAACAGTGAAGCAAAGGTGGAGCAGAGAGATAGGAGACGATTTCAGGAATGCAGGAGACCTGGTGATCTGGACTGACTGGTAGCACCAGAGGCAGTGAGAAGTGGTTTAATGATGAACGTATTATGAAAGTAGGGCCACAGTTTGCTTAGGGATTTGAGATAGGGTATGAGAAAACAAAGGAACTGAAGTAGAGTCCGAGATTTTGACCTCAGTGATGGATGAAATTCCCATTAGCTGAATGGGCAAAGCTGCCAAAAAGAACAAGAGTGAAGAATTAGAATTCAAAATTATCAAATATACAAAATCGTTCTATCATTGAAGAGTCATATGACACAATTATATTCTATAAAACTCTAAAACTACTCAGTAGTTGATTTTCACAGATACTATCATAAAACTTCTAAACTACTTGAGCTTTTCAGTTGTGTCATCTCTTACATCTCCAAATGCGGAGAGTGAGCAGAAGCAGGACATTTTCATGGCAATCTAAATGTCATGAAGTGAGAGTGACAATACTATGTTTTCACTAAATTCTATTGGGGGGGGGCACACAGAAAAAAAAAATGTATGTTCTCAAGGCTCTGGCTATTAGGTTGGGGCAAGTGACTTCATTCTGGCCAAAGAGATGTTTGTGGAAGAGGTCATCACACAGAGCTCTGAATTTAAAATCATCACATGCAACCTTCACAGTCTCCCTTCCCTACTGCTATGATATCTTGAAATGGTGGCATCATAAAACAGAAATCTTGGACCCCTGAAGCTCTATGTGGAGGAATTTGCATTAGACTTTGTGTGAGAAAGAGAATTTTTTATAGGTTCCACTGAGATTTGGAGTTTGTCATCACAGCAAAATCTACCCTATGCTCCCATGCATGATCTCCAGGCTCAGAGGAGACCAATCTCACTTCTCAGATAAATTTCACAGCCAGAAGGTTGCCCAAAGCTGCTGCCAAACCATACCCTCTACCAACTATTAGGCCCTATGTATGTGGATCACATCAGTGAAAATAGAAGGTAATTTTCCCAAGTCTTTTTCATGTCCTTTGTCTATATATCCTTCCATCACTCTGCCCCGTCCAGGCCAGGAGTGGTTCCTTACTCCCTTATCTCATAAAATTTTGCATAGTAAATACCCTTATCCTAGCACAGATCATATTTTAACTAATTATGAGTCGCTTCAAGAAGAATCTTTGTCTTCATTTTCTGCTTCTAGGAGTGCTTAATATACAGACACAGATAGTACCCAATAAATATTGGACATATTAATGGGGCTAGTAGTTGTATCAATGAAAGCACTGAGCTATACTATCTGTGTCATCATATATAAAATATCTATGGAACTGATGAAAACATATACCAATGCTACTATATCGTCGACTAAAGTAGAGACGAGAATGAAAATCATCTCTTCAGTGGATTAATAGACTTCATTTTGTAATTTCAGTGCTATAGTCACTTGCCCTTGGTCTCAGGTCCACCAATAACACTGAGCTTTCCCTGCCAAGCTGGTATGACTATATCTCATGTCTGTTCTGTTTTCCTTCCTAAATGAAACACCCTGTAACTGCTCCTAATAAACTTCATTTCAATAACATGTTTTCATTTTTCTTACATTATAGTCTTTTATCCTTAGAACAATTCAAGCAGAGTTATAAAACAAAGAGAAACAGAGACTGTGAGGAGTCACATCAATGATGGCCATCACAATGTTATATGTGATATAGAAAAATCAGAAATGATTGAATGTCCAAAAACTGAATAAATTGCATTACATCTATTCGAAGGATACTGCACAGCAAGTTTATGCACAAGGATCTTTTACTGCTGTAAAGTCATCACAGGCACAATTGTAACAAATACCTCTATAACATTAACCAGGTACCAGGTCTGTTCCAAGCATTTTATATATACTCAACTGACCTTCCCAACAGCTGTGAGACAGATATTCTTACGGGTCCCCTGTTATGGATGAAACCAAAGCATGAAGAGATTAAGTTACTTGTCCAATCATAAGCTGATAAATTGTGGAGCTAGTATGCAAAACAAACATGCAGAATGCACATTCTCAATTTACATATGTATATTTCACACACAGTATAATTTAGTCTCCAATGCATACATACTTTATGTATGTATAGGCACTTCATATATGCCTACATTTATATTTACAAACATGCCAATATATATGCAGTACAGAGACAGCTGATAGAAAATATGCCCAAATATTAAGTGACTTTTTGCTTATTTTTAAAACTATTCTATTTTTTATGGTAAACTTTAAAATGTAAAAGAAATAGTTAATTTTTATCCCCAAAACAAGATACATGCACTCTACACCTACTGAATTACACTCAAAAAAGCATCTCGGTCTGAACAATGCCCAGTGTGTGGTTGCATGATGGTCATTCGCCAGTTTCATGAGCACCTGCTTTGTGTCAGGTACTGCCCTAAGCACTGGGGAGACAATGTGTCAACATTTCAGGAGGACCTGGTTCTATGTTTCACAGTGAGATACAAATCACCTTATCCGTTTCCCAAAGCAGACAGGAAGCCTGCTGAAGGTGGGAATTATGCCATTTCCTCAGTGTCACCACACCCTACCACAGTGACAGTCAAGAGAAGGTGTCCAATAAATGTTGAGAGATCACTATCCTGCACAAAGCAGATCTTACATTTCAACCTCAGGAGCCCTAGGTTAAACTGAAACTCCTTCCCATAATTCACCAGTCCACGAGCCCCATGTATAGACAGTAGTAATAGGATCCAATAAACACACTTCTGGGATCAAAAGGAATACAAGAGAATTTGAGATACAAAAAAACATTGTCCACATTATTTGCATTTAGAAGAGATTAGATGGAACAGTATTTATCAGTGTTTCTTAAGTCAGGCATCCGGATCTGAATTGATTTCTTCGCAGTACAACGGGGGGGGTAGAAGAACAAGCAATTTGGGATATAAACTGGGACACTTGGCTAATAGCTGAACTTTCTGCTTAATTTTGAAGAGGTCAGGTCTGCAATTTATCACTGAGGCACTTGCCAACATCAACGTGTAAAAGAAATCTCTCCCACCACTCCCATTTTGTTCCTCCTGAGGGAGAGGAGACAGTTGAGAAGGAAGGCAAAAATATCCATATTACTCTTCTGCTGAGTGGTCTGAGGACATAGCAAAACCTCTTATGAAAGGCATTTGTTGCTTTGAATAAATGGGAATTCTTGATGGAATGCCTTCCCATTCTTGAAATGGTTGCTGCTACAAATTTCTAATGCTTGGCAAGTGTTTTCTTTAGAAATAAAAACCACAGCTGGTTTTATATCATGTATTTTGGTTAGATTATTTGTTTTTAGCAGTGTTAGTAGAAAAACCATCATCTCCTTAACATGATGAATTTAGTCCTTATGTGTCTCTGTCTCCCCCGACCCATTCTCACAAATTCCTAAATGTTAGACAAAACATTAAATAAGTTGTTACTGAAACTTTAGAAAATGTTTGTAAATATCCTCTTTTTTAAGGGCGCAAGTCTGTACGTGGGGAGAGCCACTGTTCTAAATTCTATCCATTTCAGAATCAAGTTTATCAACTTCAGTGTATAAATTACAAATAACTAAAAGAATCACTACCTGCTGAAAAAAAATTTTTTTTGAAGACTTTCAGCAAATACATACATATATATATATAACCTATTGCACGGGGTATACTTTTATAAACTTGTATCCACTCTAGAGTTTATGTGAATAGAATTTTACATCCCCACCTGCAATGAATGCAAGTTCCCTTTATACCACATCATCACCACAAATGGTGACAACACCATTTGATGTTGTCAGTATTTTGGATTTTCACCATTCTAATCATTCTTTAGTGGCATGTCACTGTTTTAATTTGCATTTCCTGATGACATAGGAGATGCATCCATTTTTTTCCATGTGCTTATTTGCTATCTGTAGGTATTTTCTTCAGCAAGGTGTCTGCTAAAGTCTTTAGTCCATTTTTAATGGAGTCGTTACTTTTCTTTTTGTTGACTCATAAGTGTTCTTTATATATTTTCAATAATAGTCTATTATCAGATGTGCCTTTTGCAAATATTTTTTTTTTCCAGTCTGTGGCCTGCCTTATTCTCTTGACATTGTCTTTCATGGAGAAGTTTTTAATTTTAATACAATCCAGGGGTATAAATTGCGTTCACCAGTTAAAAAAAAAAATGAAGCTGTTTTTAAAGTGAGTGGTAATGTGATTTTCAAAAAGCAGCCTTGCAAGTTCTTAAGGGAAGCTTAGGATTTCCATGGGGTTACAAAAAAACCCAAAACAGATAATAGAAACTGAAAAGATTTTTCTCTTTAATGAAGAGAAATGAGTCAAAATAACTGTGGTCCATAATTAATTGAGTACACAAAGGTATCTGGATAGTGCCCATGGTCTTGTTGGACCTGCCTCTCCCCGCCCCAACCCCCAATTTATAAGGTCTATGAGATACTTGTATTACTTTGTATTGAGATTATATGGGGCCACAGTGCTCGCTTCCACAACACATATAACTAAAGAGAGAGAGAGATTAGATGGGGCCAATCTAAAACTTACGTTTTAGAAATAAGTAAAACACCAGGTACTTCACATTTACGAAACTATCAGAACCCCTCAGTCACTGCACCCATGTAAAAATAGAAATTCTGTAGTTAGTATCTGTTGTTTTGACTTCTCAGCATCCTCTCTTCTGAAAATAGAAGATCTTTTTTCCTTGTATAGATTGTCCATCTGTCATTCTAGTGTTGAAGCCACTGCTACCAAACTGGGTGTGTGACTCTGGCCAATGCAGCCTCTTTCCCCTACACACAGGTTTCAGGAGTGAGTTGAAGATTCAAGCAGAGCAGAGCTAGTCAAAGTGTTTTATTGGATTGATGTGGCTGTTGGTGAAAAAGGGGATCTGTCTCTTCTCTTCCCTGTTTTTCTTGCATCAAAGGCTATAAAGTAGTAGTCACACTAGAGCTGTCTAGGGCCATCTTTGCTACTTGAGAGGATAGCCCTGAAATTAAAGTTCACCCAACAGACACAAGAGATGGAGTGGGAGGGGCTTATTGCCCTGATGAAAGCCCAATTTACCTCTTAAAGAACTCCAGGAGCTAACAAAGTCCTTTGTGCTAAAGTAAGTCTCAGTTGTACTGGGAATGCAACCAATCCTCAGTACTAGCTAGCATCTTCATTATGCCATTTTTACTGTTCCTTAATTTGCACACTACAGTCCAGGAAACGTCTGGGTTTCTTTCTTCTCTGCCTATGTCTGACCATTTGATGTCATCAACTACTGGCCTTAAGTACATTTAAGCAGATGCACATCTGTAGCTTTGATTCCTGAACTGGAAGTGCCTTATAGCACACTGTTCATGGCTTGTGAGCTGTTAAGTGATGAGAAGATGCCTTTACTACTGTCCTGAACTAGCAGAATCTGATGCCTCTTGGAAATAGATCACTTTTATACAAACATATAGGACAGAAAAGGCTTTTGGAGACATTTATGCATGCTACATAAAGTATAATGCAAGCCATCTCAATTTCACACCAGGAAATGAACAGTCAATGAATATATAAAGGACTTTTAACTCTAATATATCACTGTGAATAAATTTGAGGCTATTTATCAGTGTAACAGAAAAGGAAGATATAAAGAAACTTGATGCCATCCAGGAAAGTGCTTTGCACATTTTAATTTGACTAGCCAAGTTTCCATCCCTGTTGGGATAGTTAGGGCTCTGGGGTTATGATGCACAAGTTGCATCCCAGATCTCTCACTTGCAGAGTAAGCGTAATACTCACAGATGACCTGTACCACCCCATAGAACCAGACATGTGGTAGTTTCTAGCAGGATACGGAGCATGTAGTCATTATATGTAAATATTACTTTAAGAATCAATGCCAATCAAGTTTTTACAAACGTGCAGGAATCTAGATTTTTTTCAGGAATGTTAGGACTTCAAACTACTTAACATACACATGTGCAAACTAGTGGAGTTTCTAAGGAGGATAAAAAGAGAAACCCTCTGGAAGACAGAAGTCAAGAAGAAATGTAAAGCTAGGGTGGTCATTCTCAGAAGACTGTAGAAACATCGAGAACACTGAACTAGATATAACTCCTTAGGATAAAAGGCAAGAAACAGACACTTGGCCTCAGATCCATTAAAGCCTAAGCCTTCAAATGATTGTCCTGAACACAAAAATGAGTATTATAAAAACTGTTTTTAAAATGCAGAAAGGAAAGTTACTTTCAGTCGGGGGTCTCAGTGGGGTAACAAAATCTTCCATGAAAAACACAAACACAATAATTGTGTCACATGCACAGAAGGCTTCAGCTTCAGTGGTATAAGATCCCATGTCAACAAAGTAAATTTAAGTAAATTTAAGTAAATTTGTAATTTAGATTCCTGGGGCCCCGGATACTCTAAAGAAAGACCAAAAGTGACAAATCAGAAGAAAATGAACTCCTATAAGATGGAGTCAACTGAGGGCAACCACAGGGAGAATGAGTACCCAATGAGTTAAAATAATCTATGAGCACCTACAAGAATGTTTATAATTCTTGAAAAGCTGAAAATGAAGATTGAAAAACATTCTCAAAGTACAAGTGACTAAGAAAAAAACACTATGACAGTTAAAAAAAAAAAAAGTAAAACCTCTAGAATTAAGGGACACATGAAGACCAAAAGAATGTTTAAGTAACCATCTGGGTGTCGGACCAAAAAAAATAAATACTGTGAGGTTAAAAATACTACCGATAAAAAATCATAACATAATGATAAAAAGAATCATTTACTAATAAGATTAAAATAATTTATAACATCTACGCATTTATTACAATTCAAATAAGGGGGATTCTAAAAATTCAATTAAAAAGATATAATGCATATATGTAGAACATTACACCCAATATTTAGAAAATCTACATTTTACATATGCACACAGAATATTTTAGAAATTTATGCTGAATAGGCTGCAAAGTTCCCACAAATACCCATATATCAAGAGTATGCAGTACAATAAATTTAGCATTCAATTTCATGAAATTAGAAATGTTGTCATTGGCAATAAATAACAAAAAGAGCAAAAATTCCTTATGTTTAAGCATTTTAAGATACAGTTAAGTTTTATAAACCCAACAATGTATCACATTAGAAGTGTCACCTGAGTAAGAATGAAAGTACTATGTGTAATAATTTACCTGTTCAGAGGCAAATTTACAGCTTTAAATGTATATAAAAGAAATAAGAAACAGTAAAAATTCAATGAGATGGTTTTTCAACTCAGAAATTGAGGGAAAAAAATAAGTATAAACCTAAAGAAAGTGAAAGGAAAAAAATAAGCCAAAATTAATAAAATAGAATAAGCAACAATAAAATTAGAAAGTAAGCAAGATAGCTTTTGAGTCCTTTTTATAAGGGCACTAATCCCATTCAAGAGTGCTCCACCCTCATGACCTAACTGCCTCCCAAAGGCCCCACAAACCAAAACCCTCCCACTGGGGGTTAGGATATCAACATATGAATTTGGGCGGACATAAATATTTAGTCCCTAAGAACTGTCAATTTAGAAATTCAAGAACATTTGCAGACAATAGGAAATAATAAGAGAATTCATCAAGATTGCTGGTTACAGACCAGTGTACACACAAGAACATTCTTAGACAGGAGAAACCGCCAATTAGAAAATGTGACTTTTAAAATAACCCTATTCACAACAGCAACAAAAGCCTTGAAGTAGTTAGGAATCAGTCTACCCAAAGTATAGATTAAAGGATTTGAGATTTAAAAGATTTCAATATATCTTAGCCTATAATTAAGTGTAGTTCCAACCAAAATCCTATCAGGGATTTCTTGGATGCTTGTCAAATTAATTTGAAATTCCTATGGAAGAGTCAAGTGCCAAGAAAAAGAAAATTTTGAAGAAGAGTTAGTAGTGAGATGAGACAAAAAAAGAACTAACAAAAAATGTAATATAGAGGCAATATAATATTACATGGTGTTACTGATACAGAGCTAGACAAATAGATATAATGGAAGCAAATAAAGGGGGTAAAAAAGACATATGTATATATTTAACCTTGGCTTACATTTGAAAAAGATAGCAAATCAGACCCCTCCTTGATATATTTTAAAATACCAGCTGAGTTAAAAATATTTACAAAACAAAACTTCAAGATTTTAGAAGTATAACTGAGAACATTTATAACGTTGGATTAAACATGATTTTTTTAAAACAAGACACGCAGAAATCAACCATGGTGATACGCAAAACAAATATGACAATAAGCAACATACTCAATTGAAAATCAAACTGTGGACCGGGCAGTTATATTTGCTTTGCCTTTAATTCATAAAGAAGTAATATTCAACACAATAAAATTAACTACTGCCTACATAGAAAACGAGCAAATAAATAACTCACAGATGGGACAATCTGAATGTTCAGTAAGCATATGAAAGGATGTTCAGCCTCAGTGACAGTCCAAAAACACATATCTATTAAGCATCACAGAGAGATGATACTTCAGATGCATCAGCATGTAAACATTAAAATACCCTACATATCAAGAATTGGTGAGGATATAGGGAAGTGGGAAGTCTAATGTATTGCTAGCAGGACTACATTGATACTACACTGTTAGAGAGCCAGTTCTGATTGAGTAGTTGAGTGTCTGTCTCCCTGTGACACAAACCTTCCTACTTTAAAGTATTTACTTAAGAATAACTCTAGAACACAGGGGTCTCGTGTTGACAACTGCTGATGGCTGGCATCCACTCCTGCAGTTCAATACCCACCCTGCTGGACTAACACTTATGTGATGCAGACTGTGTAAAACCGTGACTATTACATAGCAGTTGGATGGCTGAACAATATGTACATCTAAAAACAATCTGAGGGACGCCTGGGTGGCTCAGTCGGTTAAGCGTCTGCCTTCGGCTCAGGTCATGATCCCAGGTGGGATTGAGTCCCGCATCGGGCTCCCTGCTCATAGCTTGCTGCTCCCCCTGCTTGTGCTCTCTCTCCTTTCTCTCTTTCTCTGACAAATAAATAAATGAAATCTTTAAAAAAATAATTATTTTTTAAGATTTTATTTATTTATTGAGAGAGAGAGAGAGAAAACAGAGCAGGGGAGGGGAGAGGGAGGGGGAAGGGAGAGGGAGAGAATCTCCAGCAGACTCCATGCTGAGCATGGAGCCTAACGCAGAGCTTGATCCCCTGGCCCTGAGATCATGACCTGAGCAGAAGCCAAGAGTTGGAAGCTCAATTGACTGAACCACTCAGGTGCCCCTAAAAGTAATTTGGTATTATTAAGTACAAAATACCAAACTTTAAAAAGTCAAGTTGTAAAAGGAAAACACTGTGATAATATTAAGGTAAAATGTCCCAACAGAAAGACCAAAACTATGTATTGTTTAAGGAAATAAGCACATGTTCCCCAAGAACAAACATGAATACATGAGCTAGAAGCATACTTACCAAGTTTAGGGCTAAGATTACCTACCTGCAGAGCAAAAAGGAAGGACACAGAATTGAACAAATCTTGCACCATACATGGAATATTTACATCTTCTCAATTAACACTTCTTAAGTCTAATAAAAAGGAATATTTTTCTTCATATGTCCTAGTATATTTGAAATATTTTATAACTTAAAAATCATGGCACACAGAAAAAAAAAAAGCTGGACCAGCAACCTTGCATTTTCTTTTTTTTTTTTTTAACCTTTATTGAAAGAGATCTATTTCAGGGTCTCAATGCCCACACCTACTCATACCTCCTTAGCTCAAAGAAGGGCTTTGACTTTATATTCAATCATTCCAAAGGGTAAACAAATAGAATTGCATTAATCATACTGTTAAAATAAAGTATGATACAAGTAATACTTGGTAACCAAGGAAGATACCATGATATGAGGTATTCAGAAATTAGGATCATGTTTCAAATGTCTTCACTAAGGGTTTCGCATGGAACAACAGCATCTAGCAACTCTATTAAGTTCATTCCAAAATAAAGAATATTTCTCAAGTTCTCTCATCTTTACTGCAGAAAGTTCCAGTTACAACTAAGGGTGATCTTTAAGGGAAAAATGAGCAAAAGTTCTTAAAATTTACGTTAAAAGGAGACAAATCAAGAGCTTTATTTTTTGTTGGTGTTATTTGTATTTTGTTTTGGGTGTGTGTGTGTGTGTGTGTGTGTGTGTGTGTGACAGAGAGAGAGAGAGAGAGAGAGAGAGAGAGAGATCTCAGTGTGTGCAGGTGTTTTGGGAGCAGGAGAGCTGAGATCAGGGGCCAAAAGAGAGCCATGTGGCTAAAACTCAAATCTATTACAAACTCAAATCTATTACCTTATTTTCAACTTACCCATTTCGAAGTACGGGGAGTCAAATTTGGAAATTCTTTTCCATTTTCCACAAGGATTTAGACCTAACTAATCTCTCCATATATTTTTCTCTCAAAGCCTGCCCTTTAGCTGTGGAGTACATTCCCTCAGGAGGAATATAAGTCTCTTGTCTTAAAAATGGAATATAGTTCTCATGTTGCCCCAAGGCAAGTGAATAGTATCACAGCTTCACAACAGAGGAACCCTGTCCTTTCTCTGACACCCCCCCCTCCTGTAGGGTGTACTTAAGATAAAGATTCCATCTGCCCTTCTGGGGTTCGTCATTTTTCATACCACATCATTTCTCCTTCTTAAGGCCTTTCTTCTTTGCTGGTCTCCCTCTCATAGCTACTAAATGACTTTCCTGTTAGACTTCCATCCCATTGACACTTCTGCAGGCTTTAGTGGATGTGAGTCTCTCCCTTGACATGTTTAAAAAAAAAAAAATGGGGCAGGGGAAGGAGAAAAGAACAAATGTTGATTAGGAGAACCAGGTTTTGTAGCACAACAGAAACAGCAGATTGCTAAAGGGCTTGTTTTCCTGAATAACTTCTTCTGCATTCTGTGCTCTGAATATATATTCCACTCCCTGCCCCAAAATTTCATCGAGCAACTTCTTCAAGTTACGGCACTAAAGGCTGGGTGGCTACATTAGAATTTTCTTGGATGAGAGACATTTTGTCTTCAAACCTTTAATTTTCTGAATGCGTATCAGATTTCTGAGAATGGAAAGATGACCACAGTTGTATCCCAAATGTTCTTAGGTCACGAGGTTTTGATAGGCTACTTTTGGTTTCTTTAGCCCCACTGAAGCATAACGCCCCACAGAGAGGTAAAATTGTTGAGGTTTGCTCTTCTACTCTTTTTGGCAAAGGGGCAGGAGTTCACTGCACAGCCATCAGGAGATAACAGGGGAGGGCTGCCATGTGAATCACCATGCTGATTTCCAGTTAAGTTACAGTACTGCTTAGCTTCTCCAAAATAACATCTGTTATTTAAACCATAAAACACACACGCTGCAATCTCCCAGAAATTAACTACAAATTGTTTTTATTCTCTTGTTTAATGATCTTTATGAATCAATTAGAACAAAAAATAGCATTATGCAAGCAGAATCCAAAGAAGACAAATTAAATTTCAACGACACAACATTAACTACTATTAATATTTCTTTAACTAAAACCACAAAACCCATTTGGACATTAATCCCAAAGTATCAACAAACAGCCAAGACTAATTTTGGAAAAAAAGTAAAACTCTGGCAAGAATTAACTGCAGAAATGTGATTTTTTTTTCAGCATATCTAAAATCATTTTCATATTCTGGATCTCTGATCTTTATCTGTAAGATAAAGATTTTCTCGTGAAGAAGAGAGAAGTTGGGCATATGGTTAGTAATACTGAATCACTACACAGGCACAAATATATTTAGCTTTTTTGCTACAGTGGAAATATTTATGAAAATTGAACATGTTCTGTGTAATTTTAAAGTCCTACCTTATTCACCTCTGTATTTCCAGCCCCAACACAGGGCAGGTACACACAGACATTGAATAAATATTTCCTGAGTCAATGAACTGTGCTGCAGTGTTCAGACCCAAACAATTTATAGTTTAAGCACTTAAAACCAGCTTGTCACCACTCTAGGTGATCTTACCCATGGTTCTTAGAATTATATTCAAATATTCCAGGGCCGGGGAGAAAAGTGTGCTCATATTTAATCCCATAAATATTTGATGGTATATTTAATATGGACACAGATGAGTGCTAAGTCTCTGTTCTTAGTTTATGATGTTTCTCATTGTGGTCCGCCCTGTCCTTTCTGTTAGTCTGTGATTGTGGCAGCTACTGCCATGCATGGAGGCCCCTGGCTGCCAAAGAGGCAGCAGGCACCAGCCTCAGAGCTGTGACATATCTATTTAATTAACACAGCTGTTGTAGCTACTGTGTGAAGTACAAAAGAGTGGAAGTGCTCTGGAAAAGGCATGGCTCATAAAATGGGGGGAAAAAATGAACGAAATTTCTGGAAACAAAAGACCCACATTTCCCTGTTTGCAAAAAAAAAAAAAAAAAAAAGGAAAGAAAAGGCAAGCACTCATTCTTTATATTTTGCCAATCCAGAGGGTCGAACCCAAAGGCACTTGACATGTATTTCATATTTCTTGAATCATGATTTTTGTTTAAATATTTCCTGGAAGGAAAACTTGTAAGATCAAATTGCTTTGTGTAAAATCACACATTAACTAAACTGTTGTACCAAAGGTTTGTCTGTTGTTTTTTTATCCCCTTCAGGTTTAGCAGAGGCACATAAACTGTCTCCTTGGCTTAACCCAAATATCGTATTGTTCAGTTGGGAAATACTCTCATCAAAAATAACCACAAGCAAAATGCTATGGCAGTGATGAAAATAGCATAAGTCCAGTTGTTGCTTTTAAGGTTTTAAGATGTTCATATGCAATCTCAATGCCCCATTAAATTTCATGGTGAGGAAGGGAAATTCTTATGATCTATTACAACATGCAATATATGGTAACTACTAAGCTAAAATGTGAACAAGTAAAAGGCTATGAATCGAAAGACATATTAACTACTGATATTTTGGAAAGAACCCCTCACCATTTCCACCCAAGAAGTACTGGGGATTAGGCTGATTTAATAGTTGATGATATGATGGAGAATGAAGAGCCAAAAATCTGTTTAAGGCATTTGCAGAATCAACAGATGAGAGAACACCTTTGAATTCTGAAAGTCTAGCTCCCCACTTTACGGATGAGAAAACTGAGCCTCAGGAGGAGGAGGGGACTCACCCCCCAGCACTCAAGCAGTTAGCAGTAGAGTTCAAATCAGGAACTTATAGGTTATTGCTTTTTGCGCTTGCATTTTACTGAGCTAAAGATGTTATGTGAATTTTTAAAAACCCACCCTCTTACACTTTATTATTTTCTTTTCTCCCATCCTTTCTTAATATTCCCAGGACCTGATACAATGCTTCTTACTAGCATGTACTAAGTAAATATTAGCTGAACAAATGAAAAACAAATGAGTAAATAGTCACAAACATATTTCTAGAGTATATATAATTGTTTTATGCTTGTTTCCCTATTATCAGTTTATATTTATTAACATCTCCACCTGTGCTTGTTATTGATGTTACTTTTACACTGCGATGGACACCTCTTATTTCTTCCCTTTTGCTTGGCTTAGCTTAAATTTTCGGGAAAGAATTGCCAGATCAATAGGAATGCACACTGTAATAGCTCGACATTATACAGCCAAATCGCTTACCCAAATAATTTTATGAATCTATAATGACACCAACAGTAGCAGCAGAATAGTTCTATCACAACCTAAACCGGCATTCGGGAAAATAACAAAAAATGAAAACTAAATAGAAATTAATCAGAAATTGCTTGTGCTTCTCATTTTGTTTATTCCATTGCATTGTCTATGTCTACGTGTCTTTTATAATTGCGTTTATTTTATGTTCTTTAAACTTAGGTGAAGACCACTCTCCTTTCCCCCTGTTTTAAAAGCTAATCACTTTCCTCCCCACATTATGATTTAACCATGAAGCTCAGGTCATGGAAGAGAAGTAGGGCAAACTAAAGGTAATCTTTAACGTTTATAAAATAGCCTGAAATGAAATTCATAGAAAATATAGCCTGTTGGGTGCCTGGGTGGCTCAGTTGGTTAAGCGACTGCCTTCAGCTCAGGTCATGATCCCGGAGTCCTGGGATCGAGTCCCACATCGGGCTCCTGGCTCAGCAGGGAGCCTCCTTCTCCCTCCAACCCTCTCCCCTCTCATGCTGTTTCTCTCTCGCTTGCTCTCTAATAAATAAATAAATAAAATCTTTAAAAAAAAAAAGAAAATACAGCCTGTCTATAAATATAATTTTAAAAACTTAGTAGTTCTCTACCACTAGCATAAAGGATAAACAAAAGCAAAGTAAACGACAAAGATGAAATATGTATTTTTGTCTGAAAGTGTGCAGGTAAAATTCCACCAGAAGATATAATGAGGTTGGCAGATGTGCGCACCTGCGTGCAATATCATCACGAATGTGACAGCGACAAATTCTGACTGGCATATGTGTTTTATTGGCACCTGAAATGTCAGGAGTGGCATCCCTATCAGTGATATGTACAAATTTACAAACAAAATAAAGTAAAATTCTTTCCATTTGTTTGGTGGTTACGTTCTCGGAAAATTCATTATATACATTCTATATATGTGTGTTTGCGTAAAAAGGGGTTAGATCATTTTAGACAGTGTCCTCATTTATGTGAATTTCTGGAAGGACACTTGAAGGTCATACAGACACAAGATGTGTGTGTTGCTGGATAGGAGTCTTACGCTTAAAGGATGTTCGACATCCCTGGACAAAGTCTCATAGAGTCCCCCAGTCATTAGGATACCCCAACCACAAAATACCAACACATTTCTAAAATCCTCCCAGGATGCTGTAACTATTAAGAACCACTGACAAAACAAGCTGGGGCTGAGCCAAGGGGGAGAATTTAAAACTATCAACTAATAACAACTCCAGGGAATTATAGGGAGAGGAGAAAAGGGAGAGGTTAAGACATCTGCTCTCTCGTCTCTCCTGCCCAGAGAAGACAGTTTTTATTACACAGATAGACGGGAAAGCCAAGGATGGACCCAGCGGACCCAGGGTCTCCCCATCCCAACCCCACTTGGAGAAAGGCTCACCAGGGCTTACGGAGCTGCAAAGGCTGGGTGGGCAGAAAGAGAGCCTGAGCTTAGCTCTCTTCAATTAGCCTTGGTTCTTCTGGTTTGGAAGGAAGCCTGAAACTCCCAAACACTCTGACAGGGGGTGTACAGATTAGCCAAGATTCTGAGTAAGGATTAAGCTGGAAGAAGTGACTATAAGGAAAACAAAGTAGCCTTGTGCAGAGAGCGGCAAGGTGGCCCACCTGGCCAGAGCCATAGGCCATCTTAGGGAGGTTGTGGGGCCAGGGAAAGCAGAGATAGAACTGAGGCAGCAGGAAAAATCAGCAGGGCCCTGACTGAGGAGAAAGAGAGCCCCCACCTGCCGATCTCATCCGACCACACACAGGGCAGCAGGGCGTGCACTGACTGGGCAGACATGAGGCAGCGCCAGGGTAGAGGTCAGCTAGGGCCCGGGGAGCCGCACAGACAGGATTCCCTACCTCCCCCTCCACTGTCTTCGGCTCACAGCTCAACTACTTGTCCAGACGCTCCTATACCATCAGAGAGTTTAGCAACAAAGAGATAAAAATCTAAGTCTGTGCATTTTTACCTAAATCAGCTGAGTTTAAGTTATCCCCAGCCTCTCCCCCCCCCAAAAAAAAAAATTTTTTTTTGTACTGGACTCTGTCAAAATTACTGGATAGAAATAAGTATTTAAATTCTTCCTTTTTGGGGTTCCTGGGTGGCTCAGTTGGTTAAATGTCTGCCTTCGGCTCAGGTCACGATCCTGGTGTCCAGGGATGGAGCCCCACATCGGGCTTCCTGTTCGCAGGGAGTCTGCCTCTCTCTCTCTCCCTCTGCCTCTCCCCTGGCCTGTATGCTCTCTCTCTCTTTCTCTCTCTCTCTCACTCTCACTCTCTCTCTCTCAAGTAGACAAATAAAATCTTTAAGAAATGATAAATTCTTCCTTTTCCCCATCCCGGAGGGCAGGGAAGTATAGAAGATCTAGTGATAAGAAAACGAATACTATGTGATCTCTGCACATCTCAGTGTAGTCCAGGCAAGCTTTCACCTCACTAAGTCATCTAAGTAGAATTTAATTCAATAATTCACTAGAATGGCAACACCATGAAGGCAGGATGTTACCTGATTTCTTCTCTGTGGCATCCCCAACACCAAAAACAGTGCCTGGCATGCAGTCAGTGCTCAAAAAGAATTTTTTTTTTTTTTTTAAGATTTTATTTATTTATTTGACAGCGAGAAACACAGCAAGAGAAGGAACACGCACAAACAGGGAGGAGAGGGAGAAGCAGGCTCCCCGCTGAGCAGGGAGCCCGATGTGGGGCTCGATCCCAGGACCCTGGGATCATGACCTGAGCCAAAGGCAGACACTTAACCGAATGAGCCACCCAGGAACCCCCCCAAAATTGAATAAATATCAATTTTAGTAATAACACTAATAATTATCCTTACACCAATCCATGCTACCTCTCACCACGAAAACTAGGTTTTAACTTTAACAGTTGGACTGATGTTCATCAGATTCTAACCTAAAATCCTTATGCTAGTCACTATGGAGTTGAAGTACATCCTTGACTTATTTTGACAATTCAACTCCACTGATTAATTAAAATGAAGCAAAATTTAAAATTCACTTCGTCAGCCACAGTAACTACATTTGAAGTGGCCACTGAGTAGCCACACCTGCCGTGTGGCTCTCAGACTGAGCGGTGCAGCTGCAGAAGCTCCCCAAACACCAGAGAACACTTCCATCATGGCAAACAATTCTCCTGGACTGTGTCGGCAGGAGTGTCAAAACAGCTTCCCATCCTCTCTACAGACCTCTCCGAAGCCTTCTCCCTTTTGCAAATTTTAATGGTTGAGAAGATGCTTTTCCTTTTACATCTTTCAGTGGCAAAGAAAGCTTTAATTTTTCCATGTGCTGATACCCATTTGCAGTTTCTTACGTCTCCCTCTCTCTATTAAGGGATATTATTGTACATTTGTGTACACATATATTAATTGGCTTAGATCAGGAACCTAAGGACTCCAGAGGCAACAATATTGGGAGGGTACACCATTCTTTGACAGCAATGATTGACGTGCTGATGAAACAAGGGAGTTTCTCTTTGCCTCTCTTTCAGAGGCCTGTGCTGAGTCAGGTCAGGTCACTCCATCATCTATGGCGACACCCATAAAACTAGGATCAAGGAGGAGATGGGGAAAACCAATGAAAGGAATGGCTACTGTGTCAGACTCTTACCCACCATATGGGCTCTTTTAAAAGTGAGGACTTTGGGGGCACCTGGGTGGCTCAGTCAGTTAGGAGTCTGACTCTTGGTTTCAGCTCAGGTCACGATATCAGGGTCCTGAGAGTGAGCCCCATGTTGGGCTCTGTGCTCAGAGCAGAGTTTGCTCGAGATTCTCTCCCTCCCTCTGGCCCTTCCCCAACTCAATAAATAAATAAATAAAAACTTTTAAAAAAATAAAGGCAGGACTTCTGGCTTTTAATATTAATAACTATTAAAAAATAACTAAGAAATGTTAGTAACTATTAATAGAGTTAATATTTATTCATGATACTGAGAATATTTCAATGCTTGACATGAAGTCACCAATTTTTTTTTAATAATCTAGATACAGGTGAAGAGGGTAATGTACTTTGTACCCCCAATAGCCAACCATGCCAAGCCCAAGTTTTGCTAATAAAAACATTGATTAAAAGTCAGAAGATTGATATCTTACTTCTTACTCACTTACTTCAACTAGAAGCTGAAGTCACCATTCTGATTGTTTACCAACTTCATTAATGCTCCCTTAGATAGGTATGTGCCACTTATTTTAGAAAGAGCTTTTTAAACCACTTCAAAAAATTTTTTAAGTTTTGGCATTTAAAGAGTAAGTTTTAATTATCTAGAAATATCACTTACAGAAATACTCTGCAGTATCAGTTGCATAAGGAATTACTGGAATTGGTTTATTTCTGATTTAAAACACTAATGCTATTCTAAATCTATTATTAGAGTCATATCCATGTTTAAAAAACTCTAAGGATGATTATCATCAAAACACTATTTATGTGTACAATATAGCTTTTTTTCTAAACAACATTAAGCTAGAGTCCAAACAATAAACTTAACATAAAAGTAATAGCAAAGGATTAAATAACTAACCTCCTAACATCAGATTCCTTGTCTGTTGAGTAAGAATAATTGTATCTACCTCTGATTTGTCATGAAAAATAAATAACATAATGCATGAAAGCAACTAGCATGGTACCTAGCACAGCATAAGCCTTCAGGAGATGTCAGGAGTGATGCCATTTATAGGACCTCATCTCTAGGTTCTGATGATTGTTGCCATCTTTTTAGGGATGCCCAGGTCTCCTGCACTGAGCAAGACCAGATAATAGATGCAGTGGACTCTAGAATAAGGGTACTGAGAGTACCAAAGTGCACAATTCGTAAGCCACAGAACGTGTCCTGCTCTGTGCTGAATCACAATATGAAGGCCGTATCACCGCTGTGATCTGCCGGGGGAACAGGAACAGGAGTAACCAAAGAAATACACTCGGCATCATAGATGTGGGTTCTAACACTGGCTTAGACAGATTGGTTTCATGATGTTAGGCAAATTCCACAGATGCTCTGAGGCTCAGTTTCCTCACGTTTCAATTGGTACAATGAATGCCTAGCTCACAGGATTTTTATGATGACCCAATTGGAATCCTCAAGAAAGCAACTAGCAGTTATAGTTGAAAGGGGGACAATTCTTAATGCATGTCAGTAAGCAAGGAGCTGACACATTAGAGCAAACAGTTGGGACATCCAATGCCAAGTTACTCAACTGACCTTAAAGCCACAAAGCTCCTGAGAAGCCTTTCTAGTCTGGCTCACAAATAGAATAAGAGGAAAGAGCAGTCTTCTGACTCAGGAGTCTGAAATGCAAGTTTATGAACTAAATTGTTCCATGACGAAGTATTTATAAGCAATGAAAAAAATATAGGCAGTGTTTCTCAAAAACTAATGATGTAATGTATGGTGACTAACATAACATAATAAAATAAAATTTAAAAAAAGTACAGACAATGTTTTACACACCGTGTTATTTTTCTAACTCGAAGGACTACCCTTTCAGTATTCTCTACTCTGAGTACTAAAATGCAATGCCTTTCTTACAGGTGTTAGAGTAGATGGTGGCAAAGAGGGTATGGTGTGATGCTCTGTGTGTGTGTGTGTGTGTGTGTGTGTGTGTATTTAAGTGAGTTTATAACTTATTTTAATCAAAAATTATTGGGGCACCTGGGTGGCTCAGTTGGTTAAGTATCCGATTACTCTTTATTTTGGCTCAGGTCATGAACTCAGAGTCCTGGGATTGGGCCCCACATTGGGCTCTGTGCTCAGTGGGGAGTTTTCTTGAGATTCTCTCTCTCCCTCTATCCCTCCCCCTGCTTGCATGCTCCCTCTCATTCTCTATCTCTCTAAAAATAAATCTAAAAAAAAAAACAAACAAACAGAAAAACCCTATTGGTCCAACACTATTTAAACTTACTGCTCTGAGAAATTTGAAAGTCCAGTTAAATACACCATTATCAGTATCCATCTACAAATTTAAAAGACACAGAGATGACCCTTGTCCCCGGATGGAATCATTATAAAGGAAATAATCTTCTTTGGTTAACTTAAATGTTTATTGAGGACACCACACTCCAGAAGGAAGCAGGAACACCGGTGCTAGATTTAGTTCTTACCATCACATTATACCTACATCTGACACTTTCTTGAAAATACATGTTCTTTTTTCTGATTGCTTGAGAGATTTAGATTTCCTTCTAGGCCAAGGTTGGGTTATCTATGGTCACAGGCGAAATCTGGCTCACTACTATTTTGCTAGATAAAGTTTTATTGGAATATAGCTACACCCATTCATTTACTTATTGTCTGTGGCTGTTTTGCCACAATGGCAGAAGAGAGCAATTACAACAGACACCTTATAGACTACAAAGCCTAAAATACTATCTGGCTCTTTTTTTATCAGCAAAAAAAGAAAAGAAAAAGAAAAAAAATGTGCTGACTCTTATTTTGAGTGATGGTTTTATTTTTCCTTTAAAATTAGGTCATGGTATATTATATCCTGTCCAGTATAAGATTTACGGACAGCTTTAAGCATTGTGTGGTAGACAGAGCTTTTCAGCTATATATAAGGTTTGGCTGCGAAAGAAATGCATACCTAAAACTATATTTAACAATGAAACTGTAATGCTCTGAATGGACACACCACTCTCTGAGGAAACATCTTCTTCACATCCCCTATTATCCAAAGCTCTGAAGCAGAACTTCGTGTCTCATCACAGTCATTGGGAATTACACAGAGGGCTTAGTGAGGAAACAGTAATTGAAATTCAACCCACTTTCTAGCTCTCTTCTTCTTCTTAAAACAAAATTAGTTGGAAATTTGATGTATTGAGAAAGACATAATGAGTATCCAAGCTCTGGTATGGTGAAATGAAATGGCACATAAATAAAAGAGAGCCAGGGAAAACTTACACACAATTATGCAAAGATTGAGTCTCACATCTGAAAGATGTGGTATGTGGCTTTTATAGGATCAGAATCTCCCTTCTTGGAAAGCCGCTGTAACTGACTTTATTACTGCTATTTAACAATAATAACAGCAGCAAGGCATCACTGCTTTTCCATATTGCCCCTCACAGAGAACACCAAGAGGGTGCTTACTATGTGTCGGGCACTACGTTAAGCTTTTAATTTCACAACAGCTCTGTGGGGAGCTCCGGTACTCCTGCCATATTGTTTTTAAAGACGAGAGAACGGAGGATGACAGGGAAATTAACATGCATAAAAATGATGAGTATTTTCATATTTGTGTAATATTCACATACATTTATACTCCAGAAGACTTACCATTCATACATTCTGTAAATCATTCAAAACGAATACTGCATCAGTATCACAAATCAGTTTTTCCCCCCCTCTACCTCAACAGGTAATTCCTTCATTATATAAAGTCTTATTAAAAAAAAAAAAAAAAAAAGAGGAGAAACGAAAAGAATGCCAAATATATTTAAGATTCTCCAGAAATGTGCTTGGCACATTAGAGGTGATACATATTCAATAAATGTGAAAATTACTTATGATAGCTAGTCAGAGTAACGGTGTTTCATTTATTCATCACTCCCTACATCCATGTCATAGGGTAGAACACTTCCACCCTGACTCTGGGCTTAACCATGTGACTTGCTTTAGCCAATGGTTTAATAGCAACTGTGAGGGAGAAGTTAACTATGTGCTTACACACACAAACTAGCCCTCTCTCGCTCCTCTTAGAACCCCATCAACACTATGTGAACAAGCTCCGGCTAGCCTGCAGGGGAAGGAAAGATAATGTGACCCAGGCAACAGCCAGCCAACCGTCAAATGTCTGAGCGTAGCCATGGAGGACTAGCCAGCCCCCAGCTGACCTGTCAGTTGACCACAGAAGTAGGAGACAGACCAGTTAAAGTCAAGTGGATTCAACCCAGAACTGTCAGCAGAGTTCGGAGTTAAATAATTGGTTGGTATTTTAAGGCATTAAGTTCAAAGTTGGCTTATCACATGGCAAAGTTAACGGATCCTCTACCCCCAAAAGGAAAGTATGTTATTTTTGTCAGGGGAAACATGAAAACCATAGTCTTAAAAGAATGAAGATCTTTTACCCAGTCATTACAGGAAACACTGCTTCGGGGAACCCTTTTAAACTGATTTATGTGGTAGGTATATAAAGACAACTAGTCAAATTGGACAATCTGGCAGATGGTATTGGATTTACGCGTATTTATGTAGCACATGTCTAATTGTCTACTTTGCTGTCCATCTTTTGCCCCTCTAGTAGATGGTTATTTATAATAATGGTAATATTTGAACTGGCTGACACTCCAAACATAGTTTCTTCCTTTGGATACACTAGGAAAAAAAAAACAAACCTAAACCAAACAAACAAAAAAAGCCACCAAAGCTCCAAAGAGCTATTATAATTGTTTTACAGTTTCATTAGAAAACATCCTGTCTGTTATGCTGGCTTCCGGAAACTCTAATGATAATAGTGTTTGTTGCTACTGCTTAATTCCCCCTCAGGGTGTCTGCCTTTTACAGTTACAATTACAATTGGAAAGTCGTTCAACCACATGTTCACATCAATTTACCCATTAATTTATTTGACCTGTTAATCCATTAGTTACTCTCCCAGTAATCCATTAAACTGCCTAAAATAATATTTGCAGTCTCTAGTGTAGGATGACTTTGGGTCAAAGATGACGAATCCAAATTATTAATGATGAAGCTATTTTATTCATTTTGGAAACTTTGATAGTGCTATAAAGCAAACGGTGAATGCCTTCGTAATTACATGACTGCAGAGGAGCTCATAAAGTCCAGTGATAGAATAATAACTCATTCCTAGGCTCTTACTATCATTCAACCGGTTCATTCTACATCTAGGAAAATATGCTGAAAGACACATGTATGTTGGCGAAACACTATACTTTGTGTTATAGGACATTAGGTGGGAAAGCACTGGATTCTCGCTTAAAAGATGACCATTTGAATTGATGAGACAAATTTACAAAGCAACTACTTCCACATCTAAGAAAGACATCAATGCTACTTTACCAACCTGCTAAGAGAAACATGGGAGCTTGAGCAAACCCAGGAAGCACTGAGGGATGATCCAGCTTCCACTTCACAGTCATAGCCCAAACCTTACAGGAGACCCGCAGATACTTTAGGGACTCAGTCTAGCCAAGGGAAAGAGAAGCAAATGGAAGTGGGAGCAACTGTGACCAACTGGAGAGTTTATACCCTGCCAAAGTTAACACATGCCATACCGTTCTGGCCACTGCTATGGAGGATCATGGGCCCAAAGTTGCCAGATTTAATTTTTTTCAGGTAAGATGGAAAATCTGTAAGTAAAATCACTTACTTCTTTTGCAACTAAGTCTATTTATTTATTTAGTTTTTAGACTACACAAAGCAGGAGTGCCTGGCTGGCTCAGTCAGTAGATCATGAGACTCTTGATCTCTGGGTTGTAGGTTCAAGCTGCATGGTGGGTTGTAGAGGTTACTTAAAAATAAAATCTTAAAAAAAATTAAAAAAAAAACTACACAGAGTAAAAGAACCTTATCAAAGAATTTACTTTTGAATACAGACAGCTGGTTTGTGACATCCATGACAGAAAGCATTCCGTGGTGAGCAAAGTATGGAGGAATTAAAATGAATGGTGAATTCAGGCAAGAGTGTGGGTCAACAGAATTGGAAGGTGCAGGGTGTTATTAATGTATGCAATGGCCATCTGAACCACATTAAGGTCATCTATGGAATATTTTAAGCCTTTATAATCAAAAAGGTAAAAGCGGAGTCTGAATTTTGTGGTTGTTGTTCTTTAAAGTGAGTTAGCCATTACGTTAGACCTTCCTGGTCTGTTAAGCATCTGCCCAGTATCTTCACTGCTCTGCTTCTTGTTAGGGACTTCAGAGAGACTGACAGAGACAAGAGTAAACCAAGGTCAGACACAGATGATGGTAAAGTGACCCTTGACATTCCTGTACTTAATCAGACCAAGGAGTGTGCTAAGAAAAACACACACTGAGGTGTGGAAACCATAAAATATCACTAGGGAAATGAGAAAGCAGGGTTGGTTATAAATGCAAGCCACCTGCTGATATTGTGCAAGTGATAGTAAGAGATAAATGTGGAGAGAAATCCCCAAGTTTTAAAGCAACACCCAATCTCCTCCTTTTAATTTCCAAAACTGTCTCTCTTAAGTGATTAGGTACAGCTCCCCCCAAACTCCCCAACCTCCACCATCTTCAATCTTACTCCTGGCTGACCTAACAGTCTCTTGTCTTCTTCCCTCCCTCCCTCCCTCCCCTTCTGATTTTCCCCAAATCATAGAGATATGTCAACTCTCTGCTTTGGAACACCTTTTAATTATGTATTAAAAACTGCCAAAGGTCAGTGCAAAAGAAAAATAATTTAATGACCATCTAAAATAACAAAGAAAGTTTTCAATGATAAAGGTGTCACTTCAGCTGTATTTTAACTTTCCTGCCTGAGTTACCCCAACTCCTCTGCTGTAATGAAGCTAACCAGGCCTCGGCACCTGTCAGTGTTCAGCTACATAATTCTTTTCTAACACCAAACTCAGACATGCACAAAAAAGGCAGTACTGGGGCGCCTGGGTGGCTCAGTCTGTTAAGTGTCTGCCTGGGCTCAGGTCATGGTCTTAAGGTCCTGGGATCGAGCCCCATGGTGGGATCCTTGCTCAGTGGGGAGTCTGCTTCTGCCTCTGCCCCTCCCCCCACTCCTGCTCTCTCTCTCTCTCTCTCTCTCTCTCTCTCTCTCAAGTAAAAAAAAATCTTTTTTAAAAAAGGCAGTACTAATACATCACTTTTCCTCAGCGCTCTGCACCTACAAATTCTTTCACAGTTATCTTCCTTAATCTTCACAAGTAGATTATAAGGTGCTATTATTATTGGGGGGAGAGGGGGAGGAAATTAGGATTCTCGCCTATGGTCATAGCTCCAATCACATGACAGAACAGGTCACTGTTACTGATGTTTTACTGTGGAACAGACACCTTCTAAAGTGTTTTACCTGTATTACTTCAATTAATCCTTACAAAACTCAGGCTATAAAATATTGCCTCTTCACAATGCAAACTTTGGTTTCCTGCTTCCAGATCTACTCTTCTTTCAACTTTGCCCCAATTGTTTTACTCATAAACCTGAAAGAAAGTCTACCACTTTTTTCATAGATTAGGAGAGGATGATTCATTAGCCTCCCTCCCCAAAATGACTCCAACCTCAGTATTCCGTTTTTAGTATTTCAACATTTTGTTCTGCTTTAGTATGACCACTCTACTCCAGGATTTGGAATTTCTGTATCTTTATACTCTCCTGGGCACAACAGGATCCAAATACCTGAAAAAAATACATTCAATATAAGAAAGTGTGTGGAAAAAATGAGGACAGCACACTTGTCCTAAGATCCTGTATCCTCAGTGGGGCTGAGTTTAGTAAATGTGGCCATGAAATTTCCAGCCACCAACATGGAAAGAGGAGAATTTGTTACATAAGACATAGTTTCTGTGAATCCAGAATTGAGCTCCAGTTCTATTTTTAGAAACAAAGCGCTTCACCTTCACATTACCTTTTGTTGGCAGTATTTCCTATCACCATTAACAACTCCTAAGTGAGACTAGTACACATGAGCATCCAACTATGTGATGTTGAGTAAAGAGCCTGCCCCCAACCTCACCACCAGGCTAAGGGTGCCCAAAGTGCCTGTTCTCGCAGAACTCTCCTGAGGGAAAACACCAAGGGCAGGCATTACCTTCACAGGAGTTCAGTGAAGGTGTGCAGGAGGCCTGGTGGAGAGCCGATTGCTAGGGTGCCCCTTCAACATGTCTCTATTGTTGGCACTGAAGAATTCATTAGCTTAGCCAGTGGTCACTTCTGACTTCACCAGCTTATGTACAGGGCAGGGGGGCTGGGTGTCAATATCCTCGAACTTTCTCTGAATCTACCCCCTTTACATGTCCAGAACAATCATGCACCAACCTTTACCAGCCTTGGGTGTGCTTTCAGAATCTCAAGTTCTCTGAATGTTAAAAAAAAAAAAAAAAAAAGATTCAAGTATAAAATGGGGAGTAGAAATGGTGGTCCAATAAAGTAAGTTCTCTTCGGCAGCCAGGTACCAAAGCACAGATTCGAGAACTGTTGCCAGAGGCAAACACTAACCATACTCCAGAGCTAATGCTTCATGTGCTATATGCAGAAAAAAAGGTATTTCTCTCAATAAGGAGTAGCAATGGACAGATTCTTTTGAATATATTTGATTTGCAAATTCCTATAAAATCTCCATCACCCTAAGCACAAGAGAATCTAACCAAATAAGCAGAAACAACTCCTGCAATTCTAACCTTAGTTTTTACAAAAGAGGGATGATTGTACCCTATACAATAAATGCAGGGAAAAAAACGTCAATGCTTTACAATATAGTAAAAACTCAACTTTCAAGGATTTTTGGTAATAACAGCAAAAAAAAAAAAAAAAAAAAAACCCCACATTAAAATACTAAGAAATTTTCCAGGTCCCTTTTGTTCTGTTCAGACATCATTTGTCAGGTATGGAAGCCCTCTGCTGGTCAAGATTGTATACAAGGCAATTGACTAGAATTCTGGAAATGACCTTTTTTTAAGGTTTTTTCCCCCTAAACTGCAGTGGATTGGTCCCTGAATTTTCTTCTGAAGATTAATTAAATATTGATGTAACCTAAGTAGGTTGTCTTCTGAAAAGGAATCCTTTATTCTAGGTTCCTAATTTGGTTAGATGTTTTCTCACAGGGGCATCTCTAAGATAGAGATGCTGTGGTAGGAACCCTTGGCTCACGCTGCCTGGGCTCCTCTTCAGCTGATGCTCAGGAGATGTTTCTCATCTGTGTGACTCGTGAGATTTAGCCCGTTTTCTTGAATTCTTTGAGGCCATCACATTTTTCAGGATTTGGAGGATTTTGCTCTAAAAAGTTATTCTGCTTCCTGAATTTGGTTCATTAAGCAAATAACAGTCCTAATGTAATAGAAAATAATCTCATTCCCAGAGGAGGCTACAGTAAGGCCAAAGCAAGCCCGAGAAGGCAAACTACATCAAGAAACCAAGAGCATGACAACAAGGAGGGGAAGCCATTAGGCCCTAATGCTTTAGATACAGCACAGCTGACCAAGGAGGAAAACAGCTGAGTTCCCAGGGTTTCACCCCCTGTGAGACCCTCTTTACTTCCCTGGCAATCACATTCATGCACTCCTTTGTTTGCTATTGCAAAGGAACCTGCCTAGAGGTTACCCGACTTCAAATAGCTAAGGGGTCAAGGAGAGATCCACCTTGCTCCTAAAACAAGACCCAGCTTCTCAGTTTCAAAAAAGTAGCAACAACATTCTAAAAATTAACTTTTTAAATAATGCTTTTTAGGATTTTGAAAAAATTATAGTTGGGTGATCTCTGCAAGCTACTTATTAACCTTTCTGTGTATCAGTTCCTCATTTGTAAATGGGGATAATAGAATCTACTTTATCAAGTAGCCATGATAACTAATGAAGACATATCAAGGACTTAGAAGGGTGCCTGGCACATGATGATAGTCATTTACATCACTTAGTGTACCAGCTAAGGGAGCGGTTTTTAACCAGAGGTGATTTTGTCCAGAGGGGATATTCGGCAATGTCTAGAGACATTTTCACACACACACACACACACACACACACACACACACACACACACATACACACACCCTTTTAGAAAACCAAAATTCTTTGTGTTTCTAGCCATTAAGTACATGGTGTTCTCAAGCCTAGATTAGGTAACTCCAATTAAACCCAATGTGTCAGCCATGTGCTTTGTTGGTGGTCAAATGGCCTCCGGGAGCCTGTTTCCTGACCATCCCTGTCATCTGGTTTTGAGTTGGTCCTTCCTTTCCAACACTAGGAGATACCTCAATCATCATGAGAACTCCACGCCCCACCCTCCTCCTCACAGTGTGGCGAGCTTCGCTGAATTCATCTTTCCAAATGACCTGAAGAGTCCCAGATGACCCATCGCACAGAAATCATGAGTTATTACCTTTATTAGAAGACTGCTTGATCTAAAAAAATTAATTCTGCTTTTACAAACTCTCTCTCAGTTATAGAAAATGGCCAATTGTAATGTGATTTATCAATTTCATCATCAGTTAATACCCACAAAGCTGAGCAATGAAGCCATTAGTCTGTTAGGACGATTTCAGTGAGAACGTGAATATGTTATTTTCAGTTATTCATTGCACAATATTTGCACAATATTTATTTTTGGTCTGGAAAAGGAGGGGGAAATTAGAGCTGTTGTGTGACTACCCTAGCAGGGTGCCTAGCACAGTAGATGCTCAATAAGTATTTATTGAACAATAGACCCGACGTTCCTATTTATCATCAATATTTGTAGGAACAAAGTAGCTTACGAAGAACAGTGCTTTGCAGTTCTCAAAAATGCTTTCCCAGTTCTCTCATTTAATAATTTCAACAAGACAGATTGCATTAACTAAATTTGACAAAGAAGAAAACAGACTTAAGAGAAGTTACATGTTACAGTGGCTAAGTTCCCAGCACTTTTGGTCAGAGATGCCCTAATCTGCACTCTTTCCCAAAGTTTCCATTCCCAAACGTACCTTATGTTTATGTCAAGAGATGGTCTGCCTACCATCATCAGTCTGATTCTAAGTTTTATTCAAAAGAGGAAAACAGATTGTTAAGGTTTCTATCATCAGTGCCCAAACAGGTAGAAATGTGGAGTGCTATATGACACAAAGTGGGAAAAAATCTGAAGGCCTAATTCTCAACTGGAAACTGCAACTTTCTATTTTTTTATGATTTTATTTATTTATTTGAGAGAGAGAGAGGGAGGGAGGGACAATTTGGGGGGAGGAGTAGAGGGAGAGAGGGCTGAGCATGGAGTCTTACATGGGCCTCCATGCAGGGCTCGATCCCAGTGCCCTGAGACTGTGATCTGAGCCAAAGGTAGCCACTTAACCGACTGAGCCACCCAGGCGCCCTGGCAATTTTCTATTCTTTTATATACTCTATGGTTGCAGCTACATTGTCAGAAATTAAGTTATTTCACCCATAGCATTTTATTTTGGGTTTTAATCAGGAGCCATAGGTTGCACATTCCAATTCAGCATACCCAGAAGGGTGGCCACAATTTTCTATTACCCATATTGTCTCCTGCCAATACACCCTCCGACTTGCTCTGTCCCTAAGCCCCAGTGTATGTGCAGTAAGCATGTGGGTCCACACATACGCACACACAAACTGACAGGACGTCTGGTCAACTGAAAAGAATGAAGTTCATCATAGATTGGACAAAAACCTTTTCAGTGTTATTTCTTTCCTCTGGAAGTCAAACTATTTTTCCTCGGACACATCTCAACATTTATAAAAGCCACCGTAACATGTAACTTACTCATATGTGAATGCTCAAGTCAAAAAATCTGACTATAAGAAGCTATGGAGTGAGAGCTCCCAGGGTCCTGCCAGGGGTGTGCTTAAGCTTCTGACAGCCAAATGTTAAATTTTCAGGGACTTTGGTGAGTCAGTAGTTAAACATGGCCCAGACAGAAGTTGTAGTACGTAAACTTAAATTATACTGTGACCAAAGTAAACAATTCTCAAAGGTCATCAATTGCTATTTTTTGTATTTTACTTTATTTTATATTTATTTCATATTTTACTATTATCTTCAGTTTATTCACATCTATTTTTATCTGTAAGGTATGAGCATATATGATGGAATAAGGACTCCGGGGATTATGCTAGTGACAGGAGTCATTTTTTGCCCATCTACCCACTCTTTGCTAAGGGCTTCTACTCTGCTCACATCATGGGTCACCTTGGCAGCCATATTTTGTCTGTGACTGGACTCTCCCACAGACAGAGGACTAGACTTCAGGTGGGCACTTGATCCAACAGCAGCCAATCCACTAGTTAGCCACTGACTTGGGTCATGCTAATGGCATAGTATGAGGTTGGCAGGGCTGCCTTGGTCCAGAACTGTCCTTTGCTTCATACTCTGAGTCTGCAATGCACAGTGGCTCTTATTCTGTCTCCCCAACATTTCCCCACACATATTCCTAAGATTAAATGCTTTTATCTGTGATACCCTGAATGCCCTTCCTTTTCATACAACCAGATACAAATTGAAGCAGTGACTATATAGATTTTGGGAGAAAATAGACCTAACACAATCATCTAGAGCATAAGCTTTTAAATTATATTAAATTCCAGAATAACCTAATAGGGAATTATTTTGATAGATTATTCTTTCTGCAGGGCATGGAAGGCAAAAATTAACATACACCCATAGCTCTGAGAACTCAAAGCACTTAATCTGATCAGAAAATAATTTTTATCTTAGGTTTCATTTGACTAAGGAATTAATATTGTGTTATAATTAAAAGTCTAATTTCTCTATCTTTAAGGAGCTAAAAGCATTTTGTACAATATTCTCATCCACTAAAATGAGAAACGGGTAACATTTTCTGAACATGAATTAAATACCAAACCCTGTTCTTGACACTGAGAACAGAGGAAAGGGATGTGGGTTGGGGGACATCAAAGGAACACTTTATGAAGGAGACAATGCTTAAATGGAGTCTTGGGCAATGAAGAGTTGTTGGCCTGGGGATGAAGGACATGTTTAGCTGTGGAAAATGTCATAGGATAATAACAAAAATCTGGGGTGGATAGAGCAGAAGTTCATGAATGAGAAAAATCTAATGAAGCAGGGGCATCTGGGTGGCTTGGTTGGTTAAGTGTCTGCCTTCAGCTCTGGTCATGATCTCGGGGTCCTGGGATCAAACCCCATGTCTGCTTCTCCCTCTCCCTTTGCCCCTCCTCCTGTTTGTGCTCTCTCTCTGGCTCTCACTCTCAAATAAAATCTTTAAGAAAAAATCTAATGAAGCAGATAGGGGCCAGATCATGAGGAACTATCTGACATTCATGGGGATCCAAAATTTACCCTAGGGTGTTAAAAGGGCAACAATGAAGGATTTGTGTGAGATCATTCTTCCACTGGTGGAATGGAAGGTGGTGGGAGTGGGCCAAACCAGCTACAGGGGTTTCCCTATTACTATAACTAAGTAAGAGTCAACTGGATCAGAATAAGGTAGAAGTAGAAAATATGAAGACAATACAAATGAGGTATTTAGAAAAGATAACAGGCAGTATTTGGTGACACAGTAAATATACAAAGTATGAGAAAAATAAGTTTAATTTCCACATTCTGTCTTGGGCAACTAAGTCCAAGATGGTGTTATATGCTGATCAGTGGAATTAATGGTTTCAGCAAGTGTTCACTGCTAGGCCCAAGCAACAGCAGGATCAGATGAGCAGTGAGGAAGAAGGGGCAGGGTGGGGGGGGGGAAGCTTAAATCTGTTTCAGTTATGTTCAGTTTAGTTTTCTAAAAGAGTGGCTATTAGGCAAGTCAATCATCCATGGAAAAAAAATGTTGATTATTAATAATATTTCTGGTAAAGCTATTTTGGTCTCAAGAGCAGGGTTAAGGCTGAATTATCCAAATTGTCTTTGGAGATCAACACATTAGTTCATACAGGCTTTAACTCATCCACACCAAAAGCTTTACCTTAATCTCCCTTTGCTCATGCAATGGATGAATGAGTTGGACTTCACACCATAAAATTGATGTGGAAATTACTGCACAAAGAAATTGAGACTAGACTTAACACAAAAAACTCTTGGGAGATTATCAACTCTTGATGAATATGCAAGAAGAATATGGCTTAGTTTAAAGCTACGTTACAACAGCAATGCTCTTAAATCTGTGTGAGCAAAATGAGGCCAAAATTATCACTAGCACACAATTTTCCTTGGAATCTCCAAATAATCAAGGTAAGAGATTAACTTTAAATCTCCCATTTGAATAAAAATTTTGTTCCATGAGTAATCATAGCCATACTCAGAACCAGTCCCTCTGCTTCCTCTTCATAATTCTGATGGTACACTCTGGACTTTCTTCTCTGCCATTTCGTCTCTCCCAACAGAACGCTGAAGCAAACTGGGAGAACATTCAAGGTGTTCTCTCCAGTTCCACAGACTGACACCCCTCATGGGGTCTATTTTCAACCAAAGGCTCCAATTAGTGTCCAATTAGTGATATTTTTTTCAATGTTTGTTAACACTTCAAGGGGCTCTGGTTTTAGACTTCTTAAGGAAGGACAAATACATTTCCCTGGATTTCAAGAGCCCTTAGTCCCTTTCCTGGGACTCACAATACCCTGAAAAGAGTAAGCCACCACACTCCAAGGTGCCCCTGTCTACTTAGAAGATAGCTTGTGTTTCTGTTTTGGCTTCTGTAGTACTCGGTCTGTCCAGATCCTACTTCAGAGGGGCGGTACTCATGACCCCTACTGCCTGCAATGTTGGTTGCTCTTGGCTTTTAGCTCAGGCCCTCTCTGATTATTTGTCTCAGAAGACAGACACCTTGTTCAAGGTCACTCCTCCTTTACAGAGGCAGCCAGCAGCAAATGGTTGGTTGGTGTGAAGTACAAAAACCCAAGCCCTTTGCCTCAATTCTGGACCATTCAAAAGAACAAGACCAACTCCATAACTCCTCAAGGGATTGGCTGAGAACCACATTAACTATTACAACTGTATCGAATTCCTCCTTCTACCTAATCCAGTTTCCCCCATTCTCTCACAGGTATAGATCCCTATAGCACTGTCCAATCACCTTCCAGTGTGTGAGTATACAGCTGACAGGGGAAATAGACGAAGACCACTACCTAAACCTTTGTGTGACCCATGACCATGCTCAGTCACTATGATGTTAAAAAGATCCATTATATCAGCCTCCATCAGTTCAAGACCAAGTTAAAGATATTTCCATGCATAGGGCATCAGTTCATCATTTTTGACAGTCATTTTTGTCTGATACTAACTTCCCTGGGTAGAGTTGTAAGCCACAGACTGTGGCTGGGATTACAATGCCAAGAAGCAAACAGCTTGGGGCCAAGTTTCAGATTCTGGTTTCAGAGCTAGGTAGAATTAGTTCCTACTTCCATAACCTTCACCGGGTTTAAAAGCAGCCTCAGCGACTCTAGAACAGTAAGACTTCTATTCTTCATAGGAGGGTGGTTAAAAAGAAAGTTTAGTCTCAAAAGCCTAAGCAGCAATAGTTACTATTTGTTGACTGCCTTCTATATAGTAACCCTCTAAATTTCTCATGTAAACATAAACTGCTTATGAAAATATTATCTGCATTTGACAAATGAGAGAAAAACGGAGATGCAGAGAGATTTCTAATTATCTTCTTTGTCCCCACTCTTCCCTCATCTGCCTCAGAATAAACATCAATGTCTCTCTTACCTTAAAAATATTTCTTTTCTTCACTTGTCCCCAACTTGGAGAAGAGCCTCAAATTCTACTACCTTAGCAATAACAATTCTCCCTTCCTTTCTGTTTTCTCTTGCACTTGTCTGTAATGGAGTGGGCTGGAAAAGTCACTTTCCCACATGTCAGAATCCCCTGTTTCTAAATTCTTAGAATTGCCAGCTATAAAACTTTAGGGAAACCACAAGCTCTCTTCCCCCTCCAATTTTTTTAATCTGTGAAATGAAGGAATTAAATTTGTCCCATGATTTTCTAAAGCTGCCCTAAGGAACACATCGTGACCTCTGATTTTTTTATGATTTGCCATGGCTTCTAGCAAATTCCAGGACTCAGTCATTGTTTAATGCCTATAAAATGTGGTCGGACTTTTCAGGCTGTCAGAGTTACACTGCAGAGGAAATAGGACTGCACCCACAGTCTTACCTGTTTATTCTACAAAGTCCTTTCCAGGATCCAGACCAGGGGCACATGCCCAATTTTCAGATGAGTTTTTCAAGGTCCTATCTCACCATCATCTTACAAAATGTTTAGATCTGCTGAAATTGCCCATTGTCATTTTTTTTTTAATTTTATTTTATTATGTTAGTCACCATACCCATTGTCATTTTAAGAATCAAGTGGATTCACCATGTGTTGGAATATCTAGAATTAGAAAAACACGTAGAAGGATCCATGAAAAGAGCAGAGATGGAAAACAGTGAGGCAGGAGACATGGGCGGGGGGGGGGGGGGGGGGAGGAACACATAGAGATGGAAACAATAGATAAGGGTCAGAGGATACCAAAAAGGAAAGATAAATGGAAAGGAAGAAACAAGTAAAAAGAAACAAAGAACAAAAAGGGGGGCAAAACGGGTCTAAGTACAAAAAAAAAAAAAAAGACAAAAGAAGGATGAATGAAACCCTTGTTTATTACATAATAAAGAAGCCTTAGCAGTCAGCTGTCTACCCTCTTGCCCCCGAGCACTGGTAGTACATTCAACCCTCTGAAGAAAGTTAATCTCCCAGACAAGAAGTCAGGTAGGAAATCGAATGGGCGGAACACATCATAAATGTGGTAAGAAAAAATCCTGGAAGAGTAAGAATGCATACAGAGTGGGAGTATTGCAAAGAAGAGTTCTATTTTTGATTTTGACAGAAGAATTGTTTTTGAAAAAAAAAAATCTGTAATTTCCTAGGTACAAAGACCCTTCTGACATATGAGATCATTTATCTACTATCTATTCAGTGTCTATCTATCATCTAGCTATCTATCATCCAGTTATCTCTATGGCAACAATCACCATTGCACGTAGGTGTTTTGACACCCCAGAACCAAGCTTCCAGTTCATGGGATCTGTCGCCTAAGGTGAACACAATGCAAAGAAAAGTGTTCTTGTGTCCTTCCTGAAATGCACTGGCGTTTTGAAGGTAGGGTTTCCAGAAGACTACATTGCTTCGCAGTGTAAAGTGAGGCCCTGGCCCTTTAAAGTAATTGTAACCAAGATGTTCCAATTTATTTTAGAAACTGTATCAGGTATAGATTGCTTTTTCAGGTTTTTGCTTCCTGATTTTCCCTTTTTTCCTCATCTCCTTTTGAATATGCATTTCTTCCTCCCACTGTGCCTGCTGGCAAACTTCCAAGGATTTTTATCAAATGTTCTAGGGAGTGAATTACTCATTTTAGGTTATTTAAATAAAAGACATGCATAATACCACTTCTCCTTCAAATTTCATGAAACCCTGCCCGTGAACTCATTTATCTACATGCATCTATTTGTCCCCTGACCCCCAGCTCATGCTTTCTGTTAGCCTGTCCCTAGAAGAGGCTACAGCTCAATGGAGTCCATCTGACACTAAACAATCAAAAATGATTTTTTTTGCTATGTTTAGTTTCTATAGGGTGTACTGTACATTCTTTCATAATTAACATGCATGGTGAACTACGCTGTGTCCCTAAATTATACAGCTTTTGATGCAAAAAGGAATTAGTTTTACTGTGGGGCTTTGTTATCTTTTAATATAATTCAACGAGTTGCATGAACAATTTAGAGAAATTGAGGACTAGGTTTAATGTCTTTGTAATGAATCCATCAGGGAGAGGGGGAGGGAAGAGGGCAAGAGAAGATATCGGGAGAAAGAATGGCTTCAAAAAGCAGGTAGGCAGAGCAATCTTTGATGGCAATTGGTTTAAATGAACATTTGTTGAGCACCTACTGGGCTGGGCACTGTGCTAGAGGCTGAGGCCAGCCAAACCGATATGGTCTTACCCTTACAGAAAGGAGAAGGGAGCCCATTTAAATTCCAAGGGTGAAGTGCTATGAAGTGGCTAGGACTGGGTGGTGGTGGATAGAATGAATTTTAGAAAAGGAAAACCTAGCAAATATTTCTAGAAAGGGTCAAAGACAAGTTTAAAATCTCAGGAAGTCTGTGTACACTTGATTCTGTAAAGTTGAGGAAAAAACATCCAGTTAACATAAAATGAAAATAGTATTCACAATACATTTCCGTAATCATTGTTTAAATTTAAACACTGAGGGAAGCACACGCTACTTTTTAAAATGGGAAGTTATGGACAAGGCTGAATTAGTTGTTTCTGTCTAAACAGATGGTAAAATATTTTGATAATTGCCCCTGAATAAAGAATTGCAATGCACCCCAAACAGCAAATGTGTTTTGCCATGTTACCCATATTCCAAGTTTTCAGAAATTATTCCCTATAAGAAAGCAAACATGAATCAAACCCCCCTTTTTTCTTCTTCTCTAAAGTTCATTGATAAATTGTTTATCCTGAACACTTTCTTGAATGTGAAAAAGAGAACTCACTGTCCTAAGGAGCAGCATCTCTACTCTTGCATCTTCTTCTTCCAGAAACTGACATTGGTTTTCTACTGATTTGATGATTTTCATTCTCTCAACTATCTGTAGACAAGTCCCTTTGGATCAGATCAGAGTCAGGTGTTCCAGAGATGGGCCCCATAGCTCTACAATAGGTACCTAATAGAGGGTTGTAAGCAACTACTGATTCCCTTTTCCTGTGGGATCCAAAATTTTGCCCTTGGGAACACTAAGCTCACAAAACTTCCACAAGCATTTTTCTTCACTCATTGAATTCTTGCAAGTCCCAAGTAACCTAATTTTCTTCCTTGGGTGTCTAAGGACTCTTTAGCCTTGACTCTGGCCACAGCCTCCTCATGCTTTTGTGCTCTGGATGCCCTGACTCCCACCCCATCGCCCCCACCCCAGCACCATGACCATCTCCCTCTGCATGGGTTGTGTCTTCTACCTGGATCTTCCTTTCTGCCACTCCTCCTAAAGTATTATACCTATACCATGAACTTGAGCCTAGGCAATGAGGATTAAGAGATGTTTCCTTACTGAGTGGTAAGAGTGAGCATATAACCCCGCCCCTAGGCCAAGATTGCCCCTATGCCTTTCACGTGGTTCCTTCAACTGTCTTAACTTTGCCTCGACATCTGTTACTTCCTAAGTCACAGAAAGGCATTTGCTCCAGAAGGAGTAACTCCTCCAATAACATCTCTCCTAGCTGTGTTCTGCTCTTCAACTACATGTTCTTCAGCTCTCGGACTCCCTCCTCTTGCAACTGGGTTTGGCGTCCCTCCTACACATGGGCTTGGCACCTCAAGCCGCACACCGAATTGAAGCTGTTGGAACCCTCCAGAACTGGTAGTTCTCAATCTTAAATGGGCATCAGAACCACCTGGAGGGCTCATCAGGACAGATTCCCGGACCCCGACCCCCTCGTTTCTGATTCAGTACGGGGATGGGGGTGGGGCCTGAGCATGCGCCTTTTGAACAAGTTTCCCAGGGATGCTGATGCCACTTGTCCAAGGACCACAGTGAAAACCACTGATCTACACTATGCTTTCTCTGTACTCCTTGCCTGTGGCATACTCAAGCTCTTATCTATGTAATATAATCCCTTTTCATTTTCTTCCTTTTTGCCTAATTATCCATTTTTTTCCCCCAATTTGTGTTTTTCTTTTTTCCGCTTCTTGAGGGAGAAACCCGAGCCTACACCTTCCGGTCACCCGGCCGGGCTTTGTTTCGCTGCACTCACAGCAAACAGGACAACAATGGCTTCCATCTCCGGCTCCATTACGTTCACCTCTAACATTACCAGATACAGCTGCACATTCTGCCAGGCAAACTAATCTGTGATATTTCAAATGCATTTCATGGACCAGAATAAACTAGCATATTTGAACAAAGCCGTGTTCTGGATATATTAAAGTGTAAAAACTGGCATGAAAATCAGGTCTCATGTAAACAGGAGATTATTATTACTTAGAATCCTATAATGTGCCCATCATATGGATCTCTAGGGCATTTGCAAACCCATTTTTACATAATTATGTGAAGAACATGTATTTTATATGAGATGGTGAAATTAAATACAAAATAGGGCATTTTGAAATGGCTGTAATGTTTTAAATGAAGAAATGAAACTGTTTCGAGACATATGTAGGAGAGAAAATTTATAGACAGCCGTTTTTAAGAGGGTCTATTAATTCCAAAGAAAACACAGGGTGAAAATGAAATACCCAAAGAATAAAATAAGAGGTCTCCCATAAAAATCAGTCTATGTGATTCAAGCGGTTAGGCTTGCCTTCTAACAATGTGAATTTTACAATGTGATGCTCACCCACATTAGCATCTCAATGGCACAATATTTTTGTTACACACTGTTGCAACTGCTGCAATCTGCCCCTTCACTCTTCCCTCTGATCTTGGGTGCATTCCAAAGGTACCATAATATGGCTGGCTGGTGACTCTTGCATCAATTTCCTACACCTGTGTCAACCCAGGCTAGTATTTTCTACCCAGTTGCTGGATATTGGAGGAAAAATTAAAGGAACAAATCAAACACATCATGTGTCCATTCAGAGGCATCCAATTTATCAACTAGCTTTTGGAATGGACGAGTACTTTATTCTATCTCAGAGGCTCTAGTGTAATGTCCTGTACAAAGAAAAATCCCAGGAATGCTTAAAAAGAGTGAAATAAAATTTGGAACAAGAGTCAAGAGAGTATGTCCTCATGCCTATATTTAATAGTAATGCTTTATTTTCCATTTTCTAATTAATATAGGTGTCTTTATGGAGAGTATAAAAATATATAAAATCAGTTTACAATCTTTTGATTGCCAAAATGTTATCTTGACAATTTGCCTTTCATTCATTTTGACCCCCAATTTCACGTGCACCTTCTTCTGAATTCTTTAGGTGTGTTCTGGGACACTTCTCCCTTGTGTGGTGCCATCTGCAACATAGCCGTCCCTTCCTGGGGAGCTAACCTTCTGCCACCTAAGGTCACCAGCGGGAAATTGCTCTACTCCCTTTCTCCAGTGTGAGTTATTCTGTTGCTTGGACCCTGGAAAACTATGAATCTAAGCGACAAGGTGAGGGAGGTACAGTGAGGTAGGTTGGTAGGCAGCTGAGAACATGGGGCAAGTGTGGCCCCAGGGCTGGGAAGGACTCCATCTTTCAGCTGAATCAGAACTTGCTCTCCAAACTGATGACAACTAAGACGGTATTTTCCCTACAGGAAGAGATGGGAGAGATGATTGTAGGGATTATATGAATAGGATGTTAAATAACACCGAGTCACAGAATTAGAGTATTTTTCCCCCTTAAATTTTCTGTCAGCCTTGATTAAGCAAATAGAAAAGAAGCCCTAGAGGTTTCCTAGCCTAAGATAAAGGGATCCAATGAAAACATCTTTCCAGCTTCTTTTCATCTACACTCCATGTGATCAACTTTCTACATCTAACAGATGAAGAAAGCAAGGTCACCCAGCTAGAAACAGGGAAGCTAGGATCTGAACCCAAACTTTTGGTCACATCTGTTTTTCTTTCTTATCTCCCTCTGACTTTCCCCTGCCTAACTTTCCAACACCGCGGGCAGAGAGGTCTGCTTCTGTAACTGGTCTTCCTCCAATGGCACATCGAGACTTGAAGTCTGAAGAGAGAGCCAGTGCTTCCTTCTCAAAAATCCTTTCAACCATCTTTGAGCTCCCCAGGTCAGCTAGCCTAAGAGAGGAGACTTGGGTCATGATCCAAAGGAGGCACATGGGATTGTTTGGACTATGGCAGGGACATCAGATGGGTACATGTTATTCCACACAGAGCAAAGAATCATGCTAAGGAGATTTACATGAGTGTTACTTACTACCTTCTGAAAAAATTGCACATAGCCATTTTGCTATGTATAAGGATTATGCTTTGTTAGGGTAATAAGTGGAGAATCATTGTCACAAACCGCCAGTACTGATGGTTCACATATACTGATGTGTATGTGTGAGCCTTCCTTGTAGCCATAAAAATACAATAAAGATGTACATGTTTTCATGGAGTAGAGAGGGTGTCAGCGTAGAGCCTGAGGCTCCCTTAGCCTGACTTCATGCTTTACACGTGTCCTACTTCTCAACATGAAGCAACACTCCTCTTCAAATATAAAATGCCTGAGATTCAATAAGGTGGATTATCCTTCAAGTATCCTGATAAACTCACCGTCTGTTTTGCTACAAATGTGCATCTGTAAAACAGATTAGCATGATGGGATTGGTAAATAGAGGGGCAATGTCATCTTAAGGGGGAAGTTATATAGGGTCACATAGGACTTTTCCCAGTACATTAATACTTTTTAGCACATAATAGCAGTTGAACACAAGATACCCCGGAATAGAAATTGTTGAATGTTGTACTATATCCAATTCACCCATGTTCCTCCTTCTTGGCTCAATTTGGCCACATGCCTTGTCTTGGAAAGGCTAATCATATGGTTCACCCCATTAAATCTGAGCGCCTTAATTCAGCAGTCTCAGCCCTACCATCATGTTACATTCACTTTTTTCAGGGTAACACTCCATAAATAATTTATTCCTTAAAGAAGAGGAATGAAGTTTGTCTTTTCAATAGCATTAGTTTTTAATTAGGATTATTTATGCTGGGATTACAAAGTTGCATATCTTTAGAGTGGTCTGTTCTAACAGTGTTTTCACATGAGCCTTGCCATTATTAATGTGTCATTTTCCAGAACTCCAGGTTTTTCCAAGCTTGCATATATTGTATGATAGCAGAAACATCTGCATTAGCTTTCGCTTGGAAACCCTATTTCCAACAACATTCTGCCAAGAAGGCACATAGTACTCTCTGCACTATGTGTTGACTGTCCCTAACTTCCCACTCCTCCTTAATTTTTAAAGGCAAGAGATTGGTTATGTAATTATCACTCTGAACTGGCCAACTTTTAGTAAGAACATTCAACTCTAGAAAAAAATATTGTCCACTAATGATACAACCACTTCAATTACAGCCATGCTTAAGGAATACATTATAGGGTTCTCAAGATGGCTTGTGACATTAGAGTCTGAGTTCCAAAGAGAACAGTGGCAAATAAACTTCCAAGGATGAAATAGTGTCCATTAGAAAGTAGAATATTAACTACTATGGACTGGTCTCATTACTCGCTATCCCTAAGCCCCTTGGATGCCTCACTGCCCTTAGAGGTAAGTAACGCCATCGGGAATTGTTTAAGGTGTCAGTAAGAACAAGAAATACGTCTTTGCTCAGGGTTGTGGTCTGGTTGGAGGCCAGGATATAAAGATACTGCAGCAACCAAGTGTGCCAAGAGAATTTCCTTTTAATTCTTGGCAAAGGGGGATCACTAAGAATAAGACTCTGGCAATATATTGATGCAAAGAAGCCATCTTTCTTTGATACATTCGAAATTGAAAAAAAGAATACATCCAGAACAAGAACTTCATGGAAAAGGAAAGGTGCTTCAGGATTGTTGCTTGTATCAAGGTCTAAAGAGTTGGGCCCCAGGAGATGCGAGTCAACCAACCACCCCCCTCCAAATTCTAGGGCCACCCCTTGTGTCATGGAGATTAGCAGGTGTACGCGCGCGCACACCCCAGTTACCCTGATCGATTTTCAATGCAATCCCCGGGGGTCACATAGTACCCAAAGGCTGATATAAGCACAATTACCTCAAAGAGTACAGAGATCCCTTTGAAACGAAGAAAAAAAATTATGGTCTCCCTTGTAATCTTAACAGATACATTTTATTACATAAATAAGCACAAACATGAAAGTGTAAACTCCTTATGTCTGAGGTGCTCTACAATCATGAAACCAAAAGTTTATAAAGAAAAACTCAAAAGATTATAAAAGAAATTAAAATGACCATCTATCTTCAATATAAATGGATAAGTATTAGTTTACTGAAACTGTCTCACTGTGCCCCATGGGAATGTGGCCAGATTGGAACGGCACAGTTTCTATGGTATTATCACATCACCAATGCTTTGTGCTTGGGGGAAATTAATGTTTCTTTTTTTTTTTTTCAATCCAGTTCTCTATTTAAACCACTCTAAGTCCTTAATGTTACTGAACCTTCATTGGCACAAACACATTATCATCTTCCAGATTTAGTCTGCCTCTGCTCCTCCCTGAATAATGTTCTACAATTAAAGTAATACTAGTTGGCACTAACGTGATAGTAAACACCATCACAATATGGTCATCCAGATGATCAAGAATACATTCAGATCCATTCTACTTAGATTACCACTGCAATAAAAACAAACAGAGTTTGTTTATATACAACTCACCCAAGGAAACTCAGCAACCCTCTCACATATACCTGGAGACCCAGATTTAAGGACAATCAGCTGGGCAAGGAATTCTCTAAAAGAATCCACACCCTACAAGAGGGAACCAACAGACATAGTGTCAGATGTTCCTCAGTTCCAATTCCATCTCGCTGGCCTGTGATTTTTAAGCAAGCTGTTTTCATCTCTCCTAGCTACAGTTTCCTCATCTGCAAAACCACAAGAATAGCACCCATCTAAGAACCCAGCAGTATGGATTAAATGAGATAATGCTTGTCATATATTAATATGTAAGTTTTCAGTAAATGTTAGCTCGTTCTGTGAGTTCACAAACATTCATCCAGCAAATATTTGTTGTGTATCAAGCACTGGCCTTCGTGCTGGGGACCCAGAAAGAAAAGGTGAAATTTACATACTCAAGGGGATCAAAGTCTGTGGAATACTTATGAGAAGGCAGGACAGTAGAATATATGTGCCATGCTAGAGAAGATGCTCCAAGTATGCTTACTGATTGGAGATTTGTTGCCAATAAGCTGGTTTCTTGCCTCTTTGAAACAACAATCCGTTCTGATCTTAAGAAGTCTGTGAGTGGAAAAATAAAAAGTCTGAGTGAGATCAACAAGGATATTAGTTAGGTTTACCAAGGACTCTGAAATAGGCACTCATTGACACATCCAAGCCTTCATGATTTCCAGGTAAAGGGGATGAGCTGGAGTTCCATCTTGATACGATTTAAGGTCCCAAAGTTCCCCTGACCACTTCAATCAACATATATCATGGAACTACCTTTCTTAATTGTTAGACACAGAGTTTTAAATATTCACCACACTGTTACTCACTTTTGCTTGGAATCTTTTCTCCCCCTCACTATCATTTTGAAAACTAAAATTCAGGAATGTCTGATATTGAAATGAAATGCCTTTCTAGAAGTCTCCAGTTTCCATGCCATAATGACCATAGCAAGTGACCCCAACGAATGCCAAGTTTTCAAACTCACAGCAAGACTGCAGGTTCTAATCTTTGGTATTCTGTCATCCCATTCTGCTTATTCAGAAAATGAATCCATCTGTAGGTGCAAAATGCAATCTTCAGGAAAATGGCACCTTAAAATATTCTGACACAACGTTCCATCGGCAGTCCTTGTAGTTAGACAAATAATGACAATGAAGAGCCATGCAGACCTGTTAACATCTGCTCAAAACCTGTGCCGGCAATTCCTTGCCTCTGCTAGCACTAACTCAAGCTAGAATTCATTTAGCTAATTCCTTAAGCTCAGAATGCTTAGCATGTCACATTTCTACCAAGTCTCATTTATATAATTAGTGCTAACATATGGCCCACCATCAACATTGGAGATTTGGAATCATTTTTAGCATGCCGTTAGACCTAAAGGGGTATGGATTCAATATGGAGGGAAGAGAATTAGGCATGCAAATTCCATTTGTGATAACAAGAGCGTAGCAATGGAAATTTACCCCCAAAAGGTTCGGCTGCTAATCACATAGCAAGCAGAAAGAATTACATTCTTAATAACTTTCACCAAGTGCAATAAAAGGAAATAGAAGTTTGTTTTATGTGATGCTTTTGGTTACTAATTCTCCCCCTCAACTCAGAACTCTTTTATACGCTAGCACTAACAACTAAAATTACCCCAACAGAATTTTCCCTTGCATGGTCTGATTTAGGTGTCTAAGTCTAGAAACCCTCTTGGTATCACTCACTTAAGAGTTCCATCATCAACACCGTAGCATGTGCAGGAATTTCTCTTCCCTTGGGCTGCTCTAGATGGTCTTCCTGCTCTTCTTTCAGTGAATCTTTGTTCCATGTTTTAGTGAGTGAGGCCAACATTTGGTAGCCCAAATCTACTTAGTATCTTAAGACTATTTTCACAATTAAAAACCTTTTAGATGGGAGGATTCAAGAAAAATAATGGCTAAGTGAGGGAGCCAGTTTCTAGAGGCTTCACAAGTAAAAACCTGCATCTTTAATAGAGGGAGAATTCCCCTAAACCAACACACCTCATTCTTCTCATTAATCAGTATCACTAATGCTCAGAAAACCCCTAAAACTGAAATTATTATCTCACAAATGAGTAAACTGAAGTCACATGAAGCAGAGAATTCCATAGTCCCTGTTTTTAATTGCTACGTTATTCTGCTCTCAAGTTCTTAATTCCATGTATATTTTTGACTTCTCTTTCAGCCTCTATGGTTAATTAGCCATCATCTTGTTGACACTTAGCACCAAAATTACTCATCTGTCTGTTCATCCCATGCTACCTCATTAGATTAGGGCCTCATTACCTCAAATATGAATTAGAATAAATCAACCCAAAGGTCCACTTCAAATTTAATGTTTGATACATCTACAATCACTGCTTTCTAGACAACATCTTCCCATTCCCAACAATTCTGAACACAGCTACAAAATATACGGTTGATTATCGTTTCTCAGAACCTAGTGCTAGGACGGTATCCAGGAGGTGTTCAAATGGATCAATGTCTACATGAACTGGGAATCATGAAACCGGGTTCAATACCAATTTTACCACCAAATAGCTGTCTGACCTTGAACAAATCACTTTGTGTTTCTAAACATAAATGAAAACATCAGTAAAATATCTAAAAAACTTCCACATCAATATGACCAGATCATTCCCAGACTCTGGAATTTTTGCCTTCCCTTCGGGGGAAAAAGAATTTATATCCATCAGCCTGAGATCCTGATTAGCCACACTTTACTTTCATGGGAAAGTTTGGTAAGACAAAGAAACCCCACAAATCCAGAACCTGGAATTCCTCCTAAGTTTTGGGCCTCCCAACCATGCAAGTTAGGCAAGCTACTTTATGTAAATATCAGGCTCCTGAGTTTTAAAAGGAGTTGGAATCTAGACTCAAGATTCTCAAATGCTGGTCTACAAATTAAGGAGTCAACAGTCCACAGAAAAATGAGTCAAAGATGACCATCGAGTGAAATTTTCACAAAGCTATATTTATTCAGTTTAAAGCACTCTCTTTTGTGCTCTTACTTTTGTGTGTTAAAATACCATTTAAGAGTAATGTGTTGTTGTTTTTTTTTAATGTTCTTGGACATGTTAAAAAAAAATAGCAATCTACAGTTAGTCCAGTATCGCCAAGAATGCTCAGGAATGGTCCATTTCCCCTAATAATCACTTAAGTTTTCTGTTTAGGAAGACTTCTCCACCCACCCTATACCCTTCACCTATGGCTGTTCTTTTCTGTCTCCAGGCTCTGTGAGTTCAGAAGTGGAACTCCCTTTAACTCATTCCCATTCCAGAGTATCAGCAATAATTTTTTAAATAAGATGTTAGTAATGGAAGAGGGTTTCCATTACAGTATGGGATGGCAACTTCAATTTTAATGTGCCTGAATTTGCTCTTCAAAGTCCCTTGAGCAACTCCACCTCAGAACCTCCTTCTCTCCCTGGCTCCTGATCTTCATTTTCTTTTTAAGTTCCTACGTTTCTCATGAAGAACATACCAGAGGAGTATTTTTGATGCTTCAAGAATTGACTTGTTAAAGTCCGTCAGGAACAGAATGAGGCCTCAAACCCAGAGTCCTCAGCTTCCCTACCTTTCATCACTGTCCAAGTAACAGGACGAAATCCTATGGTCCATGCCTTCTCCAGAATGTGCTGAGTCAGACTGACTGGTTACTGGGTGCATGCACGGATATACATTCATTCTGGTCCAGCTAAAGGAGGACACCCTAAGGGATACTGCCGTAGAGAAGTCTGACAAGAAAGACGAAACAAAAGCAAAAACAAACCAGCAAAGGGATCAGATGGCCAAGCAATCTGAGTTGTTGCTTAGCCAGCAGTTCACTTGAATGATTAGTTCGAAAACTAAAATGGTATCAAGTCCTCCCTATTGTCTTATCCTGTTGTAAGAAGTCAGAGGAAATAGAATTTAGATCTTTAAGCAAAACACAGAACTCCTCCTTTCCACATTGCATCTCCCCTCCACATGGTCAACATCACAGAACTGTATCTTAGTCCTCAGATCTTTTTGAACCAATGAAGAAATTGCCACCCCACTGAGTTGCTCCCATTATTTCCATGGCTGAATAGAAGGGCTATTTGGTATGAAATTAGTACAAAAGGAGTTCCGTTTGTACTATGGAAAGATGAAATGATGTGCTACACTTTTGAACACCGCCACCCTTTAAAGGAGACGTGTTGAGGTCACTGCCTGCAGCGACAGGTCTTTGCTGCTGAAGTCAAAGTGAAGGGTTTCAGAGCTCACTTTGAGTCTACATAGCCATTCCCAGAACCCATTTTACATGATAAAATTAAAGTGCATTTAAATGAATGAGAAAATCCTTTTGCTCAGAATCCTGATATTTATCTAAAATGAATGACATCTGTTATAAGGAAGAACATGGCACAAATGGTCATTTATGTGTACAGACTGCTTTGTGTGTCCCTTCTTCCTCAGAGTGTGCATGCACGTGTATTAGCAACATAAGCAAAACACATGTGTTCATATGATCCCAGAGAGGCATCTGTGTGGAATCTGTTACAATGTGCTAACAAATTTACTTCCAATATTAGAGAGTTAACTTTGTTAGTTGTGCAAAGAACAGTCTCATCAGCTGTGATGGTGAGGAAATTTAAGAAATCATTATCAAAATAGTTAAGGTGAAACCAAAAAGTACTGCTGAGGGGCTTAAAAAATGGCAACAATGTGGAGCAAAATTTGACCCCCAAGAAATCCTGATTCGAGTATCTAGGAAAAATCTGCCTTTTCTCTGACCAATATTTTCTATGGCAAAAGAAAAAGGAAAAAAAAAAAGACCCTGGGAAAAAGTACCTGGATTTAAAAGGACCATTAAGGCAGTTTTCCTTTGTCATCTGTAAAACTATTTAAACAGTTTGGCAGCTCCTCAAAAAGTTACACAGAAAATTAATATATGATCCAGTAATTCCATTTCCAGATGTATATCCAGAAGAATTAAAAGCAGGGACTCAAACAGATACTTGTAGATCAGTGTTTAGTGCAGTAAAAGGTGGAAATAAACCATGTCCACCAACAGGAAAGTGGGTAAATAAACTAGGATATACACATCCAATGAATTATTCAGCCTTAAAAAGGAACGGAATTCTGATCATGGCACAACATGGATGAGCCTTGAAACATTACGCAAGCTGAAATTACCCAGACACAAAAGGAAAAATATTGTATGATTCCACTTGAATGAGGTACCTGAAACAGGCCAATTCACAGAGCTATAAAGTAGAATGGCATTTACCAGGGGCCAGGGAAGGGATGAGTGGGGAATTACTTAATTGGTACAGAATCTCTATCGGGGGATGATAGAAAAGTTGTGGAAATGGATCATGTCGATGGTTACACAATATTGTGAGTGTACTTAATGCTAGTGAATTATAAACCTAAATGTTTAAAATGGTGAGTTTTGTTATGTGTCTTTTGTCACAGCAAATGCATGTAATAGTATTTCTGGGTTTGAAGTTATTAAAGCTGAGTATCACAAGGCAGTGAGTCTTTCTATAAATTACTTCTTATTTTAATTAGAGAGAAACAACATCCAGTGGGATGAATATCAAAAAAATAAATCTATGGGGGGATGAAGGGGTCAGCTGTTCCCTAAAACAAAAGCATCTGACATCCTAGAGGTCTAAGAGGAAAACATAGCATTCTGTAACAAATCCCACAGAGCAATGAGAACTCCTTTCTTAAAAGGAAGGGAAAGTAGATTGAAGATATGAAACTGTCAATATTTGATAGTTTTTGAACTATGAGGAGGTCAATTTCATTTGGTTCAACTTAACACCTGAAGGCTCCCTTGCCACTTCTCCCTACCTTCAACTTAATATTGGCCCAGCCAAACCTGATCCCCTCCCAAGTTCTCCACCTCTCCAGCCAAAACATCACTGCTAACCTGCATGTCATTAACTGGGTTAGGTGGGTGTGAAGAGAAAGGGGAGGGCAGGGGAGAAGTTGTGGACTCCAATCCGTGTAGGGGCCAAGTAGTGACTTAACTGATCAGGTTGATTGTCAGTGAATACAGTCACCTTTGTGACCCCCAGTCAGCTCAGGCTTCAAGAACACAGATGCACTGTTGCCAATCTTCTAATTTTTCCAAAGCAGCCAAAACTCTGGATTGGGGTTGAAATAATTCATTTTTAAAATGTTGGCTCAATTCTTTAAAACACTATGCATGCCCAAGAAAACATCTGTCGGCCCAACTCCCTCCACCCAGCTGCCGGTGTTTCTCCTCCTCTGCTGTATACAGAAGACCCAACTACACGGAGCCGCTGCCTGAATAAATGTTTTGATGTAGCCCCTGGGCAGTTCTAGAGTTTCCTTTCTACATCCAACCACAGAGGAATTAGAATCTTTCCCATCCTCCACATCCTCCTTCCCTCCCCTCTCCCTGCTCCCTGCCTCTCTTTAGTTGGTCCAGGTCCTAGGATGTGTTTGGGGGATCCTGGAATAGAAACAAGTTCCCTATCATCTGGTGCACGTGGGGAGGTGTTGCTGAAAGTGAGCGGCAGGGATGGAAGATGGCATAAAGTGGGACAGGGTCTCAGCCTAGCCCCGGAGTTAGGGCAACTTCTGGTACCTGGGTAGGCGCTCTGGCTAAGAGTTGCCAGCCTTGATATTGCCCCTCCCCAGCCTACTGCAGCGCACGGAGAAATGAGTTTTCAAACCTAGCCAATCAATCTAGTTCCTTGCGGCTAAGAATGGAGAATTATTACAGAGAAAGATAAAAGGGCAAAAATAAAGAGAAAGGAAGACAAGAGTTTAATTTTTGTTTCCATAGGATTTATCTGTTTTACCAGTTATTAAAAACCAGGGCATGCCTCAAATGACACAATTACTTTTTGAAATGATATCCTTTAATTATACAAAAAGATGAATCTTACATTCTTTTACAGACAATAGTCAAGAAAAATTCATTTTTACCTCTCATGTCATAGAACCCTAGCAGAGAAGACTTATCCGGACTCCTCATAAATATTTAACCCAAGGACGGCCTTGTCCCTTGGAATTTTAGCAAAACACACCCTACATACTCCACAGCATTTAATTAACCAGAGACCATTCTCAAGTACACTTAATTATAGGTCAGTTTTCTGACTATATAAATCATGGAAAAGGAAAGGAAATGACACAAAAGCCCTAGACTAATATAATTTATAGCTATCTGAACTAACACAAGGAAAGAATGGTACTGTGCTATAATTAAAGATTAGGTTAGTGCCAAAAATCATAATTTTCTGCCTGGCTTTAAAAGCAAATGTCATGTTAATGACAGTTAACTTTTGATTACACAGGGATGATTATGTATAGTTTGTGGATTATCTATGCCCTCATTTTCTTTCCTTCTTCCTCATGTTGCTTTATTGCTAATTAATCCCTCTATCAGAATTCTGATTAAGGAAAGGAAGAGAAGTAGAAAATCAAATTAGTCATTTGGGCTGATTGTTCGCTGCCTCAGATAAGAAGACTCTTGGTTAAGCTGGTGTGAAAAACGCCCTTCTGGATTTCGATCCTCTCCACTATTCCAGGACTTTTAATGAAGATTACCTGAAGTTGCGCATCCTGAGAAGGTTTACTAGTATGTTATAGATTATAGCCTCAGGATGTTTTTACGTTATTGTGTGACCTGAGGCACCAACGTCTATAATTCAGAAAACCTTATTCAATGTGTCAATGTGTAACACAGAATTTCAGTAATAATTCTGTGACCCCCATCACCATCACACATCTCAAAATTAGGATGCTATTTACAAAGGACTTACACCTGTGCCGTATTCCACACAAACACGGACAGGGTAATACAGTTTACAAGATGAAAACAAGTCTAGAGACACTCCTCTAAGACATTGACTTTGAGACCCTAAGAGGATTTTTTTTTTTTAAGGCACATTTTGGCTTTTCAGCAACTACACTGTTTCCTTCAGTTAAGTTCCAAAAGCCATCCAGATCCTCTCAAGTCAATTTTTCAATTTATATTTCTCCTAAAATTTCATGAAACAAAATTCACCTACTTTGTGCCAATTTATCGGTGGTGAAATCAAGAGAAGATTAAAAACGAGTAGCAACAATGAACAATCAGAGCCTGCTGCCAATGAACCTGCAATAAAAACAAGCCAACAGACTGCCATGTTGCTGCGATTCTGTTATGATTATGCCATATTAGAGTAATCACGTAAGAAAGTGAAAACAAACAATCCAATTCTTGAATCTAAACAAGATTCTCTCATCCTGCCAGGCCTGCTCAAAAACACTCTACTGATTTCCTATCCTAAAGCCTTACCCTAACATATGGCAGTATATTCCACATCCCAAGGATTGTGAAAAATCAGCACAAACCTAGTTTTCCAGTATCTGCCTATAGAATTAGAAGTGTGAATGTTTCAAAGCATTAACAGATTTTTAAAATTAAACTCACTTCTGTGGAATCAGAACAGACTATGGTATGAGCAAGGGTTGAAGACGAGGGAAAATAGAGAGAGAGAGAGAGAAGAACATAGCTTAAGGAGGACAGGCTACCAGGCTCGCCTATGTTGCCATAGCTTTTTGGTTTTTTGTTGTGTGTGTTTTCTTTTAAAGGCATGATAGTTTTTGTTGGTTTTCTTTGGAGGTCGTATACCTATCATTACTAGAGCGAGAAAGGAATTAAGTCCTCTTTAACTATGGGAGCTCAGTGGGATGTATACATATAGAATGACATAATGTCTTTGTTCTATTCCTAAACATAACAAAGCCATTTGACTTCTGTTTAAAACCTGCAACAGAGTATGAAAGTGCCTTATGGATTAAATTAGCCAGCTACAACCCATTACTGAGCTTTATGAAGAAAATGACAAAACATTAATAAAGAGCTGCCTTTCAAAAATACCCACCTCTGGAAAACATAAGTTAATGCAATCATGCTCCAAAAGGAATGTAAACCAATATTATAATACCACATGATATGGTTCGTTAAACACTTCGAGTCTTTAGGGTGCTTTTCGGCATTGCAAAATATTTCTGTCATCTCCCCACTGTAATTTGGTGCTCCAAAATACCATTAACTTTTAAATGTACCAATTTGCTTTTTGCTGCTTGATAAATCTTATTCGTCATTCATAGGCTCTAAATTCATTTTATGCTTTATGATAGCTCACTCAAAAACTTTTTCCAGTGTAGAAAATTCCTCAATAAGAAAGTTGGAAATAAAATGACATTTGGTCCTAACAATATAAGGAATATAGCCAGGCGTTTTCTTCCCTGATATTAAAATTGATATACTCATGACAGGAAAAGTTCATATTTTGATTAAGAAAGCAACCAAAACACTTACTAAAAATGGGTATAGCTATGGCAGAAGAGGGATGAAATTATTAGTTTCATACATTAGACTGCAAAAGGACAGAAGTTTCTATCAATGGAGACTTCGGGCTTATTCATATACAATTTATAGACCCAACTTAATGAAAGTAAGAAATTTGTAGCATATGGTATGATCCCTCAGCAAGTAAGAAAGACGAAAGCAATTTAAATCTTCAAAGTCATCCAAACAATACATTAAAAAGAGCTATTCTTACCAGAAAGATCTGCCCCCAGATTATCTCTGGGTAACAATGATTCAGACCGAGATGTGCTGGTAACTTTTCCACCCCTCAGCCCGAATGGTAGGCAAGCAGTTATCAGACTAACGACCATTACAGCATGGCATTTGATTTTTCACTCTAGAGAGAGCCACAATGGAATGGCTTTGCCTTTTCCCTCCTCTGGCTAGCTAGGAGGACCAAGGACACAGCTGAATTTCACAAGTCATGATGAACACAAAAACTCAGACAATACCTTTTGGCAAAATAACAATTGAAATCGCTCCGTTATTTATCATTATGTCCTTCAAAGGGAACTTCATTGAGAAGCTGGGTAGTCTGCTTAAGAAAACAAAAATGTCCTTCTCTAAAGCTTCCAAGGATATTAAGAAAGGTTTCTATTCTCTTATTAGCATGTATGTCATTTATTACCTTACTGGAAAGCACAAAGAAATATAAATGCATGTATGTTTTTGTGTACTTGAGTATATAATGCCGATAGTTTAATATTTTGTCTGACGTTTTCTTACTACATCCTATTCACTACAATAGAAATATAAAGGGATGCTGGAAAACATGATCATGGAAAACCTAGTTATTGATATTTTATTTCTCAAGTAAATGATTTTTAGAAGTCTTCAAAGGGCCATTTTGTAAAGAATAAGGCTTTGACCTCGTCGAGCATTTGTTGCTTGGTGTTCTAACCATTTCCGTTCCTGACGAGCTCAGCTGTGGATGCACGTGCAGAGACATCAAGTCCCAGCTTGCTCTAACCATCAGGTCGATCTACCTTTCCCAGCTGGAAGAGGTCATGCTCTGAACACGTACGACTCTGCTCAATGACAAACTGAAAGGTGAGCCATTAACAAGCCTAAGAAAACTACCAAGTGTCAATACTCAATTTTATTTGAGTTGGCTTCTCAAAAAATTCCTTCTCAGTGTTCAAATAGTACATATTTAGGGACTTTTTAAAAATAGGCTTGGGAAAAAAGATGTAAAATATTCTTTCCTAATACATTCAGATTTTAAACATTTTCATGAAGATCTGTGAAGAAAATTTAAAGTGAAATATTTTTGTCTTTTTCCTCAAGTAAAAAGTCAACAGTACTCCTTTAAGAGACTGAAAAGATCCAGAGAATGATCTGGAAGAATATAGTGCAAGATTTACATATTTTACCCTCGTTTTTTTTTTTTAAAGCAGATTCATATACAGGGAAACAACCTTAAGTTGTTTATGTGTTCAATTATGTGTCTTCATTCCTCCGAGAAAATTATTTTTCTCTTTTATGAGATTATGGCCGCACACTGAAATGTCACAAATCTGAATCATATTTTATTTCAGTTTTCTGAAAGAAGATAGATTTCTTAGGTCTATTTTTTTTTTTAAGATTTTATTTATTTGACAGAGAGAGAGATAGCGAGAGGAGGAACACAAGAAGGGGGAGTGGGAGAGGGAGAAGCAGGCTTCCCGCTGAGAAGGGAGCCCGATGTGGGACTTGATCCCAGGACCCCGAGATCATGACCGGAGCCAAAGGCAGACGCTTAACGACTGAGCCACCCAGGTGCCCTTCTTAGGTCTATTTAAATGAATCTGCTACTTCTCTCATTTAAGGATATTTTATTGGTAAACAAATTATATAGGCTTCCTCTCTTCCATAATGGTTAATTACTTTCTCTAAGCAGTGAGAGAAATAAAAATTGAAGAGAGATTAGCACCTCCATGAATTCTGTCAGTCATTGGTAGTTTTCTCAACCAAAGTAGCAATTAATTATGATTTGATCCCACTGGATGTTTCCTGATTAATAAATAATATTTTCCTGGCCACATGTCAAAGCCTCTAACAAACAGTCTCTCTCTGAATAACTTGTTGAATATAATACCATTTGTCTCCATATTATATTTGTAATTATTAAACCTGTAGCATTAGCTAAATCTAATAAACGTAGCCCATGATGAACATAGAAGACTTTGGGGTCCCTGAAAAATTATAACAGAAGGGTACAATACCTACATTTATCTATGCACATGTATAAATGTGTACATGTGCTTAGAACACATTAAATGCATGTTTAATGAGCTCTTCAAAGTTGCTATTCAACGTGAATTTAATGTTGATTGAAATGATAAAAGAAAATGAATCTATCAGCAACTTCACCAATTGTAGCAGCTACAAGTCCCTATACAAACAAGAGCTACAGCACCTACCAAGGCCAGATCTTTTCACATCCCTCCTTTTGGTGCTGGGGTGTTTATTTTTCAAGTTTTTTTTTAAATTCCAGTTAGTTAACATACAGCGTAATATTAGTTTCAGGTGTACAATATAGGGATCCAACACTTCCATATGTCACTTGGTGCTCCGCACACCAAGTTGGTGCTGGGATATTTCAAGTGGGAGAGTTTCAGGACTGTGACTGTGACTTTGAGACCCTGCTGGGGGTTACTGCCTTCCTCCTCTTTCCCTGTGCTTGTCTTATAGATCAAGGAAGGGGCGTCCACGACCCTGCGGGAGAGGCCCAAACTCAGGCACAGCAGAGCATATCATTCATGGAACAGGTAAAAAATAAAAAACACTGTCTTTCAAGTGGACTCCAAAATATGTGGATTTTTGCTCATCGTGGAAATCAAAGGTATCTCAGGACATAGTTTGGCATTTGGCTGGAATCTTGTCAAGTTTTCGAACAGATACAATTTTGTGGAAGAAGGAACGAATTTAGAAACAAGGCCAGATATGGCCGGAATGGTCAATACTCCCCAAACTACTAGGACGTTCTCTGATCTTGGGATAGAAAGCAAGTGCTTAGCTCATTCTACAAAACCTTACTGAGCCCCTACTCTTCACCAGCAGGGTGGTCCTGTACTGTTGTACCGGCATGCACTGTCCAAATCCAGGGGTCACCATTCACATTGTAGACGATGTGAGTGAAGGCATGTGTGAAGATCCCTATAAACACATGTATTTAGGCTACAGGAGCTGTTTAGTGCACACTTTGGTGTCTGTACCCATCAGTCCTTTGTACCAGACACGGTGCTAGACTCTGAGTGGACATATGCAAATTAGATAGCTCTCCACAAACTTTCTAGAACAGATGACATTTCATCTGGTCTTGACAGATCTGTAGAACTGAGGTTGGGCAAAAGAAAGTCATGAACACTGAGGTATAAAAACAAACAGCCTATACAGGCCATTGGGATATTTCACTTCTTGTCCATAGAGGAGAGCAGAGAAATAAGGTGAAAAATAAACAAGGTCAAGTTAAGAAAAGTCATAAATGACATGCCAAGAAATATGAGGTCTCTTGATGTTGTTGGAGGGTAGGAGAATTTCCAGGCAGAAGAGAGAAATAATTGGGTACATGTTTAAAAATATATGAAAAATGAAGGCATTAATCATATAAGTCAGTGGCTCTTCCCAAATTATTTTCCATTCAATGAGGGATACCTGCGTAGTTAAAAGCATGGACTGTGGAGTCACACTGCTTGTGTTTGAATCCCAATTCCACTAATTACAAGTTGGGTGATCTTAAGCAAATCACTTAACATTTTGGTATATATTTAAGTTTCCTTACCTTTATGGGGATGCAGACAGAGTTCATCGTGTTGCTGTAAGTTAAACAGTTCCTATTTGAAAAGCATTTAGAATGGTGTCTGGCACACAGTAGGCACTGTATTAAGTGGTGGATAGGAAACAAGTATTAACTTAATTCCTATCATGTTCCAGGCATTGGGAATTTAAAAATAAAGAAGACAGACAAGAAACCACCTGCTCTGACATAATTTATAAAAAGTAGCATTTAAGACTCTATCAAGTGGCTTTCATTGGTTTTCTTTAATGGCTCAATTAAGATGATTTGGTTTGGGGAATTTTGTTGATAATTTCAAGACCATAAGTACAAACCATGTTTTTCAATTCCAATAGGATGCATAGATACAAAGTTAATGGTGGTAAAGCTTCAGTCCCTAGAGGCATTCCACCTCCTACCCACTTTCCTTTCATCCAGAATCATAAAGGGGAAGACCCCTAACACATGGCCCCCAAAGGAGAGCTCTTTGCACTCTGCTTAAATTCAGACAGCTGTTGTGTTGCAATTTTACTTGATGTAGAATTTACTGACTAGACTCCAGAACACTGTCACTTGCTTAAAAAAATCTAGATTTGTAACTTACTAAGCTATCATACACCATGTCAGATTATTAACAATGAGGGCTGAAAAGATAGGAGAATGGCATATTAAAATAAGCAGAATGATATACATTATTCCTCATCATTAAAAGGCATTATTCATATTTACTTCTTTGTAATTACTGTTTTCCATAATTAATTTTTTAAGGATTTCATTTTTAAGTAATCTCTACAGCCAACATGAGGCTCGAATTTACAACCGAGATCAAGGGTTGCACACGCTACCCCCTGAGCCAGCCAGGTGCTCCTTGTTTTCTATAATTATTAAGAAGATATTTAAGGAATCAATTCCAAAGAAGCACTGGCCCACGTAGCAGCATTGCCCAAGCACGACAGGTGAGCCATATTGACAACATAAATTTTGGCATCAGGTCGAGTTTGGAAGTTCTGTTTCTCTCAAAGTGCTAAGGAGCAGCTCTTAGAGATGGAGTAAAAAGGAGAGATCCAGCAGTAAGAGTTTAGCAATCTAGCTGCTAAAAATGAGCCATAAAGTACTGGTTCTTTTTTTAACCCAACGACTTTAGAATCTAACACGGTGTTTATAATTATGTTAGGGACTCAATAATCATTTGTGTAATGAATGAATAATGACCAGTGTTTTACTGGCTTTTTTCTTTTTGCCTAAAATCATATTTTCAAACAGCAGAATAAAATTGCTCTTCTTTGCTCTTTCATAAGTGATAGTTCCAAACCATCATATTATAAACTACAGCTCCGGACATTTTTCCCCTTAAAATGCATTTTTATTGAGGTTCATCGGTCACTTTTCTGCTTACTCTCAGAGCATGGTGAGATATTCCTATAATTTATCCATAAGAAAAGCTACCGTAATGTGCAAACGCAGAGATTTCACTATGCACTCTAACTTCCAAATCATTTACTAAAATATCAAGTAAAGCTAGGACCCACATTCATCTCTTAGGGGATTACATTAGTGACCTATTGTCCTCACTCAATTTTCTCTTGAAATACTTGGAAATATTTTCTCTTCATAAATGAGCATGCTAATTAAGTATCATTTTCAAAGGATATTTTAAATTCGGCAAGATAAGAGATTATTCCTATCATTGTTTTTAGATCACATATTTTCTAAAGCCCTTTCTTCTAAACAAAATAGGCATTTCAATGTATACAATAAAGACTAGGAGAAAACATGATCCAGATACTAATAGTGACCATTTCTGATGTTAAGATTTTTTTTTCCTGTCTCAAGGTTTGCCATGTCCGAGTACCTAACTGGGCTCTTAAAACCTACCCAATTTCTAGTCGTTACTAATACAAAACAAGGATAACTGTTTTACCAGATTGTTCAGAACCACAACATGAGTTCTAAGAAACAAGAGATCATCTCTATATGGAAGAAAAATGCTTGTATAATTGGAGGGACTCTGAGAATTTAGGGGCTGAGGATGTGCACCAACCACCAGCATCCACCTGTGGAGGGACAGGCAGGCGTTACCCGGCGGTCTGAGAGAACTGAAAAGCACAGGCAGAAAGTGAGATAACAGAGCTGCTGAGGAAAACACCTTGCGTGGAAAAACCAGAACCACAAAAAAAAGAACTTTCAGAGGTTGAGTCTGGATGAAAAATGATAAGGACTGTAAGAAGAGAAAGAACAATCACTTAGCTGAAAGAAAAATCCTCAAAATTTGAAAAGGATTCTTTTAAGTGGAAAAGCATTTCAAGAATTAAGAACTATCTGTTGCCCTTAGGTCTTTTTGTCTTTGTATTTGATGATGCCCAGAGAGTTGTTCAAGTGTACTTAATAGATGGGTTCTGCTTTGGTACCAGTATGGATTGTACTTTGAGTATGTATAGCAGATGGATTGTACTCCTGCTACAAAAAAGCATTTCATCTTTCAAATCCTGTCCACTAAGACCAGGGTTACTTTTGTAAGGGGTCAATTAACCCCTTCACTGGTAACACTGTATAAGCAATGGAAATATTGACAATCCACATCAACTCACGGACTTCCAGTAGCATAAATCCACTTACACCTCAAAATTCCACCATCAGGTGAGTTTTGCTTTTCCAAGTTGCTTCTCTTCTCAATAAAGATAAACTCTGACTTAACATGCTCTGTGCAAAAATATTTATAACCCCTCAGGGTCTCCCCTGTCCCTATTATTAAGCCCAGCAATAAAGCTATCATTTTGTACAAAGTTGGTGAGGATGTGTTTTGCGAATGCATCTACACTGCAGGAAACAAAGTAATCCCTCGCATGTGTTTGTCACTTTTGCTGCAGAACACAGTAAATTTTACCTTTTTCTCTGCAGGCCTGCATTAGTGTGTATTGAAAACATGCAAAATTGCTAGCACCTCCTCACACCAACTCATTTGAATGCATATCAAAATCAGCCTAAGGTATACTTTTAAGAAATAAAGTTTAACATGATTAGAAGTTTGAGGCAAAAACATGGATTGGAGAGTCTCTATCATAATACACAGATCAGTGGTGGCTAACAGTATTTCTTGGTATGTGTTCAGGGAATAAATGGTCCTTGACTACAGGAACTTTCAAAGTCACAGGTTCATTTGCAAGTTTCTGGGCTCTGACCATACATCTTCAGCTTATATTGGAACAGCTGCAGACACTCAAGTGTTTAAGACCTGATAAATAAGCAGATGTTACATAGAGCTTTCAACCAAATATATCCCCTAACCAAAACCAAAGATCATAGTCACTGCACCCCATTGCAGTGAGAAGCCAAGGGGCCTGCAGGATTGCCTTATAAAAAAAAACAGTCTACTATACACATTTTTAAATTATTCTTTTTGGACAATGGCGTACATACTTACCTGAGGATTCAGAACTGAGGAATTCAGAACAAGGTAAGGTATTCCTATATACTGCTAAATAGATTTAATGAAAATTAAGCTCCTATATGGAAATTTCTAGGTTTCTTTTTTTTCCCCCTGTACAGATCCAAGAGTCTAGTTAAACATCACAGACATTGAATGAAATATTTGACTTGATACTGTAAGGACAAACATGGTGTAACTTCAGGATGAGGGCAGTTAGGGTAACAGCATTACTGGATCAATCGACCCTGCTGGTGTAGTAACGGATAGAAGTCCATTCATCTTATCTTTAAGAGTCTTGTGTGTACTCTGTAAATTAATGCAATCAACCCCCCATGGCTCTTGTTTGGAAGTTCAGCTGAGTTATGGCAAGAAAACATTAAGACTGGCCTCTTCACTTAATTTCTCAAGCCAAAGCACATTTGGTTGGAGAAGAGGTTAATGATGGGAGCATCATATTAAGCTTCATTTGGGTAATTTATCCTTCATCTAACAATACAACTATCTCAATAGTGTAATTTGTTCTTACAGCTGCCTAAGATATAGCACTCGGGGGCTTTTGTTTTCAAAAGCATACAACATATTTACTTAATGCTTGCCCTGTTGTCTTCTGTTCTGATAAACCCAAAACCAAACTCCTTGTTCTTGTCACAAAAATCGCTCTTGATCTCCACACCTTTGCTTGGCAACCCTATTTTCTCAATCAGGCTCAAACAATAAGTCCTTCTTACGTAGTACTTGTACCCTGAGTCACCAAGTGCTGGTGACTTGCTCACATTTCCAGTGATATTTTAGCACCATTCACAAATAATTGTTCCATTTCTCAATGTAGATCTATTTGTGGGTATTATTTCTTCAGCTGAATCTGTATTTGAGGGCAAGGACTTTATTATCTGTATTCAAAGCACCACAGAATTTAACAAGTTGTAGAGAATTAATTCGTTGCTGTGAAACCATGCTTTGATTCCCACCACTTAAGGTGACATATACTCCAAAAATAGGTTTCAATTTTATGTTCTTCACTGGAATCTGGCCCAACCTTATTATCATCCATTCTGCCTATCTTAGAAGATATTAGAATATACTAATATCCTACTGCTTTTGCCTCTTTCTCCTTGTTAAAGGACAACATTGGGATCCCATAGTACATGAAAATGCCAAGACGTATCTTTTTATTGATAACCTGCTCCGTTCCCAAAAGAGTGGAGGGGACTTTCATAACTATATAACCATGAAGAGATTTCTTTTAAAGGGAGATGTTAAAAACAAATACAGCAAAATATTAACTGTCTACAAACCTAGTTATGGGTAAGTGGAATCTGTCATGTTTTCTGTGGCTTTATTTTATTTTTTTTAAAGATTTCTTTTAGAGAGAGAGTGCGTGAATGCACATGCAGTGGGGAGAGGCAGGGGGAGAGACAGAGAATCTCAAGCAGACTTCCTACTAAGCGCACAGCCTTAGTGAGCCTGAGGATCACGGCCTATGCTGAAATCAGGAGTCGGATGCTTAACCGACTGAGCCACTCACACACCCATTTTCTGTGGTTTTATGTTGTTACTAGAATTATACAATTAAAAATAAAGTAAAAATAAGTGAGAACAATATATTCTTACATTTAATAAGTATTTGAATGTCTTGGGTATGCCGGGCAGAGCATAAGGTTATAGGGATATAATTTTTGTTTCAGTGATAAATGCTCATCTGAGGACTGGGGGAACAAAGGTGAATTAGGTCTTTGTTACTATGCACTCATCTGTGCCAAGAGGATACTGGGGCAGGAGTGTGGGGGACAGTGGTAGTGTTCAGTCTAGTAACAGGTGATATGGGGTTGCTTTATCTGTAAAAAATTTTTAAATAAATACTGGATAAAAGTCTGTCTGCAATTTATTATCACTGGGCTTCTGCAATTCTACACAATGTCAATGATAAAAGACTCCTTGCCCCTGGGACTAACTGCCACCGCAGTCAGGCCCTCTCTTCAGGACATCAGTAGTCTGTGCAGTTAAATGCCACTGTCCTTTAAATACTTGGGAAGCTGGGGCGCCTGGGTGGCTCAGATGGTTAAGCGTCTGCCTTCGGCTCAGGTCATGATCCCAGGGTCCTGGGATCGAGTCCCACATCGGGCTCCCTCCTCCTTGGGAGCCTGCTTCTCCCTCTGCTTCTCCCTCTCTCTCTCTCCCTCTCTCTCTCTCCTCCTCTGTCTCTCATGAATAAATAAAAAAAAAAAAAAATCTAAAAAAAAAAAGAAACTATCCCAAAATTTAAAAAAAAAAAAAAAAATACTTGGGAAGCTGTATCTGAGTCACAGAAGCCAAGGTGTATTGTTCACTGCTATGGGTTTTTCATAGGTAGTGTTCATCAGCAGCAGCACTTTGCATGCCCCAGGTGCTGTCCTAAGTCCTTCCACTATTACCTCCCTTACACTTTACATCCTTTCTGTAGGGTAGGGATACTACCCTGAAAGAAGTTAAGATACTGGCCTAAATCACCCCCAGCTGCTAAAGCTAGGCTTTGAACCCAGGCCCTGTAGGTCATGTCTTTTAAAGCACAATGCTGTGCTCCTTCCAAAATACAGGATTGGGACTAGAACATTGACATATTCACATGCCCTTGGCAATAGGGTCGCTACGTGCCTTTACACATCGGATGAGCAAAAATATATGGAGCTATGCTGCCCATAAGACATCCACCAACCACTTGTGTCTCAAATTTAAATTAAAAAGTCACTTCTTCCATCACACTAGCCCCCTTTCTTGTGTGCAGCATCATCTATGGCCAGTGGCTGATGTACTAGACACAGCAGACAGAGAATATTTCCACCATCACAGAAAGGTCTATTGGACTATGCTGTTCTAGGCTAAGGATTTCTCAACCATAGTCCCTCAGTGAGTCAAAGAATGTAAAAGTTCATTTGGATGACTCTCTTCACAATTTTCTCAAAGACAACATACGTTTACTCCCATTCTAGATGCAAGAAATGCCTTAGGATATTGGGGCTTGCTTCTTCTCTACTAACTCCCATTGAAAAGAGCTGTCTCCCATCCAAGTACTAACCAGGCCCGACCCTGCTTAGCTTCTGAGATCAGACAAGATCTGAATTGCTACAAAAACTGCAGAGCTCATGGCTAGATGACCATGGTTACTATAGTGCAGACAGTTGGAGTCTAGACCTGGCTTTGTACTTGAACAAGCCATACACCTCAATGCGCCTCAGCTGTAATGGAAAATGGTACAATTTGGCCTGTTGATTTCTAAAATCTCTTTCTGTTGAAATTTATAAACAGCCACAACCACAGAAACCATCTTCCTCACTTCTTCTCACTCCAAATTGTTAGTACCTTTAAAGAAAGATAAAACATTCACCTCAACCTAGGCATAGGAATCCCAAGTATTCTCTCCTACTCCACCAGTCTTTAGGCTTTGTAAGTTCTTAAACTGTAGGTCTGTCCTGACCCATTTATTTTCTCGAGGCTCCTTAGTAATTCCACGTGACTTGGCCGGCTGTCTTCAGGATGAAATAGTCTTCTTTTAGGCAATTCTTACACCTTGCCCTAAGCAAGGGGCCTCTAGGTTAGAGCTAAGTCGACTAGGGTTTATTCTGGGTACCCATGCCCAGTATTTCAAAAAGCAAATTGTCAGAGCTGAGACTTTGCCTCTACATGCTGCACATTAAAAAGGGGGGGGGGGGAAGCCAAGAAAAAACGAATGCCTATATAAGGTTTTAAATAGCGATTCTATAATTATTGGTAGATCTCAATGGATTTAGTACATCACTAATTATACTGCATTACTGTCAAATGAATTCTTTTAGCATGATTAATGTTATTATGCCAAATCCCAAATTAATTCACAATGAGTATCTTAAAGTCTCAGCAATGCTTTAAAAGGAGGGGAAAAAAAAAAAGATGACAAATTAAGCTGGGCCATTATAGTGAAATAGGGAGAGGTTTGCTATCTAAGCACTTCAAATATATTGCTAGAATTAACCTATATATTTATGAAGCACCCTTCTGATCTTAGTTCAGTTGTGCAGTAGATTTCCCAGCTGGGAAAATAATGTACTAAATGAATAGCTCAAATACCCAGTCTCTTGACCTTTTACCCTTGTCTGAACATTTCTATTTTGTGTGTCTTTTGTTGTAACCTGCCGCAAGTCATCATTTTCTAAGTCAGCAGGATATAAATAAAGAATCCAAGAACAAAGAAAATACAGTCTCTTCGTCAATTTTTTAATTTATAATTACCAGTGATTTTTCTGAAACATTTAGCCCTCTCCAGTTGTCCCAAGATCTGGTTTTCCCTAGCCAAGTTGACCATGGAGACCCTAAGGGTTTATACTCTGAAACCCCCTCCCTCCCTCCATCCCTCCCCACTTTCAGCAAGATATCCTCAGTAGAGCTGGAAACAGCCTGCTGTAGCAATGAGCATTTAATCTTTCCATTCTGAAGGCAAGGCTTTGTGTTTTGGACTCAGATTTGACCCATCTTTTTTTCCCCCACCATCCGTGAGGCTGTTTAATATAGTGGTTAAGAGAAGAGATCTGGAGTTAGGCTCTTTATATCTCCCAAGGTATGTAGGAGTTTAGACAAAATACTTAACTTCTATTCAACTCAGTGTCTTCATCTGTGAAATGGGTATAAGCACCTCCTATAAATGCAGACAGCATAGGATTGCTGTGAAGATAGAACAACTTAAAAATTCTGCCGAAATCACAAGCATCACCTTCCCTAACACAGAGTTCTGTGTATCAGGTTTTGTGCCAAGAACTTAGCAAACTATAATTTTTTTCACCATATATAGCTTCATTTTCCAGGCTGACCCAGCCAGACCAGATCTGAACCGGGGTTGTTGTACTCTAGAGCGTGTGTAACTAAACCGTGACACAGAATTTTTTACAAAACACTTTCTCTTATTAAAGAGGAAGGTGGTGCTATCCTCATTTTACATGAGGAAATGGCACCTTAGCAAAATTAACTTGCCTCAGCTCATAGGATCATAGTGGATAAAACTAGGGATTTCACGGCATCTCCTGACCCTAGGGATACAGGCCACACAACAGGGCTGTGCTGAGGTCCATGAGGAAAGCAGCAATGTTGGGCAGGTGACAGAAGGCTGCATCAAATTGAACTATCCTGGTCGGCAAATGCATGAATCAATACCAGAATCAGAGCATCTGAAATGTACAATTTCTGAGAAATGTTGCATGATTTAAGAATTGCTGCACTGGGTCATTAACTACAATTATTCTACACAAATGAATTCTTTTCCTGCTATTTTTGTTTCTTGGTCTCGGTTCGGAAGAATTCCAGTGAGTCCCAGCATCAGGAAAAGGCAGGGTGAGTTGATACAAAACCCAAACCATAACATCTCACTCAAATTCTTTTCACTAGGATCTGTGGCCGTGTACCTTAGTGGGATTCGAGTGCCAGAGTGAGGATGAATGGGTGAGGGGGATAGCATTTGGCATCACTAAAGAAGAAAACTAGAGTAGTTTTTTGGGGGCAGATGATACAGTCTACACCAGGCTGTAAAGTGGAGAGGGGGAGTGGAGCAGGGGGGGAGTGGAGAGGGCATAAAGAGCCTCAGAGATTTGACGGACAGCTGCAGGGACCCCCCTCACTGACTGGGTGCTGAGATAAGAGGGAGGAATCGACATGCAACTGAAGAGCAAGGTAGGGAACTCCCTGGTCAACAGGCACACATGGTCAGCAAGACCAAAGACAGCTGTGTTGATGCAAGGTCACAGGAAGACTTCATTTTCATCTAACCCAAACCAAACTGTGCTCCAGCATCTGGGTCAGGGCTGAACTTAGGAGAAGATGGAAGAAAAGAAGGGGGACGGGTAGCACAAACTTCCAGAAACTGCTAGGTTCAAGGAGCAGAGGGAGGCAGAGAAGTCCATTATATGGGGGGAAAAGCAGTATGTAGCACAGCACTGGACACATAACAGGTTCACAATATACACATTTGGAACGAAATCATGAACTACCTAAGTCATCAACTGATCGGCTTATGGGTTATATTCACCAATTGCTGGGATTACTTGAGGTTTAGAAAATTAGGAATTACCTCCCAGCATTTACTAAATTGGGAGACTTGCCATAGCAACCTGGACTTAAGAAATCTTTCAAAAAGAGCCATCTAACGACACTGGCAGATGCCACCTTGACCTGTTTCTACCCCCTTGGCTTTTGGAGGCATCTGCCCTAGCAAGCTTTGACCTAAATGCATGGCTCTAATAGTGGGAATTATAAACCACAGGAGGGAAAGCAATTCCATAGAAGTCTTCAGAAAGCTAATTAGAAGTGAAAGGGGCTTTGATTTGCCCAGAAATCATGTCACCTAAACAGGACAGTCTCACTGTTCTTCTGCTGGGGATGTGTCATAAAGGCAGCACCCAGCTGAAAAATGATTGACAAAGGTGAGCACAGCTAATGGGGACTGATGAAAGCCTGAGCCACAGGCAGAAGTTGGCTCTGGTGTGAGTTCCAGACTCACAGATCTGAAAACAAGGCCACAGACTGTGGCATTGTCATGGATGGAACTCCATACAATGTGTGGGATGGAAAACAGAACTGGGTGTCAGGAAGGAAGAGTTCCTGTCCACGGCAGCTGCCACCAAGTACTGGGACCTTGCCGAAGGTCACATCACCTTCTCCTTCGTTCTTTATCTGGAAAATGAAGGAATAGAATAGATTTTTTAACCTCTAGTTTTACGGTTACCTGATAAGGCCATGGAATCAAAATGCTAAAGCTGAAATGAGTGACAGAGACCTGGAAAGGGGAGGTGACAATGGGTATGGGGAAAAGAGGACCATTTTTGATACAATATTTAGATTTGTTGATTCCAAGTTTCCCCATCTGAAATCTCTGACCATTCTTCTTAAATAAACTGGTTCTAAGGCTATAGCCCTATTTTAGATTTAGGAAATAATCTGTTCCACAGATAGAGGAAGACTTTTGGATATTACCTTAATTGGGGGTGGGGATGGACTGTTTAAGGACTTTGCATTCTATGTTTGTATGTAAATGGTGCTGCTAATTGCCAGATTAAAAGAAGTCCCAGCAGGACCTCTTCATGAAAACACTTGGTTAACAGCTAGTTCACATTGTTAGTGTTCTTGAAAAGTAATAAAATTGCTTTTTATTTTCAAATAATCTTAAATTCAGCCTTCAGTTTGTATGACTGGCATTCTCCCAATTCTGTAAACGGACATTTAACTCTTACCCTCTCCCCATTACCCATGGGCTCCCAACCAGGTTTAACAATACCCTGCCAGTTTTCTTAGCTGAGGCCCTCTCTCTAAAAAAGTCAACTGAAAATCGCATTACGAAAAAATAACTGTGTCAAACAAAGTCATCACAAAATGAGCATTAAAACCCATGCATTGTACTTTGTAGGTGAAGACCTCAGGCCCTCATACAGCTATTCTGGACTTTTCTTTTATACAGAGTGCTATCAAAGCTAATCACAGTTAGGCAGCACCATAGGAAGCCACAAATGAGGAGGAATAAGAAGCTGCTTGAGTTAGCACTCTGAAAAATCTGATGAGAAGAAATTAAAGGCACCATGGCTAAGAGAGAGAGAGAGAGTAAAATTAAGAGTCAGACCAGGAACTAGAAAAGCATACCATTCTAGGCTCTACCAAATCTTGGGAGTAAATATATTTATGATCTTGGAGCCAAAAAGAAACAGGGAAATTATGGCCAATCCTCCTAGATCACCATTATCACAGTCATAAGAGTTGACATTTATTAAGCTCTCCGTGTACTTAATGCTGTGCTAAAGTACTGTTTATCTAATTTAATTTCCCTACATTAATATGAAGTAGATACTACTGTTATTCCTATTTTACAGAGGAGTAAAATAAATCAGAGAGGTTAACTTCTCCAAGTCACCAGTAAAGATGAAGGAAATCCTGTATCAGATTCCATTCTCCTAGCCACAAAACTCAACCATCACTGAAAAAGAATCTATTTTTTGAGTGGGATCAGTCTTCACGTTTCATATGCTATTCTTAGCTGAGAAATTAACATGCAATTCATCTGTTTTAAGGGTACAATTCAGTGATTTTTTTTTTAGTGAATTTACATAAGTAAATTCCAACCATTGCCACAATCCAGCTTTAAAAACCTTTCCATCACTTCAAAAAGATACCCCATGCTCATTTTCAGTCAATCCCTGTCCCTCCTAGGCAGTCATTTACCTGTTTTCTAACTTTGCCTTTTCAAGACATTCCATATAAACGAAAACACAGCATGAAGTCTTTTGGTATCTGGACCCCTTCACTTGAAAAAAATGTTTTTGAGGTTCAAACCAGGTCAGAGCATGTATTAGTAGTTTGTTCCTTTTTATTACTGAATATTGTTCTATGGATATAATGCATTTTGGTTAGCCCCTCACTAGCTAGGCATTTGGAGGATTTTCAGTTTTGCTACTATTAATGATGCTACTCTCAACGTTCCTTCCCTCTTAAGTCTTTACAAGGACTGTGGGTTTCATTTCTCTTGCATAAAATCCCATGGGCAGACTTCTCGATTGCATGGTAAATTTACAATTAGCCTTTTAGAGTGTTTGCTTTGGCAGCACATCTACTAAAGTTAGAACATTTAGGCTTCTAGAAAATGACCTGTTTTCCAAAGTAGCTCTACCCCTTTACATTACCACCAGCAATGTATGAGCGTTCTGGATTCTCCATATCTTGACCAGTATTTGCTTTGTGTCCTTGAGTCTAACCATTCTAGTGGCTGGGAAGTAGATATGGTTTTCCCTAAAGACAAAGGACCTTGAACATCTTTGTGTACTTCTGTAAAGTGTCTATTCAAATCTTTTGCCCATATTTAATTGGGTTGTTCTATTGTTCAGTTATATACTGCTTTATACATTCTGGATACAAGTACTTTCCCATATATATGATTTGGAAACATTTTCTCTATGACTTGTATTCACTTTCTTAATGTTTGTTTAAGCCTAAATTTTTTTTTAAGTTTTATTAAATTGGCAAGTCATTAAATTGGTAAATTCATCAATTTTTTTTCTGTGAATAATTTTGGTGTCCTACCTAAAACCTCTAACTAACCCAAGGGTCATGAAAATTTGTCTACGAGTTTTAGAGTGTTCTCTCTTATATTTAGGGTTGTGCTCCATTTTGAATTAATTTTTGCCTATGGTATAGGTAAGAGTAATTTGTTCCCACTGAAGTGCCAGAATTTACAAATAATCTTGTTTCCGTCTCCTCCTCCCAAATATTATGAAAGTTGTCAAAACACAGAAAAGTTGAAAAAAAAGTGTACACCACCCATAGATCATTTAGACTCTGTAATTAACATTAGATGTAGTCACTTTAAGATTCATCCATCCATCTGTTCATCTTTCTGATGCATTTCAAAGTAAATTTATTAAACTTTAACACATTAATAATATATCCAAGTTCAAAATTGTTTTCCATTCTATTTTTAAGGTAAAATTCACCTACATTGAAATGCACACATTTTAGATATACCAATTTTAAAAATTTCACATACCCTTTCCCACATTTTGAAAAATTGTTTTAGCTTCAAGTCTTATGAAGATAGAAAAGATAAGTATCACCCCCTAAGTTTTCCTTACATCCCTCCCCACTCAATTCCCAACTCAAACCACCAATGTTCTGATGTTTTTCCCCATAAATTAGTTCTGCCTTCTCTTCATCTGCATAAAACCTTCACACAAATGTAATGATCTAGTATATATTCTTGTTCAATGTTTCTTCGACTCAGCAGAGTATTACTGACATTCATGCACATGGCTGCTGAACAGCATTTCATTTCATTGTATGGGTGTACTGCAGTTCACTTATGCATTCCCCTGTTGGACCCCTGGGCTGTTTGCCATTTTGAACAAGTATGGAAAAACCTGCTATGCACCTTCTTATACAATTTTTTGGATAACTAACACTTAGGAATGAGATTGGTGGGTTATAAAATAGATGTGTATTTTATGAGCAAGCACAAGATTTTTTCCTAAGTGGTGGTAACCATCCTATACTCTCACCAGGAGCGTAGGAGATTGCCAATTATTACTCATCGCCACCAACATACTTTGAGTGAGGAAAACCCCGCTCTCAGAGAGCATATATTACTTACTAGAACATCAAATATCATCAGTGTCACACAGAGGAAAAGAATAGTTCTACAGTATGTCCTGAAAAAATGGGTAATTTAACTAGATTAGCCTTCCATTTTACAAATGGGAGACCAGAACCTTCTCCCCAGGTGCTCTAAGGGACACTAAGATTTAGCACAAGCCCTGGAATAAAACATCACCCATCAAATGACATAAGATTATGTTAGTCTTGCTCTCCTACAGCCTTTCCATGGGGCCTTAGGAAAATAGGGGTAGAAGAGCAAAAAGTTTGCTTGTCCCCATGGTTCTTTCCAATGGTCTCTTTTCTTTGCTGTGACTGGGGTGGAGGAGAGTGGTATGCTAACCTTGCAACGATAAAGCCAACTCTCTCTTTACTGTGACCTACCACAGCTTTTTGGGAGTACTATTCTCCTTGCTCTTAACTCAGATGTAAACACAGACATCTCTGCTTGTACTCTCATTACACAGAAGTAAACTGATATTGACAAGCTTGGTTTTTTATTGATTCTCCTTGTCAACCAGAGTCAACGAACCTCCCTGGAGCTTCCAAATGCCTTCCACCTCTGATGGGCAGTAACATTCTGCTCTGGCCTTGCGTGTAGCTGCCTCTCTCCCCTAATCCTCTGAGCTCACTTCTGTCTAGCCTCTCTCTTCAGGCACAAGGTCTTCCTTTGCCTTCATTTCTTAGCTTCCAGTAGAAGGAATGGGATTTTGAAGCCATCTCTACAGGTTGATCATTCAGTTTAATGCTTTACCTCCCCACCTGTGTTTGTACAGACCAAGGTTGAACTGATTACATTTCCAGAAGCATGCTGTGTGGCGAGGTCGCCATGGCTGAGAAAGTCATGGTATATCTCACGTGTCAGCTGGAGCAGATCCAAAGTCACATATCACAGACAGTGCTGCATGGCAAGCACATACAGAAAGCCTGAAAATGTTTTTCCCTTTCTGAGAGGCTTACTCTCTTCCATAAAACTTGGGCATTTACTCTCCAGTGGGAAATTGCTCAAATGGATCAGCCATGATTTCCCAGCAATTCAGGAGCATAGTCTTTCTTTGGTCTAGAGCTGCACTATATGTTACGACAGCCATTAGCCACATGTGACTATCGACCAGTAGAAACATGGCTTCTCAGAATTGAGATGTGCTGCAAGTGTGAAATGTGCCCTGATTTTAAAGACAGCACAAAAAAAGGTAAAATTTACCCATTTTAAAAAATACTGATAGTATACCCAAAATATTTTGACATCTAAAGGTAAGTAAAACTAAAATTAACCTCACCTGTGTCTTGTCTTTTATGAACGTGACTATTAGAAAAATTAAAATAACCTATTTGAGTTGCATCACATTTCTATTAGATGGCATGGGTCTAGGTCATTTTAAAAGAAAGCCTTTTTTTTTTTTTTCAAAATAGTTTATCCTTGTTGACTTCAACCTCAGCATCTCTCCTCTAAAGCCAAAAGAACAAGCATTTCAGAAATACCTCTTTTATAGAAAGTCTTTTTTTTTCTCTTTCCCTTCACTAAGGACACAGTTTTAAGTGGCCACTTCTATCTTTCAAATCAGCTTTTTAAGGCCAAACAATATAGGTCTCCATAGAGCTACATACACAGTAACTGGGTCTCCCATGGAAAGCACAAGTATTATATTCAACTTAGTTAGACAACCATCTACAATGTCAGAAACAGATCACAGTGAGGCATATTTGTAACATACATGTGGTTAAAACAGGCTAGTTGTGCCTCTGTTAGGACTGAGATTACCACATCATTCTGGCCACTGTGTTGTAAATGTCATCGGCATAAAGTGTTGTAGGTGACAAATCCAGAGGCTTTGCCTCTTCCTGTGAGCAGGGCGAGGCCCGTCTGAGAAGGCACCATACCTGTCCTGCCCAGCCTCCAATACTACTGTGGTTTCATCTCCCACCTTCAAAAATGTTGACGCTTCTGCGAGTGTTGGTATTCCAGCAACGCAAGGGCCCTCTCATCACCGACATGCCCCAGGAAAGCCTGGGGGAAGGTTACTGGTCAAGAGATCTGAACAGATATGGGACTTTTCAGTGCTGCTAAAGAAAGGTTAAAGCAATTAAGCATCCCATGCCTCAGATCCCTGAGCTATACCATGGTGGGGCCTACAGAAGGTAGAGTGGTATAGGATTTGGAATGATGGCACCTCAGATTCCCTCTCTAACACTGTGTAACTAATATCATGGACTATACCATTCCATATGCAGTTGGCACTGTCTCGAACATGCCCATCTATCTCCCTGTGGTTATAACTACCTTAGCATCTGATGGACTCGTGCCTACTTCCACCGCATAGATACAGACAAGCTGGCTTTACAAAGAACTCTACAAAGTGGATTCAATTTCCAAAATAAATTATTCTATTGCTAAGAGATAGTAAGTAAACCCCTAATGTTAATAGGCAATGCCAGAGTACTGCTATGGACTGGGCATCCATTATTCTCTGATGTTACTTCTAGGCTTATTTACAAATTTATAATTACTGACCTGATCATTAAAATTAATCTTGAAATCTTTTTCTCCAAAAAAGTTAAAAATACGGGACCCTGAAGATTAATGTCCATGACAGGCTTAGTTTTTTTTGGGGGGGGGGTTGTTTTATGTTTTGACTGCTGAATAGACACAGATTTACATCATTTTACTTTAAAACATGTGATTTCATTTTGATGAAGAAATTTTGGGCTTATTGTTTTCTACTAAACGTGATAGACAAGTAAGAAGCTACTCTGTAAATATTTTCTAATATTTCATTTAATTTCAACCTTGCCATTCTAGAAAGAAATTAATGCATAAATTCTTTTGGAAAGTATATTTTCACTCTGCCCTTGAGTTAAGAGACATGTGTTAACTCAATCTCTACATTCACTACTATAGATGATCTCTGTCTAAAGAAATAAAATAAAATAAACTAGTATATTTGCTATGTCCCTATAGAGTCGTCTGTAAATTGAAGTTAATACCATTGGGGAGAAAACCCTCTGTTAAGCCAGTAACTACCATATATATGTACTGTCACTTCAGATATTCATGAGTTAAGCATTCTTTAAAGAAGACATATCTGTATGGGCTAATTTTCCTATCTTCCAGTCTCTTGTTGGAGTTGAGACATTTAATGAGTTATACTCTTTGAAAACATGTTTTTCTTAGAGAAGCTGAGAGATACCACCTAAACCAGATTCAAGTTCCTTCTATAACTATCATTGATAAGATAGTTATTGAAAACACTAATGGAATACTAATTTTAGAAGAGATGTCAGATGCAACTTAGTTTAATCATATAAAGATTTTTCACTTCCTCTGAGAAATGGTGGCTTCTTCTATTAAAATACTCCCTGTGATGGAGCTCATTGCCCTGTACCCTGGTTCTTTTTTTTTTTTTATCCATTTCTGTAATTATTAAAAGATTCTCCATGTAAAGCTGAACTGTGCCTTCCTATAACTCAGCTTCCATCCTACCCATAGTGCCACTCATAGTAAGCCTAATTCAATCTTATTCCCAACAGATACAATATTTAAAGGGACATGAAATATAACTACCACTAGTTGAGATTTTTACTGTGTATGGGCCACCATATTAAGTAGGTTATGTGTATTATTAATTTACTCTTAACAACACAAATAAATAGGTACATTAATCCTCCCTTTATAAAAACCAAATGGGGGTATGGAGAGGTTTTCCAACCCATCCAAGATGACATAGGTAAAAACTTACAGTGGCTTTGAACACTTGGGGGCCTGATGCTCACACTTAAGCTCTCAGACACTAATACAGAGCCCTGTTTCCTGACCACTCTCCCTCACTTTAAAATTTCTAGCAACTCTCCCTTCATCCATTAAAATATCTAAGCACAGCATGAGGCATGGAAAAGACTCTCAATATTTGATGAATATGTACATGAGTAAATGTTACTAAAAATGGTTTTAAGGTCCCATGTTCATGCTGTTTAGCATTCTGGAATATCTTCTAGGCCTGTAGACTTGAACTTCTTTAAAGCAACCATATGCTCTGTGTTTTTGCCAATCTTAAGATTCAAGTCTTCTTACTTCAGCAGCTTCTAAGTCTTTGGGGGAGTATCACAAGATGCTTTGACAATGTAATGAAGCTATGGACTCTCTTTTCAGGAAAATGTGCCCCAGTGACACATCTTTAACCCCAATCTGGTACATAGAGCCCTCTGATGCCATCCATGGAGTGATGTATTCCATGTACAGGATCTAAGTGTATTCAATTTTTTTAAAGGTTTATTTATTCGAGAGAGAGAAAGAGGGAGAGTGAGCATGAGGGGGGACACAGGGAGAGGGAATATCAAGCCGACTCTGCACTAAGTGCGGAACCTAATTCAGGGCTCCATCTCACGACCTGAACTGAAACCAACAGTCGGACGCCCAACCAACTGTACCACCCAGGCGCCCCTCAAATTTTTAGAATTTAAGATGATACTACTTTATAGCAAAAACAAAAATTTAAAAAAATGGGCAACACTTTGACATTAGGTATTACCTATGCTTGATCCCAATCCATGACACTATTCCTTTTCCATCTTTCTCCAAATATGCATCAGAAAGTGGCTGCTTCTAGAGTTCTCTTTCGTGTCAGTTTATCCAAGGATTAGTATTCCCCAAGTTATTCTTAAAAGTTAGTACCACGCATTTATTTATCTTAGTAAAAATCTCCCCTTTATATTTTACACAAGTTATTGAGAGGTCCGTTCACTCATTTCTTAAGAATTCTAATTCTTGGGGGCGCCTGGGTGGCTCAGTTGGTTAAGCGACTGCCTTCAGCTCAGGTCATGATCCTGGAGTCCTGGGATCGAGTCCCGCGTCGGGCTCCCTGCTCAGCAGAGAGTCTGCTTCTCCCTCTGACCCTCTTCCCTCTCATGTCTCTCTCTCTCTCTCTCTCATTCTCTCTCTCAAATAAATAAAATCTTAAAAAAAAAAAAAGAATTCTAATTCTTACATTGAATACTATACCTGTGAACAAAGCCAAACAGATTTCTTCCAAGAGAAAATGTGGTTTTATCCTAGAGATACTTTTAATTATTAAGCAGTCCAACTTAATTCATCATTAGTGCCCATAATGAAACGCAGTAAGGCAATTTAGCAGGAATGGAGTAGAGGTGCTATAAAATAAAATATAGAGTCATAACATTTATCACAGCTTGCCGTGGAGAAATTTATTCTGCTGGAAGCAATAGTTTTAGATGTAAAACTTGAGCTGTTAAAGAACTTATGTCGACCCTGTGGCAGAAACCGGCTAGCTGTTCACAGACTGGCAGTTCCTCCTCCTTGGGGGCACACAGGCTATATTCCTTGTGGTTAGAAGGAGCCACAAGACTGAGTTCTAGCCACGGTCATGGGACAGCAGTCATGTCAGTCGCTTGGGGTCTCCACATAAAACCCTCCCAACTCTCCATGGTCTTTTCTGCCTCTGTTTGGCTATAATGGAAGTGAGGGAGCTCCCTCCTCATCTGAGACCCATATGTCGATAATTGTAGGGTTACAAAATGGAAAGAAACGGAGGCTCTGATCTCAAGCTTGGAGAAGAGCTGCCAGACCAAGAGCACCTAAGTTGGACCGTTAGGTGAGTGACGAACTTTTCTTACATTTCTCCGAACTTTAGTTTTGACGGGGTCAGAGGGGTCTCTGTTAGAGCAGCTAGCTCTATGTTAACCAACACAGCTCTCATTTATATAAGCAGATACCCATGGGTCCCGAGAAACTGCAAAGCTTATTTACTCTGTACTTCATATTTATCATTTTATGTCATATGGTTATTCTTGTGTTTATCTTTGAGTGAGTTTCTGCTAAGCAGTATCATTATTAGAGAGTTTGGGATAAAAAGAATTCAACATTCGTGTTGAAGAGACTGGACCCGAGGGAGAAAACCATAAAACTTACTAAGAACTCCTTGAAGGGATAGTAGAAAGGCAAACAATTTTAACTTTTTTTCTTTCCTTTTTTTTTTTTTTTTTTTTTTGCCAACATCTCCTCCCCAGTTTCTAGGCTTGGGTAGAATAATTTTTATATTCTAATATTCAATGTTTAGCTTTTTAAAAAATGGAAACATGGTAGGTTATAGGTTATAAAATCAAGAATTATAGAGTCAGACTGCCCTAGGTTCAAATTCTTTGCCAAAAATGGAAATAGGAAGACCTAGATTTACATTTGCTTTGAGAATTGAAAGCACCTGCTAGCTTTCCCATAATTCCTCCATTGAGTTGAAAGCCAACTTTTTTTTTTTTTTTTTTACACTTTTGTGAAAAACATTTCAGGGAAACCTATGGAAGTTAGACTCTTCACTCTGGTGAACACAGCCATCGACAAATACAACTATACACATGTGTATTCATTATTCACTCAGCAAATGCAGCCATTTAAGCAAACATGCCATATATACCTTATTAAAATCCTTATGCCCTATGAAATGACACACTATAAATCAGAGCAGATAGAACAAAATAGGTCAGGACAGACCACTCCTTATGTATGCACCTTGTAACCAGAGCACAGG